>NW_005370683.1:5876004-5897275 GCF_000412655.1 Myotis brandtii
GCCGGGGGGCCCCCCCCCCCCCCAGTGCACAAATTTTTGTGCACGGGGCCTCTAGTATATATATAAAAGGCTAATATGCTAACTGTCCAACTGTCTGACCGGTCGCCTTGACGTGCACTGACCACCAGGGGGCAGATG
The DNA here is from genome assembly GCF_000412655.1 of Myotis brandtii. Taxonomy (NCBI): domain Eukaryota; kingdom Metazoa; phylum Chordata; class Mammalia; order Chiroptera; family Vespertilionidae; genus Myotis; species Myotis brandtii. Next base: position 5,876,143 of record NW_005370683.1, read on the forward strand.
CTGAATGCAGGAGCTGCTATGATGTGCACTGGCCATTTACAGAGAAACAGCACCACAGACCTAGCACCTACAAAACAACACCCAGCTTCTCCCAAGTGGGACACCGGCCCCGCCACCACCCTGGAGCGACAGCCCACCAAATTGCAGCCAATACTGCTGAGACCCATGGTGCAAAATGCAGTTCACAGCCCAGCCCAGGCCAGAAACGGTGGCTGTGGGCGCGGGGTAATGATGTCATGTAGCAATACCTGGCTTCCTCTCTCTAGCAAGGACTAGCCTCCTTGCAGTTTCTTCAGCCCAGGAACACAGCTTGCTTTATAGCCAGGTGCAAACATTTCACACTTTAACCAAATGTCTGTGAAGCGTTTTCCTGTGCCTCATCTCATTTGATCCTCACAGAAGTCCTGGAGTAGGTAGATAGGAGACTTGGTGGAATCCTATTTTCTTTTCATTACCCGGAAATGGAGATTTAGGAAGTTTAGAAACTTGACCCGACTGAAAAGAAGTAAGAAATGGTGGACCTTGAAAATGACTTCAGGTTTTCTCACTATGCAGCATATAGTCAAACACTGCTGCAATTAAATATTTTACCCTTTCTTCTCCCTGCGTGATCTACAATAATAATCTGCTTCGTGTTGATATTTACTGCTGTGTTGCTGACAATTACCTAAAAGAGAAGTTGGGGTGCTTCACTGGACTGGAGAAAGTTTAGCTAAATCAGAAAGCAGATCTAATTAAGCAAGTTTATTCTATATATATAAAAGGCTAAGTTGACTCACTCATGCACGATATATATAAAGCTCTCGCTGGCGCCAATCACATGCATGTGTTTAGTTCTTTTTCTGGTGGTTTGATCTGTTCTTTCACTTGGGACATGTTTCTTTTTTATTTTTTCCTTTTAAAATTTTTAAATTCATTCATTGATTTTAGAGAGAGAGAAAACATTGATTTGTTGTTTCACTTACTTATGCATTCATTGGTTTCTTCTTATATGTTTCCTGACTGGAGATTAAACCCACAATCTTGATGTCTTGGGATGATGCTCTTAACCAACTGAACTACCCTGCCAGGGCTAGGGACATGTTAGTTTGTCTCTTCATTTTGGCAGCCTCCTTGTGTTTGTTTCTACATATTATTAGGTAGAGGTACTATATCTCCTGGGTTTGGTAGAGTGGCATAGTGTAGTAGGTATTCTGTAGGGTCCAGTGGCACCACCTCCCCACTCACCTGAGTTGGGTACTCCAGGTGTACCCCCACCCCGCCATGTGGGCTGTATATATCCTCCAGTTGTAGCTGAGCCTTGATTGCTGTTGGCATGTCAATGGGAGGAATTTGCCCCCTGGCTTATCAGCTTCAAGGACTGGCTAAGACCACCATGGAGGGTCAACTGTGCAGGGGCCCCACTCCATGGAGCAGGACTTACTTCAGCGGGGCTCTTGTGCTTGTTGAGTCTGCCTCTTGAGTGTGTTGCTTGTGGAGGTGGTTGGGTGTTGCTTCAGTGTGGTCTGAAGCTGTCCACAGGGTGTGCTAGCTCTGGGGTCTCCCAGGAGGTGCAGGCCAAGGTCAGCCACTGCCTTGGGCCACCTGGCATGAGCTACAAAGCAACCTGCATATGTGTACTATTGGCACTGGGCTTTGAGGTACCCAGGATAGGCCAAGTTGTGAACAAAGGCCTACTGCCCCTAGTGCTGGCCCTGGGGCCACTTAGCTAGAGGTACAGGGCATGCTGAGGCCAGATGCTGCGGGTTTGAGAGATTTTAGAAAAGACTGAAGCATGAGCCAAGGCAGGACGTTCTTATGGAAAAGCCACTGGAAATAGCTTGAGTGTGTCAGAAAGTTTGTGGGGCAGGGGTCCCAGGGAATCACCATGGTGGAGTGAACAGTGTTAGCCAGGTTGATGGATACGTACTCAGATATGGCACCTGCCTTTGGGCTCTTTCGAGGAGAGGCTCAGAAAAGAATCAATGGCTTCTGCCAGCACTTCTGTCTGGGAGAAAGCTGCCCCTCCAGCTTTTGGCCTGATGCCAGACACTACAGTTCCTCCCAGTAAGTCCCTGGTGCCTTTGGAGCTGCTGCCCCAGTGCTGGAACTCAGAGGGCATGAGTCAGTGTGCGTTCATGGATGGGATCCTACAGTGGTTCTCAACCTTCCTAATGCCGCGACCCTTTAATACAGTTCCTCATGTTGTGGTGACCCCCAACCATAAAATTATTTTTATTGCTACTTCATAACTGTAATTTTGCTACTGTTATGAATCGTAATGTAAATATCTGAAATGCTATATGTGTTTTCCGATGGTCGCAACCCACAGGTTGAGAACCACTGCTGGAGGAACTGCCTGGGACTCTAGCAGCTCTCTGTTTCCACTCAGTTACAATCCCCGCTGTTTTTTACAGCCAGAAGTTTTGGGGACTTCTCTTCCCAGCACTGGAACCCTGGGCTGAGGGCCTGGTGTTGGCTGGGACCCCTCACTTTTCAGGGGAGACTTCTGCAGTTGAGATATCATTCCTGATTTTTAGCCACTACTCATTGGTGTGGGACCAGCCCATTCTGCATCTTTGCCCCTCTTTACTAGTGTCAGTGTGGCTTCTTTTTTATATCTTTAGTTGTAGGACTTCCATTTAGCTAGATTTCAGGTGGTTCTTTATGATGGTTGTTTTGATTTTGTATTTTTGATGTGGTTGTGGGAGGAAGGGAGTACCACATTTATGTATGCTACCATCCTGACCAGAAGTTTTAGGGTTTTTATATAAACAATCATGTCATCTGCAAAAAGTGACAATTTTACTTTTTCATTCCCAATTTGGATGCTTTTTATTTCTTTCTCTTGCCTAATTGGTCTGGCTAGGACTTCCAGTACTATGTTGAATAACAGTGGTGAGAGTGGACATTGTTTTCCTGTTCCTGATCTTAGAGGAAGCTTTCAGGTTGTTTTTTTTTTTTTAATATCTTACCATTAAGCAAGATATTAGCTGAACGTTTGTCATGTGGCCTTTATTATGTTGAGGTACTTTCTTTCTATACCCATTTTATTGAGTGTTTTAATCATAAATGGATTTTGTATATTGTCAAATGCTTTTTCTGCATCTATTGTGATCATATGATTTTTATGCTTTATTTTGTTAGTGTGATGTATTACATTGATCAATTTGCATATGTTGAACCATCCTTGAGCCCCTAGAATGAAGCCCACTTGATCATGATGTGTTATCTTTGTAATATATTGCTGTATTCAGTTTGCTAGCATTTAAAACATGGAAAAATCTGTAAAAATATTTGGAAGAAAATGTAAATCACATACGTTTCTATCACTCGGAAATAATCACATTTAATGTTTTGGTATATTTCCTTCCAGTCTTAAAAATAATTTTTTAAATTTGAGATCACTCATATCTTCATATTTTTTAACTTAATGCATTGCAAGAACGTTTCCATATCTTTAGTCTTTAAAGTAATTTTACTAATTGCATATTTTTGTCATAATTTTAATATTTTTATGTTGTCACACATTTGTTGCCACTTTTCTTTAATATTATAAACTCAATAAATCTTACTGTTCCTAAATCTTTATTTGTATAAATCTGTAAGTATTTGTGTCTGATTACTTCCTTCTAGATTCCTAGATGGGAAATTTACTGAGTCAGAAATGATAAATGTTATCAAGATTCTTAATGTGCATGGCCAAATTACTATCCAAAAACATTGATCCAGTTGAACTTACACCAGTAGTATGTAAGATACCTATTATGAAATACTCATCAACACTAGGCATCATTATTGCATTTAAAAAGTGTCAGTTCTCTTCATGAAAAATTGTCTTATTCTATCAAATATTGTCAAAAATGAAATTGCTGTTTTTTATATTATTGTTTAAAGTGGATTGGTAGAACTTTAGAAAAATTATTAATTGGATTTATGAATTTAAATTAGAATGTAATTTAATGGAAAAATTTCAACAATGGGAAATTTTGGAAATATTTGTTCAGTGTAATGCTCTGAGGGTCCATGGATACCATCTTATTATTACTGTTGGAACAATGCAGGTGAAAGCAAGAGAAAATACATATTAAGAAGGTATTTTTCTACTATAGAAAAATAAGTTTTTGCTATATTTTTATCAAGTTTTAGGAATAGCAATTATAGCATAGGCGTTTAAGAGAACAGTTTTCAAACTAGACTCTTTAGTGTCTTATTAAGATTATCCCTTTTTATTACTATGTTTATATTGGATTAAATTATCTTGTTTCTAGACCTCAGTTTCCTTATCTATTAAATGAAGATTAAAGAGTTTTTCCTAAGAATTATGAAATACAATAAATATAAAGTACTTAGCAGAGTGTCTGGAAGTTGGTTAATGCCAAATAAATGCTAGTCATTATTTGGCAGATTTTGATAGATTCATTTATTCAACAGATATTTACTGAGTATTTAAACAGTGTGCCACACACTTTCTAGGCATTGAGAAGAAAGCCATGAAACAAACTTTAAAAAATCCCTATTGGAACTTATAATGTAAGTAGTGACAAGAGGGGGAGGGGATATTATCTTGTAAAATAGAGTAATCACAAATAAGAGTTCTTGAAATTTACAACAAATGTCTTCAGATTTAAAAATGGCTTTATAAGTAAGTTAGATAAAGAATGACTTGTGCCTCTTGAGGTAGGAATGCCTTTGCACTGTTGTTTTTTTTGTTGTTGTTGAATTTTTATTCATTTGTAAAGTGATATGATTAGTATCTACTCTTTTTTATTTGGCAAACTCAAGCTGCTGGAAAATAAAGCATCTAGTTTTTATGGTAATACGCTAATGATACTATAATTATTTCTCTGAGAAAGAAAGAAGGAATTGCTTTGTTGAGAACTAAACAGAGTACATGTACATTTTGAGATATATTAATAGAAAATATTAGTTTTCTTTGCTTAACTAACAACAGTGCTATAAAATTGGTCTTAAAATGAGAGAGAAATGTAATGTTTATTTTTAAGGTTAATATTTGTTAGAAAATTACTCATGAGATAGTTTTGAATCTCTCTAAATACCCCACCCCCAGAGAGATTAACCAAAGTACTTATATGCATACTAGTGGCCCAGTGCACGAAATTCGTGCGGGGGGGGGGTGTTCCTCAGCCCGGCCTGCACCCTCTCCAATCTGGGACCCCTCGAAGGATGTCCTACTGCCAGTTTACAGGGATCGGGCCTAAACCAGCAGTCGGACATCTCTCTCGCAATCTGGAACTGCTGGCTCCTAACCGCTCACCTGCCTGCCTGCCTGCCTGATTGCCCCTAACCACTCTGCCTGCCGGCCTGCTTGCCCCCAAATGCCTCCCCCGCCAGCCTGATCATCCCCAACTGCCCCCTGCTGGCCTGCTAGCCCCCACCTTCCTCCCCACTGGCCTGCTCGCCCCCAACTGGCCCCCCTGCTGGTCTGCTTACCCCCAATGGCCCCGCCCCCCACCAGCCTGATCACCCACAACTGCCCTCTCCTCTTGGCATCTAACCGCCTCTACCTCAGCCCCGCCACCATGGCTTTGTCCAGAAGAACATCTGGAAGGTCTCCTGGAAGGTCTCCCAGTCTAATTAGCATATTATCCTTTTATTAGTATAGATAGAGGCCTGGTGCACAGGTGAAGGCCGGCTGGTTTGCCCTGAAGGGTGTCACGGATCAGGGTGGAGGTTCCCTTGAGGCATGGGGCGGCCTGGGCGAGGAGCCTGTGGTGGTTTTCAGGCTGGCCATGCCCCCATGGGGTGAGGGTCCCCGCTGGGGGGGTCGTGGCCAGCCTGGGTGAGGGGCTGAGGGCTGTTTGCAGGCTGGCTACACCCCCTTCAGGGTGGGCGTCCCGACTGGGGTGCCTGGCCAGCCTGGGTGAGGGGCTGATAGCTGTTTGCAGGCTGGCCAAGCCCCCCAGCGGGGACCCTCACCCCATGAGGGTGTGGCCAGCCTGGGTGATGAGCTGATGGCTGTTTGCCGGCTTGCCACAGCCCCTTCAGGGTGGGGGTTCCCACTGGGGTTCCTGGCCAGCCTGGGTGAGGGGCTGATAGCTATTTGCAGGCTGGCCACGGCCCTAGGCAACCCAGGCTCTCAGTCCCTCCTTGAGCAGAGGCCACAAAGGCTGGAAGCAGGTATCTGGGATTTATTTATCTTCTATAATTGAAACTTTGTAGCCTTGAGCAGAGCCCACAGCTGGCCAGGGCAGGCGGGAAGCTTGGCTTCCTCCATCGCCAGGGGCAACCCAAGCTTCCTGTTTGCTCCAGCTCCGTAGCCGCCGCCATCTTGGTTGGGTTTAGTTGCATACTCGATCCTGATTGGCTTGTGGGCGTGGCTTGTGAGTGTAGTGGAGGTATGGTCAATTTGCATGTTTCTCTTTTATTAGATAAGATATGCGTAACCCATGGACATAGACAATATAATGGTGAAGGCCTGGGAGGTTGGGATGGGTGTCAGATGGAGGGGGTCAATGGGGGAAAAAAAGGAACATCTGTAATACTTTCAACCATAAAGATAAATTTAAAAAGTAAATAAATACCCCAAACCCATAAAAACAAAGCTGCAAAAGAAAGTACTAGTTATCTATGGCTGCATAACAAGTCCCAAAACCTAGTACTTTAAACAACAAACGTTTTTTATCTTAAAGTTTCTGTGGGTTTTGAATGTGGGGACAATTTAGCTGTGTACTCTGGCCAAGAGTCTTACAGTCAATTTGTGGCAATCAAAATAACAGTCAAGATGTTGGCCTGGGCTACAGTCTTCTAAAGGTTTGGGGGGAAATCTGCTTCCTAACTTAATGAAGTGGTAGAATTCAGTTTTTCAAGGGTATTGAACTGAGGGCCTTAGTTCCTTGCTGTGTGTTGGCTGGAAGTTGCCCTCAGTTCTTGCTTCTCTATAGGGCAGCTTATAGTAGGGCAACTGGCTTTCATCCAAGGAGAGCAAAGGAAGGTAGGTAAACAAGGTGGAAGCCAGCATCTTTATGTAACCTAATGTGAGAAGTAACTTCCCATCACTTCTATTGTATTCAGATCTTAGAAGTAAATCAGTAGGTTCAGCCCACACTTGAAGAAATCACCTAGGGACATGACTAGCTGTCAGGAGTCAGGAATCACTGGGAGCCTTTTTAGAAACTGTCTACTACAGAGAGCAAAGCAAAATATCCATGGACAACATATGTACATGAGCCCTAAATCCAAGAAGTTGGGGGCACTCACAGTTGCAAGACCTGAGCAGTCTGGGAGGGAATAAGCACAGAGAAACAATGGATCACCTGACAGAGTAGAAAGTAGAAAAACCCTAAAATACTCTATAAACCAAAATACTCTATAGGTACTTATTAGAAATCTGAACTAGACTGGTTGCAAATGGTATGTGTTAAAGTTTAAGGGGTTGGATCATATATTATGAACTCTCAAAACTGCAGCCAAAGCTTCCTTCTAAAACAAAACAACACTGACAAGAAATTACTAGAATAATGTCCAAATGAGCAGAACAAAACAACACTGACAAGAAATTACTAGAATAATGTCCAAATGCAATAAGAGGTAAAAGGAGATGATTCAGGACAAACGACAAGTGCTGGCGAGGATGTGGAGAAAAAGGAACCCTCGTGCACTGCTGGTGGGAATGCAGACTGGTGCAGCCACTGTGGAAAACAGTATGGCATTTCTTCAAAAATTAAAAATAGATCTCCCATTTGACCCAGTTATCCCACTTCTAGGAATATAGCCCAAGAAATCAGAAACACCAATCAGAAAGGACATATGCATCCCTATGTTCATAGCAGCACAATCTACAATACCTAAGATTTGGAAACAGCTAAAGTGCCCATCAGCAGATGAATGGATTAAAAATCAGTAGTACATCTACACAATGGAATACTGTGCTGCTGTAAAAAAGAAAGAACTCTACCATTCCCAACAGCATGGATGGACATGGAGAGCATTATGTTAAGTGAAATAAGCCACTCAGAGAAAGATAAATATCACATGATCTTACTCATTTGTGGAATATAATAAACAACATAAACTTATGAACATAAATAGATCCAGAGACAGAGAAGCATCGAACTGACTGTCAAACTTCAGAGGGAAGGCAGGGGAGAGGGGTGGGGGTAAGAGATCAACCTAAGGACTTGTATGCATGCATATAAGCATAACCAATGGACACAGACACTAGCGGGGAGAGGGTGAGGGCATGTGCTGGGGGTTGGGGTGGCCAGGGAGAGGTCAATGTGGGAAAAAGGAGACATATGTAATACTTTAAACAATAAAGTATTAAAAATAAATTAATTTTTAAAAAAGGAGATGATTCTGATAAAAGTGAGGGAGGAGGATTCAGCCAGGATGTCTCAGAAAACAAGCTGCTTTTAAAAAATATATATACTTTTTTATTGATTTCAGAGAGAAAGGGAGAGGGAGAGAGATAGAAACGTCAATGATGAGAATCATGGATCAGCTGCCTCCTGCACACCCCCTACTGGGGATCAAGCCCGCAACCTGGGCATGTGCCCTAACTGGGAATTGAACCTGGGACCCTTCAGTCCACAGGCCGATGCTCTATCCACTGAGCCAACTGGCTAGGGCAAACAAGCTGCTTTTTGAAGACCACAGAAATACATCAGAATGAGCTTTGGGGTGTTAGAAAAGCTCTGCTGAACCAGGTTTAAAAATTCAGGAAAAGTAGTTTCATCTAAAAACGAATAACAGAAAATAATAGAAGAAAAAAAACAAAGTTTATTAGAAAGGAAAAAGGGAATACGAACTTCTTAAAAACAATGAATGCAAATCAGGAAGATGTGCCCACAAAACAGATCAATTTCAAAACAATCTGAAATAAGAAAATGCAGTGATACATGAAAACAAACAAATTAGAATTAGAAAAACTCAAATTAGGTCATAGAACTTGAGAAAAAATTTAAAAAGTTTAAAATTTCATAAATGAACACTAATCTTAGAAGAAAGTAAAATGTAAATAAACATGGGTAATTGTGAAAAGGTACAAGGTGAAAGAAGAAAAATAAATTTTAATCAAAGAAGAAATGAAGAGAGATAAAAGATTCAAGAGGGAGCAACAGCCGTAGCCATTTTTGCTCAGTGGTTAGAGGATTGGCCTGGGGACTCAAGGATCACAGGTTCAATTCCCGGTCAAGGGCAGGTACCTCGGTTGCAGCTCATTCCCCTGGCTAGGTCATGGCACGTGTGGGAGGCAACCAATCATTGTTTCTCTCTCTGTGTCTCTCCCCCTCCTTTTCATTCTCTCTAAAATAATCTATGGAAAAAATATCCTCCAGTGAGGATTACAACAACAAAAAAGGGAGCAACAAATATTAAAAACAAAACCAATCCAATGTATGGACAATTCAAGTCCCAGTAACCATGCAGAAGAAAACCAAAGCAAGGAAAATGAACAGATATTAAAAACTATAATTTTAAAAAAAGATTTAAAACTGCATATTGAAAAGGACGCACATGGTGTACCTGAGAATTTTGACCCAGAAAAATGACAACTGATACAATGCTAGTAATATCAGTTACTTTAAGTGGGGGGAAAAGTTGTTTGGGCATCAGGCAAAAAGACTAGCTGACTTTTAAAGGAAAGGAAAGATTGTCATCAGAATTTTTAACAGCAATGCTTTATGCCAGAGGAAAATGGAATAAGTTATTTAAGATATTAAAGGAAAGAAAATGTGAGTCAATGGGTAATATGTGGATTTATATCCAGTATAATGATTTTCAAGTGTGAAAGCTGTGAAAAATCTTTATTGCTATATAAAAAACTGAGGGCATGTTGTTCCCATGAGCTATTCCCTAAAGAACTTTATTAGAGAATAAGCTTCATACAAAATCAATAGCAAGGTATGGACATAAGGATTGGTGCTAACTTTAATTTTCTTCTCTCTTGAAGATTTCTAACTCAGGTACTTCATTGGCTCAAATTATTTCAAGTATTGTGCTATAAATGTTTAGAATTTTATTACATTCTTTAATATAGCAGCCTTGAATAGGAAGAATAATAGGTCTTTTTTATCTAGAATATTTCTTGTATAATGGTCTACTATAGCTCCTTTTAGGAATGGATGTACTACTTTGCTATATAGAGCAGGCTTTCTCAATTTTTGTATTTCTGACATTTTGAGGCTAGATAATTATTTGTTGTGGGGCTGTCCTGTGCTTTGTAGAATATGTAGCTACATCCCTGATCTGTACATACTAGAGGCTAGTAGCACTGCATCTCTGTGTGACAACCAAAAATTGCTAGATGTAGCATAGATGGCAGAATAAGCCCTAGTGGAGAATCACTGCTGTAGAGAAGTGTTGAATAGTGCTACAGCGAACTTGTTAGTAAACCACTGCATTTGATCAACCATGAAGACCCACCTCAAATTGTAATAATAATAATAAAAAAAACCTAATAAAAGAAATTAATCAGCCAGGATTATGCATTACAGATTGCATTATATATTTCATAAACTTTGCTTTTGAAATGGGAAATTATATATATATACTAGAGGCCCGGTACATGGATTTGCGCACATTGAATGGAAATTAATTAGAAGAAATACATATTTTTAGCAGCCGGGAAGGGACTGTAGGATGGCTCTAGGGTGTGTCCGGCCCATCTGGCGCAGTTCCTATTGGCTGGACCCCAGCAGCAAGCTAACCTACCGGTTGGAGCATCAGCCCCCTGGTGGTCGGTGCGCGTCATAGCGACTGAACGAACAGTTGGACGGTCTTTTAGGCTTTTATATATATAGATTGTTTTGTTTGTGTGTGTGGGTGTGTGTGTGTATTATGTATGTGTGTATATTCTATAATTAATCTATAAGTAATTATTAATCTATAAGTAATTAGTAATTAGATTAATCCTGAAATTAAGTCAGTGTAGGGTAGGATATAATAAAAATTTAATTGGTAAAATTTCAAAATTAAACATATATTTTTGTCCCATTTTTATATTCAATCCTTAATGTAATATTTACCAAATTATTTTCAGTATTTTACATGTTAAACTATATTTTCGACATTCTATATAATAAAAGCCTATTATGCTAAGTGTCCAGTCGTCCGTTCAACCAATCAAAGTGTAATATGCTAATGATATGCTAAGGCCGCTCAACCACTCACTATGACGTGCACTGACCACCAGGGGGCAGACAATTGACTGGTCGACCAGTCGCTATGACGGGCGCTGACCACCAGGGGGCAGACACTCCAACCAGTAGGTTAGCTTGCTGCTGGGGTCTGGCCAATAGGAACTGCGCAAGATGGGCCGGACACACCCTAGAGCCATCCTACAGTCCCTCCCCGGCTGCTAAAAATATATATTTCCTCTAATTAATTTCTGGTAGGTTAGCTAGCTGCTGGCCCCTTCCTGGCTGGCCAACCTCCCGTCTCCCACCCCGGCCCCGATTGTGCTCCGGTGGTGTCGCTTGGCTTGGCTGGCACCCTCTTGCGATCCGGGAACCCCTCAGGGGATGTCAGAGGTCCAGTTTCAGCCTGATCCCGCAGGCTAGGCCAAGGGACCCCACTGATGCATGAATTTGTGCACCGGGCGACTAGTATTAAAATAAAATAAATATTTTCCTGATTGTACCTTGTACTACTACTGTTATGGAAGGACTTGTGGTATTTAGGAAAGGTACCTTTTAAGGTATATCTACTTGTAAGTATATAAGAAAATCACTCACTTATAAATACTTCATTGAAGGTATGTCAAAGAGGCACTCTTCTAGGCATGAAACTGAAATAAAGAGATACAAAATTTAGGGGTGAGTATTGTCCAGCCCCTCAAGGTCTACATGATATTTCCTGGAGCTTTTATACCTGAGTACCAAAATCACAAATTATGCCACTTCTAGGTGAGAATGTTTCATTTGAGGCTTCATTGATTTCCTAATGAACACACATTAAATAATAAAATTCATATAGTTGAAGTTCACCCGATTTTTCTCTGGAATGTTTTTTTCAATTAAGGATAACTCTTAGGTCCCAAATTTTATCAAAATTGAATATTTTTGCTCAATAAAACTAAACCTTTAAAGTATAAATTATTTTTTATATTTTAGAAAAATTTCAGATTACCAGCAATCATTATTTGTGCCAGCTTTCCATTTAAATACCAATTATCACAAAATTAAGGGATGTAATTTCAGACAAGGTAAGGTACCTTCACTTCATCTGTTGTAAGCTGATTTTTCTTAGAAGTTCTTTTATACCTTGGGTTGGTTTAAAGGGCCAAACCATAATTCTGGTTTTCAGGCTTTTAAAAATTGAGGTGATCTCTGCTGATTTAATATGATTCATCTCCTTCAGGCCTTGAAATTTCCCAGAGCAGCATTTCACAAACTGTCTCATAAAGTTGGTTTGGGGGTGGAGATTTTCAGAGGATCTGTGAATCTGAGAAAAGCTGCCTTATTGTATCCTACTTAGAAATTCACTATGCACCTTAAACATATTGTGTTCTTAGCCTAAAGAAAACTAACCCAGTATTGCTCAAAGTTATTAACCACGGAATCCTTTTTATTGAGTATTAACATCTTGAGGAGCAAATATTTTGTGGACCAGTTTTGGAAGCACTGCTGCTTCCTTAGCACAAATGATCAGTGGTGGGAGGTGTAAAAATACCCTACAACTAGTTATTTTAAAAGCTGGAGCCTTAATTTTCCCATTGTAATAAATTACCTAATTATGAGTAAACAGCTGAAATTTGTAATGAGCATAAGAAAGGAAAACTTTGTTATAATCAGAGTATTTCCTGTAAGTCTTTCAGACTGTTAAGAAGCCCATCTTCTGTATTTTTTTCTTGATTTCCTTGGCTAGAATGGGAGGTAACAGAAGATGAGATGAAGGCAGTAAACTATATTGATAAGAGCACTAGAATGCTCTAAAGTTAAACAACTTTAAGTCCTGATTCTATTACTTAACTAATTTTGACCTTGGACAAATTATTTAACTTTAGGTCTTAGTTTTCTAACTTATTAAATGCTTCTCATTACACATACCTCATAGTTAGTGTTTCATAGTTGGTAATTAGTGTCATTGTCATCATCGTGAATTACATTGAGAGTGTTCCTTAGAATTGAGTTTCTTTGTCAGAGGCACAGGAATTTTTGCCTTTACCCCAGGTATGAAGGAAAATAATCGTAACCTGCTAATTTATGTGATAGCAAAGAGAAATGATTTTTGATTCAGAAGGCCTAAGTGTAAGGGCTTTGTTAGACGAATCACTACTTGGTAGGGCTTATGTTTATTATCACTAAAATAAAAATATCATCCACATATGAAGTTCCAGTGAGATGATGGATGTTAATATACTCCCTAAAGTTCATTTTTTCTCTTTAAACTGGAAAAATTTTAAATGGATAGTCATAAAGGTAGGCTTTTAGGATATACAGTTGTTGCAAAAATAGGCTTGCAGTTGTGAGTATGTGAAACACAGTTTATTGTATTGTACTATTTTTTATATGTAAACCGACTTTTGCCTCACCCTGCATTATCCTGATGAAAGCTTCAAACTCATCATGGGCTATAGATTATTATCCCCACATTTCCTATGCACCAAAAGTCATAAAACTTTTAAAAGACAGAACTAGAATTTGAAACAAGATTTAACTTATTCCAAAATTGTTTCTTGACCCTGCCTATTAGAATTATTTCCATTCACCTTGCTTTTCTAATCCAATCAAGCATTTATAGTGTACACAGCATTTAAATTTGAAACTTTACCTAGAGCATGTAGCTTTGATTAGATACCACTGTAACAAAGTAACATGACTTTATTAGATAGCACTGAGAACATTACATAATATTAGCAGCTAATAATTATATGCAAAACACCATGTACTTAGCTCAATACACAGTCTCCTTTACAACAATACTATGTAATAAATCTGTTTTTCATATAAGAAAACTGAGCATGAGATAAGTTACGTACCTCAAGTTCATATATCTAATAATTAGCAGCATTGAGATTCAAATCTAGGTTTAACTTCATAACTCATACTGTATTTAAGCATTTTTTTTTGGAAACAGTATGTCTTTTATAGAGAAACTAGAGGTCCGATGCATGAAATTCGTGCAAGAGTAGGCCTTCGTTCCTCCGGCAGCCGGGACCCGGGCTTCCCTCGCAGCTCCAGCTTCATCTGGAAGGAAATACATGCCGGTCTAATTAGCATATTACGCTTTTATTATTATAGATTAAATCTTTCAGAAGATAAGCCATATGAAAATTTCTTAATTTTTTCTTTCAGCAGTGTCTTCCTGGGTAATATCATAAAGTAGCCCTCCAAAAAATTGTTAATAATTATGTATATATATGTATGTATATATACACACACACACACACACACACACACACACACACACACATATATATATACATACATATACATATACACACACATGCCAGGGAAATAAACTAGAGTTTGATTAGAAAATGAACTATTAGAAAAAGGATTACAAAAGGATTACAGTTCTTAGGAGTTGGAACAATAGATAGAATCTTCTCATATAAATCTTTTCATGTGAAATTTTTTTGTTCTTGATTAAGAACTTTAAAATTGAGTACTAAGTCCATTTACACTATATTTTAGTGCTTGAGTTTGTTTAGTTTAATAAGTAAATAAAGCTACTTTGTGATCTGCCATTTGAAGTTAAATTGTTTGCCTTCGGGAAAAAGACTAAAAGCTAACATTTGCCTGCTTGATTATTAATGTACAGGAATGTGAACAGTGCATCACTCTGGTTCCTTTGGAAGAAAAGTCTCATTAGCTTCAGAGACATTTTATATTCCTTAGAAAATCGACAGTAGTTTCCTTAAGAATTCCTTAATATTTGTTTATGTAATAAAAGAGGAAAGAATAGCTTTTGAGTTATTTTATGAAACCTATATTTACTGTCTAGAAAGTGTAGATACCATTAATAGCACTCATGAGGATCAAGCATTGACTACAGATAAATCTCTAATGGATCTTTTAATGCCTAGAATTCTCTTTCCAGTAATACCTGGAAAGAAGATTGTATTGATTCATGCCATGCCTTGCATCTTATATCACAATGCTGCTATTTGGCATATACCAAAATTCATGCTTTTATCTAGTTCTTCCCTCCTTTCTTTTAAAGAGGTATTTTACTATGATATCAGAACAGTTAACTAACTTTAGAATCGCTAAAAAGTTTCAAGAAAAGACATATAGATGAAGCTCTAGTTAACATTTTTATGGGATATTATCTTTGTTTATTCTTTTTCTCCTTTATAGTATGGGTATTTATAATAGTAACATAATGAAGTATTTTGAGGAAATTTCTTTTATTTTGTGTTCTTCAATCTGAAGATTTTCCAGCATACGAGTCTTTTCTTTCTTTTTTAGCAGTGATAGAAGCGATTCGGGGGGGGCGAGGGGGGGAGGCGGAATATATATATTATTTAAACATATAACAATCTGTGCTGTTTAAGAATTTTCTTATGTGGAAAATAAATGTAAACTTAAAGGCAATCTTTTATGAGAGTCCAGATTGATAGTCACCTAATGTAAAGTAGTTTCCTCTTAAGAAAGGATTATGTATGTATGTGTATCCAAATGACTTTTCCATCCTAAAAACTTAATCAGAGCAACACACATCAAAATTGTAACTATTCTGTTCATTTGTCTTCAATTATCTGATCTGATACTCAAGCAAGTGTGATACCCTGTTACTCACTCATTTGACATTTATTAAATGCCTACTACAAAGTTTAAAATAGTGTATAAGTTATAGGTTCAATAAATAGACAACTAGTGTTCAAATACTAACTCTAAAACTCACTACCTTAAGTTTCTGTTTCCTCATCTGTAAAATCACTTGACAACATGTGACTATTTTATAAACAAAGTAGAACACCATCTTCCTTTTTCAGATATCCTCCCTGAGAATAATGTGCAAAGTTAATTTCTTATTTGCCTAGTGGAAGGCTGGTGCATTTTAGATTAAATGCAAGTTAGGACATGGGGGTCTCAGGCTGATTCTTCTGGTTTATAGCCTTTCCACTGGGCCAGTAATTCTTTGTTTATCTTTTGTTATTGACTTCTTAATATAATAGCATTGTCAAAAGATGTGGTTCATGTGATCCTGCTTTTCATATGTGTTGAAAACACTCTTTATGGCCTAGTATGTGGTCAATTATTATAAATATTCTTCCATGTGCTTGAGAAGCATGCGTATTCTCTAATTTAAATATTTCTATTAGATTAAGCTTGATAGTCACTTTACTGTTCTATATATTTATTAATTTTTTTGTCTTCCTGAACTATCAATAAATAAGAGATGTGTTAAAATCTCCCACAATAGTGGTAGATTTGTAAATTCTGTTTGAAATTTGTAAATGCTAACAACTATTGCTTTAAATATTTTGATGTTATTTTATAATGCATACAAGTTTAAAACTATGATATCTTTCTGGTAAATTGAAACTTTTATCATTATTTAGTGACCCTCTTTAAACCAAATATTATTATTTGTTTTAAACCTATTTTCTCTCTTACCGATACAGCAATTCTCAATTTATGTGGTTAGCATATAACTGCTATAACTATTGAATCTTTCTCTATACTTAAGAATTAGGTATCTTATAAATAACACTATAGAGGCCTGGTGCACGAAATTCGAGCACGGATAGGGTCCCTAGGCTTGGCTTGGCAATCAGGACTGATCAGGGCCTTCCAGCTGCCAGCTGGGGCCTTCCTTCCCCGGCTGCCAGCTGGGGCCTTCCTTTGCCGGCTGCCGGCCAAGGCCTTCCTTCATTCCGTGCTGTCCCCTGGTGGTCAGCACACATCATAGCGAGCAATCAAACTCCTGGTCTCCCGGAGCATATTAGGCTTTTATATATAGACTAGAGGCCTGGTGCACGAATTCATGTACCAGTGGGGTCCCTCGGCCTAGCCTGTGGGATCGGGACGAAACCAGAGCTCTGACATCCCCCGAGGGGTCCCAGATTGCAAGAGGGCGCAGGCCAGGCCAAGGGACCCCACCGAAGCACGATCAGGGCGGGAGGGATGTGGGAGGTTGGCCAGCCAGGGAGGGACCACAGAAGGGCTCCAGGGCATGTCTGGCCGATCTTGCTCAGTCCCGCTCGGCTGGACCCCAGCAGCAAGCTAACCTACCGGTTGGAGCGTCTGCCCCCTGGTGGTCAGTGCATGTCATAGCGAGCGGTTGAGCAGCCTTAGCATATCATTAGCATATTACACTTTGATTGGTTGAACGGACGACTGGACACTTAGCATATTAAGCTTTTATTGTATAGGACCATATCCTTCTATTTTGTTTTTTAATCCAATCTAATTATCTGGCTGTAAACTCTTGAGTTCATTAATATCATTATTATTTGTGATTACTGGTATATTTGGACTTTTTTTTACTACCTTTAAATTGTTCATTTTTCCTGCTTTAGATTGTGATTAAAAAAAGTGCTTATGTTTTGGTTAATCATTTTTTATTTCATTTATAAACACCTAACTTAGAAATTGTATGCTCTTATGTCTGTTGTTTTTCAGGCTTCCCTGGAAATGGTGCCATATGTATTAACAGTCTTTAAGTTATAACTTCATCTGCTCTTGAACAATAAAAGGACCTTAGCACACTTTCACTCTTAAGTCTTCTTTCAGATCGTTGATCATAGTTTTTTTTTGTGTGTGTTTTTTTTTAATGGATCTTAATGCTGTTATTTTTGGACAGTTCTACTCTT
Organism: Myotis brandtii; assembly: GCF_000412655.1. NCBI lineage: Eukaryota > Metazoa > Chordata > Mammalia > Chiroptera > Vespertilionidae > Myotis > Myotis brandtii. Next base: position 5,893,850 of record NW_005370683.1, read on the forward strand.
ATTTTTATTATTTATTTTTAAATATATTTTATTGATTTTTTACAGAGAGGAAGGGAGAGGGATAGAGAGTTAGAAACATCGATGAGAGAGATCGATCAGCTGCCTCCTCCACGCCCCCCAGTGGGGATGTGCCTGCAACCAAGGTACATGCCCTTGACCGGAATGGAACCTGGGACCCTTCAGTCTGCAGGCTGATGCTCTATCCACTGAGCCAAACTGGTTTGGCTCTACTCTTCTTTTTCAAAAAAGACATTGCCCTGACCGGTTTGGCTCAGTGGATCGAGCGTCGGCCTGCGGACTGAAGGGTCCCAGGTTCGATTCCGGTCAAGGGCATGTACCTTGGTTGCGGGCATGTCCCCAGTAGGGGGTGTGCAGGAGGCGGCTGATCGATGTTTCTCTCTCATTGATGTTTCTAACTCTCTATCCCTCTCCCTTCCTCTCAATAAAAATATATTTTTTTAAAAAGACATTATAATTAACTTCATTATTTTATTTGAACAATGTGGGTTTTGGGGGAAATATTTAATCATTTGAGCAAACATTTGTCAATAAACATTTTACAAACAAAAGTACTCACGGCATAAGTGTACAGTTTAATGAATTATTATCAGGTATAACCATTACCCAAATGTTCCCATTTATTTTTATTTGAACATGTGAATTTTTTATATTTACTTGCAGTTTTACCAGTTAATTTGTGTACCATTTATTGGCCCTCTAAGACCTTCCTCCTGTTATTTTCTTAGTTCTTGAAGTGCATCCTTTAGCATTTCCTTTAGTGTAGGTCTTTTTGGGATAAACTGTATTTGTTGGTCTGAAAATCCTTCATTTAAATTAAAATTTTAAAATGTATTTTTATTGATTTCATAGAGGAAGTGAGAAGAAGAGAGATACAGAAACATCAATGATGAGAGAGAATCATTGATCTGCTGCCTTCTGCATGCCCCACACTGGGGATCAACCAAGGCATATGCCTTGACCGGGAATAGAATTGTGACCTCCTGGTTCATAGGTCAGTGCTCAACCACTGAGCCATGGGGGCTGGACTGAAAATCCTCTTACTATCCTTTTTCTTGAAAGATAGTTTTGCTGAAGACATGATTTTCTGTGACAGTTTTGTTTTCTAATAGAACTTTGATTATTACATTATTCCACATCTACTGCTTTAAGTTATTGGTGATGGGCAGCTGAGGCCTAATTGTCATTCATTTGTTGGTGATCTGCATTTCCTCTTTGGCTGCTGTTAAGATTTTTTTCTCTTTCTCTCTTTTTAATTTTTGGCTTTGTGGGGTTTTATTTTAACTACTTTGACTCCACATTTCTTTAAGTGTTTTCTACATGTTTATTTTATATTTTATTTCTAATGAATTGGTTATTGTTTATGTTGATGAGCACTCATGGTAGTTTGTTTCCATGTGTGTTTGGTGGTCTTTGTGTATAACATCTTCATCATCATCATTATTTTATTATTCAGAAAATCTGGTTGCCCAAATTGAGGCATTTTCTTGGAAAAAGTTTTGGGTTGGCTTACTTCTAACCTAGAACTACTTTAGCTGTATTTCAGAGTTCCTAGCTTAATATTCTTAACATGTCATAACTTACCTTAACATTAAAAATCATGGTATTTCAGCCTTGAAGTAATTCTTAGACATTTCAAAATATTAAATGTATCACTCAAGGTATGATGCTTGAACAGTCTGTAAAACCACAGAAATTATTTTTCCAGATATGATTATCATGGAATTTAAATAATTATTAGCTATTTCCAAACCTTACATATTTTCCCTTGATAGCTAGATTACATTTAAATTTAGAAAAGCAAATTCTTTTATTCATTGCCATTTTATTAAAACAATTCTGGCATAATGTATACTGAATGATCAAAGTTGATCAGATTTACTGTTTTCACTATTTTCTTCAATAGAGATTTGAGATCAAGAAGCATATTGTTCAGTCACTGTAGAAAAAGTTTTACAGTTCCTCAAAAAGTTAAACATAGAAATAATTACCCAGTGACTCAGCAATCCCACTCCTAGGTAGTACCCATAAAAATTGAAAACAAATATTCAAACAGTTTGTTCACAAATGTGCATAGGAGCACTATTCACAATAGCTAAGAGGTGTAAATAAGTCAAATGTCCATCAACTGATGGAATGGATAAACAAAATATGGTAAAACATACAATGGAATATTACCATGTCCTATCTAATAAACAGGTAATAAGCAAATTGACCATCACTCCAACACACAAGATGGCCACCCCATGTGGTCAAAGATGGCTGGCAGGGGAGGGCAGTTGTGGGCAATCAGGCCAGCAGGAGAGGTCAGTTAGGGGTGACCAGGCTGGCAGAGGAGGGCAGTTGGGGGTGGCCAGGCCTGCAGGGGAGGGAGGGCAGTTGGGGGGACCAGGCCCGCAGGGGAGGGCAGTTAGGGGCGACCAGGCTGGCAGGGGAGGGCAGTTGAGGGGACCAGGCCTGCAGGAGAGGGCATTTGTGGGGAGGCCAGCCCTGCAGGGGAGGGCAGTTGGGGACAACCAGGCCTGCAGGGGAGGGCAGTTGAGGGGACCAGGCCTGCAGTGGGGGGCAGTTGTGGGCAACCAGGCCTGCAGGGTAGGGCAGTTGAGGGGACCAGGCCTGCAGGGGAAGGCATTTGGGGGGAACCAGGCCTGCAGGGGAGGGCAGTTGGGGAGAACCAGGCGTAGGGGAGGGCAGTTGGGGGAAATCAGGCCTGCAGGGGAGGGCAGTTGGGGGCAACCAGGCCAGCAGGGGAGTGCAGTTATGGGTGACCAGGTTGGCAGGGGAGGCAGTTAGGGGCGACCAGGCTGGCAAGGGAGGGAAGTTAGGGGTGACTGGGCCAACAGGGGAGGGCAGTTGGGGAGAACCAGGCCTGCAAGGGAGGACAGTTAGGGGCGACCAGGCCTTCAGGGGAGGGCTGTTGGGGGAAATTGGGCTGGCAGGGGAGCAGTTAGGCGTCGATCAGGCTGGCAGGAGAGTGGTTAGGGGGTGATCAGGCTGGCAGGCAGAAGCGGTTAGGGACAATCAGGCAGGCAGGCAGGCAGACGAGTGGGTGGGAGCCAGCAGTCCTGGATTGTGAGAGGGATTTCCGACTGCCCACGGGATCGGGCCTAAACGGGCAGTCGGACGTCCCTTGATGGGTCCCAGAATCGAGAGGGTGCAGGCTGGGCTGAGGGACACAACCCCTCCCCCCGTGCATGAATTTTGTGCACCGTACCTCTAGTCCTATCTAATAAAAGAGAAACATGGTAATTAGCGTACGACCGCTACCCTTCCCATTGGCTAATCAGGGCGATATGCAAATTAACTGCCAGACAAGATGGCGGCCGGCAGCCAGGCAGCTGGAAGCGAACATGAGGCTTGCTTGCTTCAGTGAAGGAGGACTCCAACGTTCCCCGCCTGCCTTGCCGG
>NW_005370683.1:5898356-5918286 GCF_000412655.1 Myotis brandtii
TGACAGGGGGTGGTGCTGCAACCTCCCCATCGACCCTGCCTTGAGTGTGACAGGGGGCGGTGCCCCAATCCCCCAATCGGCCCTACCCTGAGCGTGACTGAGGGTGGCATCGCAACCTCCCGATATGCCCTGCTCTGTGCATGACGGGGCGGCGCCCCAACTCCCCAATCGGCCCTGCTCTGAGCCTGACCAGGGGCTGCACCTAGGGATTGGGCCTGCCCTCTGCCACCCGGGAGCAGGCCTAAGCCAGCAGGTCGTTATCTCCCGAGGGGTCCCAGACTGCGAGAGGGCACAGGCCGGGCTGAGGGACCCCCCCCTCCCCCTCCCGGAGTGCACAAATTTTTGTGCACCGGGCCTCTAGTATATATATAAAAGCCTAACATGCAAAGTGTCCTCTGGGGAGTTTAACCAACCAGGAGTTTGATCAACCAGGAGTTTGATCACTTGCTATGATGTGCATTGACCACCAGGGGGCGACGTGGAGAAAAGGGAGGCCCTGGCCAGCAGCCGGCTGCCACTAGGGACCCTACCCATGTATGAATTTTGTGCACTGGTCCTCTAGTTTGACCATAAAATGGAATGTGCTGATAACATGCTGCAACATGGATGAATCTTGAAAACATGCCTAAGAAGCCAGACACAAATGGTCATATGTTGTATGACTTGAGTTATATTAACACATTTCGTACCGCTCAGGAGTTTTCTCGTGTTTCGCGCGCCATCTGTTAAGGACCGCTCACGAGTGTTCTCGTTTTTCATGCCCATGGAAAAAGGAGCGAATCTAGATACCTATGTAAATTTTGTTTGGTCTCTCTTCATAGAGGAAAATGTTTTACGCAGTACCATACGTTAAAAAAGTACTAGGAACTTTAATTGTTTAATTGTTTTTGTAAATAAAAATGTTATAATTATTGAAAAACAACACCTAAAGTGCATTATGATGATTTAAATAATGTGCAGTTTGCCCAAAAACGTGTGGTCCCTGGCGTATGTCTTAGAGATTTCTATGCGGTACGCAATGTGTTAAGAATCCAGAATAGGCAAATCCATAGAGATAGAAAGCAGATTAGTGGTTGCCAGGGGCAAGGGTAAAAGGAGAATTGTAGTGACTGTTTAATGGGTACAGTGTTTCCTCTGGTAGTAAATATTTTGGAATTAGAGGCAATAGTGCGTAGTGTTGGGATTGTTGTAAATATCACTGCATTGTTTACTTAAAATGGTTAATTTTATGTTACATGAGTTTTATGTTAATTTTTAAAAATATGTTTTTATTGATTTTTTTAGAGAGAGTGGAGGGAAGAGTGAGAGATATAATCATCGATGGGAGGTTAACATCCATCGACTGCCTTCTGCATGCCCCCAAGTGACTTCTTGGTTTAAGGGTTGACGCTCAGCCACTGAGCCACACTGGCTGAGAATGTTAATAATTTTTAAAAACCATATTGTTAGCTTCTAATTGATCCTATGAAAGAAAGTAGATTGTGGAACTAAATTCATGTGTAGTTTCCTGGATGTACTTGAGGATAATGTTCCATTAAAACGGCGTTCAGCCTGCCCTAGCTGGTTTGGCTCAGTGGATAGAGCGTTGGCCTATGGACTGGAGGGTCCTGGGTTTGATACTGGTCAAGGGTGCACATGCCCAGGTTGTAGGCTCAATCCCCAGTAGGGGATGTGCAGGGGGGGGCGGCCAAATGATTCTCTCTCATCATTGATGTTTCTATCTCCCTCCCTCTCTGTCCCTCTCTGAAATCAATAAAAATATATTTTAAAAAAAGTTAAATGGTGTTCAGCCTGCTAAACAAAGTAAAGAAATATTCAACAATATATGGATTTGAAATGTGTTGAGTATTTCTTTTTCATAAACAGTTCTCTGTGTATTGAGTTGATTCATACCTTGTGTATCAATGTGAAGTATCTACAGATATGCATTTGGGATAGTAGTTGTTATTCCAAATCATGTCACTGATACTATATGACACTATGCATTGTAATTTGATAGATTTTTGCCCATAGTTTCTTATGACTTTTCCCAATCATAAAATTTGTGAAGTGGTTTGTGCTTAGTTTATAAACTTCCTGGCAATTGAGTAAATTGTGCTTGTTTCTGTGCTGAGGAGTATAACTTAAAAGTTCTTTAATCTTGGTTTGTCCTCAATTTTTTGGACAAAACTTGCAAATTTCCATCTGGAAAGGATTTGGGTGGGAAGTTGTTTTGTTGAAATTCATTTGTTTTATCAAAGAGGTCACTATTGGGCGGGGGGTAGGGGCGGGCTAGAAGGTGTCAATTGGGGAAAAGAAGGGACATCTGTAATACTTTCAACAATAAAGATTAAAAAAAGAGTCACTGTTTTGTTTGAAAGTGACTGAAGGGTTTTAGCAGCCTTATATCACCATTTGTTAAAATCTTATTTTGACCACACAGTGAGCTCTAGGGACATATGAAAGTCAGTTAAATGTTATCTAATACATGACAGTGATTGTACCTTCTGTTTTGTGCTTTTCTTTTTTGATGTGTGTGAAATCATCAGACTTACAGATTTGTGTGTATCAACAATATTCATATTCTCTATCACTGGAGTCATTCACTATCACATTAATGATCTCAATCTGTAGTGGTGTTTGGTACTGTTTTCAGAAACATTTTTACACTTCAGTGAATTGCTTTTATGATGGCCATTTAATTTTGTGAATAGGGAACATGTGAAACAATGGGAAAACAAAAAAAATACAAATTTAACCAAGTAAATAGTAATTTTAAACTCTGAATATAGTCCAGATGAACTGAATGTTAGTTCTTGTAAGGTGTTGAACCTTTAAGAACTATAATATGATTTCTGTGGAAATAATAATTTTACATTACAAATTTATAATATATATGTACAAATCTGCTTTTCCCTCTCAAACTGCTAGAGATTTGTGGATCGCTTGATAAATTCTAGAGACTAACTGACAGTAATTTATCCTGAGCACTCCAGTGCCTTAGTTCATTGTTTTCCAACTTCAATTATTCACATACCTTTTTGACAATATTTTTCATATTTCATATTTTGCAGTTAGGGTTAGATTTGGTTTAAAATAACAGAGACATCCAATAACAGTGACTTAAAAAATATAGTTTATTTTGGCATCAACTAAAAGTCTGGAAGTAGGTGAAAAAGGACTAGTATAGTAGTAGTAGTTCTGTTAAACAGAGTATTCAGGGAGCCAGGTTCCTTTTATCTCATTATTCTGCTATGCATAAGCCTTCATTGCCAAGGTCACCTTACAAACCTAGATGGCTTCTTTAGTTTCAACCATCATCTGTATTCTAGTCAGCAGGAATGAAAAAGGAGTGAAGAAGAGGAAGACTGAGAGGACAAATGCTAGCTCTCTTTTAAGAAAGGTTTCTGGAAGCTGTCGTAGGTAACTTTGTTTAGATCTTAAACTGTCCAGAATTTAGGCAGATGGCCATACCTAGATATGAGAAGCCTGTGAAATGTATTCTTTTTTCTGATGGCATGTGCCCAGTGAAAATTTGAGGGTTTTGTTACTGGGAAGAATTGCATCTGCTTTTTTATTATATCACTTTTACTCTTATTTCCTTAATATTTTTCTTTATGTTAGATCCTTTATTACTTAAATAACTGTATTTGAAAGTAAAGAGAACAAATCTGTTCATTTTTTGCCTTGACCTTCTGTCATCCCCAAATAATTTCTTCTTCCCATTTTATGAAATACCGCCCTAGTGCATAATTGTGCAGGTGCACAAGTGTATATGTATGTGTGTCTGTCTATCTACACATCTGTATATCTAGTAATATAGATAGATAAACAATTTTACTATTTAATATAGAGTTCTTCTAGAATGAAACAAATATACTTGTAAAATTGTTTTATAGTTTAGCATTTGGTGGTATATGAACAAATTCTTTAGATGTATTATTGAAAGAGTTTATATTTTGCTAGTAACTATTTTCTCAAGAACCTTTGAAAGATTTTCATTTGAAAATGAAAATAATGATATTTTTGTATGCTGTATTTGGATATTTTATTTTATTGCTGGTCATTTTTAGTAGCCACCTTGCTGGGTGATCTTAAGGAAAGGAAGAGAAAAAGAATTATGCTTATGACTGGTCGCTATGACGTGCACTGACCACCAGAGGGCAGACGCTCAACACAGGAGCTGCCCCCTCGTGGTCTGTGCGCTCCCACAGGGGGAACTCCACTCAGCCACAAGCTGGGCTGACGGCTGCAAGTGCAGCGGTTGGCGAGAGCTCCCGGGCTGCCAGAGGGATGTCTGACTGCCAGCTTAGGCCCGATCCCCCTGGGAGCGATCCTGGACTGCGAGAGGGTGCAGGCTGGGCTGAGGGGACCTCCTCTCCCCCAGGGCCTCTAGTATTTACTTAAAATAGAAAGTATAAAGCAATATCTTATTTCTACTTGTTTCTACTTGTATGTATTATTGTTAGGCAATGGATTACACTATTGACACTATTCTGTTTATGGAAGTATGCATGGATTTATCTATAGTATTTATATTTATTGGAGAATAAAAATACCAGAATTTCTCAGTACATTTATCTTGTGTTTGTGATAGCTTAAATTTAGATCCCCCAATGCTGATACATGATCTAATTTGGGGAGAACGAAAATGTTATCAGGGGAGTTTCGAATGAATCCAAAAAGGATCAAAGTTTGCATATTAAACTACATGAAGAAAAACTAGAGAAATGGGAGATTTTTAAATCTAGAAAATAAACTTTAAAACATAATTTGTGTACTCAGCAAGCATTTATTGACCACCAACTGTGTGTTCAGAATGTTACTGCCCTTCCCCCTTGTTACCAGAGAGAAGCAATTTTCAACCTTTTTCATCTCATAGCACACTTAAATAATTTACTAAAATTCTGCATTACACCAAAAAAATATTTTAAAAAGGTATAATTTTCATTCATTCATACTGGACAACATTTGACAATCTAAGGGTGAAAAGAGGTCAATACCCCTGACTAAATAGCCAGGTATTGCATGTTTTAAAAATTCTTGTGGCACACAGCTTGAAAATCAATTTCATAGAGTATCAGTAAGATGTACAATTTAGTGGAAATGATACAGACAGGAAAAATTACTGACTGGATGAATTCAGTTTAGCTGAGTTAACATTTTCCTCTATTCTGACCACCACCATATTTGTTTTGAAGCAATAAGACAGACAGTGCAAAGGAGATGGAATCAAGATGATTGTTTCTACCTTTTTTTTCTTATCATTCCATAACTTTGATTACATGTTTTTGTGTCATATCGATTCACTGTGTCACGTTCTTTTAGTTAGAAAAAAATATAGGAATTTTTATTTGGATTAAATTTGGGATTTAATCTCAAAAGTCTCTTTCCCCTAATTTTTATATAGGTGAACATAAGATTAATACTATTAGATAATTCATCTCTGCTATTCAAAGTAATATGGCTGGCAAGAGTTGATGGATATTTATAAATAGAATTATTATTAAATTTAGCGTTTGGTTATCAAATTTTAAATTTGCAGCTATTTTCTTAAAGCACAATGAAAAATTTCATTTTATTACCTCTACTTCCCATTGTTTCTGATGAATGCTTGAATGTCTTTCTTATCTTACTACTTCTAAGAAACTCTGTCCTATTTTTCTTCTTATTGTCTTTACTAAATTTTTTTTATCTTTGGTTTTAAGTAATTTTACATGGGAAAAATCAAGTATAGATTTCTTAAAATACTGTCTGTGTTTGGTAATCCCAATATCTGGATCTCCTTGGAGTGTATTTTTACTGTCTTTTGTTTTTGTTGGTTCTTGTATCTATTGCTTCCTGATTTTTCTGATTGTCTCTTGATTTTATACTGGACTGTACTTGAAAACCGTTTGCAGACTTAATTTGAGACCTGGGGTTGTATTTTTTTTTCTTCAGAATTTATTTTGAATGGTTTACTTGTGACAGTACTCAGGGGGGCATTAGCAGTCTAGGATCACTTTAATCCAATTTCAGGGATTAGAATTTTCTGAGCTACCTAGATGACTCCAAATCAGTCAATTCTTTTACTTCTTGTTCACCTTACTACTACAGTGGAATTTTTCAGGGTCACAATAAAAAATGGTTGTTTTTTGCCCTAACCAGTTTGGCTCCGTGGATAGAGCATCGGCCTGCGGACTCAAGGGTCCCGGGTTCGATTCCGGTCACGGGAATGTACCTTGGTTGCGGGCACAGCCCCAGTAAGAGGAGTGCAGGAGGCAGCTGGTCGATGTTTTCTCTCATCGATGTTTCTAACTCTCTATCCCTCTCCCTTCCTTTCTGTAAAAACTCAGTAAAATATATTTTTTAAAAAACTGGTTGTTTTTGTTTGTTTCTCCCTAGGCTTTCTAGCTGTCAAACATACTTTTTAGCCTCAAACCAACTTTTCTACAATTCCCTCAGAGCAAACACGAACCCACATGCTAAATTTCCCTTTCTGGATTTCTATCTTATCTCTTAATCCCATAAGTTTTCTCTACATTCTCATTCTTTAATGCCTTTGAGCAACTTAAAAAATGAATATATTATTTTTCAGATTTCCTGGTTATCAGTAGGAGGGAACATTGATCTAAATGACCTGTTATGCCATTTTTGGAAATAAAATACAATTTCAGATTGGTGTTTCTTTAAGCACACACACCCCTTCAAATTTTTTTCATTTATACTTCAATTAACATATTTTCTGGAGCAGAAGCCTCAGTGAGAGGCTGGGAGTGGTGGCCCAGCTGCAGGTAATGGGAGCAGGATCTCTGGCAGTAGAAGGCCTTTGGCCTGGGGTCACAGCCAGGCTGCTGGGCTAGGAAGGGGACACCCCCAGGCCTGCTGCGATGGCAGGCTACATGCTGCCCAGGCATTACCTGGCTGTCCTGGGCCAGCAGCCTAGTCATTCCAGAGGATTTTGTCTGCACAGAAAGAGGAAGTGCACTAAGCAAGATGCATCAGGGACCCAGGAGACACATTTTGGAAAAGATAAACTTGGAGATCTCGAAGAGGCAAATCCATGAGTTTCCAAAAACCAAAAACCTCAGCCTGTTGAAAGATGATAGCCAACACAGCAGACTTCATTCAAAGGAAACCATGAGGCACTCACTGGGACTACACTGCAGCTTCCAACCTCCCAACCCGTGGACTTCGGCCAGGAATACCACCAGTCATTTTTCACTAGAGGGCCAAGTTCCTACCCCCATGGACGCTGAGTGACTCTGACTCTCATGTCTCTCCAGTGGGGAGCCCCAGCATAGACTTTGCAGCCTTCGGAGAATCTCTGGGGGTCAGACACCTTCCAACGCTGCATATAAGTTACAAAGCACTGAAAGATGAGAATTTTAAGCTAAGAAAGCTAACCGAGGTTCAGAGCTTCTCTGAGACGCAAACCAAAATGATGAGGATGCTTGAGTGAAAATTATAAGAAAAAATCAAGGAGGAGAGTGACTACCACGACCTGGAATCTGTGGTTCAGCAGATGAAGCAGAACCTGGAACTGATGACCAAACATGCAGAAAATCAAGCCATGAAACATAAAACTTGCTCCAGGCACAGGTTTCCAACTTCAAGCGCGAGAGGGAAGCCGGGCCAGGGCACCAGTCTTACGATGATCAAGCAGAACACGGATGTGGCCTTGCAGGACTCCCACATGGTCATGAACAACCCACACAGCCTCCACAAAGCAGCTGGTTTCTGGAGCTGAAACGCTGAACCTATTGCCGAAATCCTTAAATCTATAGACAGAATTTCTGAAATTAAAGAAGACGAGGAGGAATTTTGAGGAGCTTCTAGTTTGCAGCTTTGTTTACATCCTGAAGTCACGACTTACTGGATTTTAAAATGCCATTGTGTCTTTAAATATGCAGTCTTCACAGTAAAAATATTTATCATGAGATACTAACTTCATGACCTAGATCAGTATTATTAGCCAATCCCAACGAGGAGCAGCTCTGTAGTGAAGAGTCTCACCTGAGGTTTCTGTGCAGCCCTTCCTTCCTGGTGAACTTCCTGCTGTTATAGAGGCTGGGTGGTCTACTAGGAGACATTTGTATAAAAGCCACCGACTTTTTAAAGTTACTGAACTTGAAAACAGTTCTATGATGTGTGTCATCCATTCTTATTCCAGAACGTTCATTCTAAATTCAATCCATCATCCTTGAAGTTTTGCCTCAAAGAAAAACATGAGTCAAAAGTCAGATGATTGCTTTGGACAGGGACTCATGCCTTTTTGCCATTGCTCAGTGCTCCTTCTAGCCCAGTCCACTCTTGCAGCCTTCACAGGGGTGGCTCCTGTGATTGGTGGCCTGAGTGTGGACACCCCACCTGGCAGATGCTGCTATTCTCCTGCAGAGACAAAGGTCGCCATAGATTCCACACTGAAACCGTCTAAATTCACCTCTTTAGGGGCCTCCAGGTTTTGAAAAAATGTTTTTGGCCTTTAATATAATGAAGTTTAGAATTCAGGAATTCTGAAGACGTGCAAAGCATTCCTGGGTTAGTATGAGTTCTCTCCCAGGTTGTCTTTCCAGGCACTTTTTGATGTAGGGGGGCTTAACAGGCCTTTTTGGCTATTTCCTGTAGATCTTATTTTTAAAAAATAGAATTTCCCTCCTGTTCAAATTGACAGCTTTCTTAATAAATTCTAAAATTAAAACACACACACACACACACACACACACACACACACACACACACACACATTTTCTGATAAAATAACCTGAAACTTCCAGTTTAATGTGTCCTTTCATTATCTTCCTTTAAAGAAGTCTAATGTGTAGAACAATAATAGTAAAAATAGCATATGTTCATTTTAGTGGTTTCTTTTACCAAGCCCTACTATAATTTTGAAAAATTGTAAATTGATTGGCAATCCAAATTTTAGCAAAGTGCATTTTTTTCTAGTAATTTAACATTTCAATACTTTCTTGTAAGGAAACAATGGGATTTAATTTTTTTTACTACTTTGAAGCAAAGTAATCAGAAGTTGATACTATATTTTAATATGTAAGTTTCTTCTACAATTAGTTACTAATACAAACATCTCTTCCTCCCTTTACTCATTATGGGATGTTTGGGGGTTTTGTTTTGTTACCTTGTTTGTTTTGTTTGTTGGTTGGTTGGGTAGGGCAAGAGATACTTGTAGGAAGCAGCTTCTTGTTAAACTCTGCATAAAATAATATATTGTCATTTTCTAGATGGTATAATTCAATTATTCTAGGGCTTTAATTTCCATTGGAGACAGGGCCTTAGGACTCTTGAGGTCTTTTGTAGAATGAGTAAAATATTCATTGGGAATTTCCCAGTTCATTGGAAATTTATGGGAAATTCTTAATGTTTGCCTTTGCAGTTGAACTAGTGGCCCGGTGCATGAAATTCGTGCACGGGGGAGGGGGTTCCCTCAGCCCAGCCTGCATCCTCTCCATTTGGGGACCCCTTGGAGATGTCTGACTGCCAGTTTAGGCCCAATCCCATAGGGATCAGGGACTGCTGGCTTCTAACCACTCACCTGCCTGCCTGCCTGATCACCTCTAACTGCCTTTGCCTGCCTGCCTGAGTGCTCCTAACCCTTCTACCTGCCTGCCTGATCGCCCCTAACCTCTCTGCCTGCCTGCCAGATGGCCCCTAGCTGCCGGTGCCTGCTTGACTGATCGCTCCTAACTGCCCTCCCCTGCCGGCCTTATCTTGCCCCACCTGCTCTCCCCTGCCGGCCTGATCTCGCCCCCAACCACCTCTGCCTGCCTGATCACCCCTAAGTGCCCTCCCTTGCCAGCCTGTCCTTGCCCCCAACTGCCCTCCCCTGCCGGCCTGATCTCCCCCCCCAATTTGTGCACGATGTGTGGGGGGGGGGTTCCCTCAGCCCAGCCTGCACCCTCTCCAATCGGGGACCCCTTGGGGGATGTCCGACTGCTGGTTTAGGCCCGATTCCACAGGGATCAGGCCTAAGCTGGCAATTGGACATCCCTCTCGCAATCTGGGACCGTTGGCTCCTAACCGCTCACCTGCCTGCCTGCCTGATCGCCCCTAACTGCCTCTGCCTGCCTGTTGATTGCCCCTAACCCCCCTGCCTGCCTGCCTGATTGCCCCTAACCTCTCTGCCTGCCTGCCTGATCGCCCCTAACTGCCTCTGCCTGCCTGAAAAAAAAACTGCCTGCCTGATCACCCCTAACTGCCCTCCCCTGCTGACTTGATCTCGCCCCCAATTGCCCTCACCTGCCAGCCTGGTTGCCCCCAACTGCCCTCCCCTGCTGGCCTGATCTCACCCCCAATGGCCCTTTCCTGCCGGCCTGATCTTGCCCCCAATTGCCCTCCCCTGCTGGCCTGATCTTGCCCCTAACTGCCCCCCTGCCCCTGGCCTGATTGCCCCTAACCCCCTGCTGGCCTGATCTTGCCCCCAACTGCCCTCCCCTGCTGGCCTGATCTCACCTCCAACTGCCTCTGCCTTGTACCACACCACCATGGCTTTGTCAGGAAGAAAGTCAGATGTCCAGAAGATGGCTGGTTGACCTGGTCTAATTAGCATGTTACCCTTTTATTAGTATAGATAGATTATATAAGATAGGATTGCTTAAATGGAGGGGGAATGCCTTTTTCAGCAGGAGGAGATGCTCTTGGCAGACAAAAACACTGATAGCCAGCCATATGCACTATACTGCCAAAGCGGTCATTAAAAAATTGAACTGCTTTCGTACACCTTACCCCAAACAGCTGTTGCCTTTCAGCTCCCACCGTAGGTTCTGCCTTCGCAGTTCACCCAGATTAGGTTCCGATTGGTTGGTTTCTATGCCAGTCAGCATCAAAAGCTCCTCCTCCTAGGCAGCCATTGGCTCCTGGCACTTCATCCAGATTTGGTTCTGATTGGTCGGTTTCTATGCCAGTCAGTGTCTCAGGGCCTATCTCTGGGCCTGATCAAAGAGGTGGGGCTGATCAGCAGCCGGGTGGAGGTCTGGAGAGAAACAGAGTTGAGGCTGCTGGTGAAGCCTGGAGAGAAAGAGAGAGGCAACGCCTGATCAACAGCTGCCACTGAGGCTGCAAATCAGACCCTGCCTCTCTCTCTCCAGGCCTCTCTCCAGGCCTAATCCGAAGCCCCCTCCACAGTCAGTGCTGGGTTGCTGCCCTGGCACCAGCTGCAGTCAGTGCTGCACCACCATGGCAACCCAGCACTGACTTCCAGTGTTAGGTCGAGCCTTCGGTCGTTATGGACTCTGGCTCTTTATATATATAGATGAGATCAGTGTTTCTCAGTGGAATACTGTTGGCATTTGAGATAGTACAAATCTTTATCTGTGCATTGTAGCATGTTTAGCATCCCTGGCTCCTGCCTCCTGATGAGCAGTAGGGCTCTTTTAGTCATTGTGACAAGCAAAAATGGCTCCACACTTCTCCAAACTATCCCTGGCATAGTACTGCCTTCAGTTGAGAATCACTGAATTAGATCAGCAACTTTCTTACAATAGCTTTTTACCATTTAACAGAATTTTAATTCTTAGATTTAGAAAGGTTAAGGATGAACTTTTTTTTGTTTTTTGTTTTTTGCTTTTCAACATTACATGCTTAGTCATCTTTGATTCTAATTTGTTCTGATTTATTAAACAACTAGAGGTTCAGCCACGCGAGAAGGTGCCCTGCCTCCCGCCGTGTGAGGAGGCACCCTGTGGGGGGCCGGGACCCACGCCTGACCCGCGTAGTGCCGGCGGCAGTGTTGTGTCCACTGGGGTGGGGGCATGCTCTGAGCACTCCCCTGGCCGTCATGTTGTGTCTGCTGGGGTGGGGGCAGGCGCTCCTGTGTGTTGCGTCTACGCTCTGGCCTGCCCCCAGCCCCAGCCTCTCCGTGTGTTGTGTCTCTGCTCTGGCCCGCCCCCAGGCCCAGCCTCCGCGTGGCCACTGGGGTAGGGGTAGCACGGGGTCCCCTCCCGCCCCATCTGCGTGCGCACCTCCTCCTGAGCAGTTGTGATGCAGCCTTCTCCTGAGTGGTCCTGATGCTTGGCTAATTAGCATATTCCCTGTGTGTGTGTGTGTGTGTGTGTGTGTAGAGAGAGAGATGTTATGTCAATAATCCGCCTAAATATTTTATTCTTAAAGCAGTAGTGTTCAGACTGCTCTAAGAGCTATTAGGTATTCAGACTTAGAGCTCTTAAGTATTTGGAAAGATACCTTAGGCCACAAAGAAGATGGTATTGGGATAGGAGAAATGGACAGGATTCTCCAGCAGTTTCCTTTTACTTGTCCATCCTTTCAGGCAAGGAAGAGTTTTGTTATCTTACGTTATGTCTTCTTCCCTCTGTCTTAACAGGAACAAATAATTAAAAATAAGAAACATGTTCAAAAATTTCCAAAACTATTCTGACATAATTTTTAGATCACTAGATAGTATAAGAAGTATAGTATTTATTGTAAATATTTTTAGACAAATAGATTTTCAGCAATTGACTGTATGGATGAACTTCTCAGATTAAACTCTTTATGAGAGGAATCACCTCTTTTTCAAAGGACCAGCCAGTTCCGAGGAAAATTAAATCACTTAATAGGCCATTTGAACTAAAATGATACATTTGATGAGAATTCTTTTTTTCTGTTATACTTAAACAATCCTTCCTAAACCTATTCATATTTGTTTCCATTGCAAACTTAATGATTTTATTAATGGCTTAATTTAATATGGTTTTTACTGTAAACTCTATTAAAATCATGGTATCTTTTGGAATGCCCAAGTTATTCAAACGAAGTTTTGCATTATCTTGATTCGTTGTGGGTTTTCCTTTTGTTGCACACTCTGAAGTGCAATGGAAAAGTACCTTCTATCCTCCTCTCCCCCTAAATAAGTAGTAGCCATTTTCTAAATTCAAAACATTTACTCTTGGTGATTTCCACATTGTGACTTAGGGAATTCTGGTTATCCTCCTTAGTTCATGGTAGGTGCTTAGATTCTGGGAGGATTGTTAATATGATGTGTAAGTATACAATAAAATGTATACTATTTAGGCAGTGGAATAATTGTCTATTATAGATCAGAAAGGGAGAAAAACATCTAAAGATTAACATATTTTATAAGAGTTGATAGAGCAGTAAAATGAAGTAAGCTCAATAGACAATATTTTTTCTAGGAAGATTACTTGCTAGAGATATTTAGCTGACCATATAGAATATGATTAATCTAGTGCATCTCGTGTGTGTGTGTGTGTGTGTGTGTGTGTGTGTATGCACATACACTTTTATTTGGATTCTTTGGCACTATGATTTTATTTTTTGGTTATTAATTACTTTTTTAAATTATTGGAAAATACAAAGAAAATGTCTTTATAGACCCATTGCTCTATCTCTATATTTTACGCATTTCCTAATAAAGTTTGAGAGAATATACTTACAGAGGCACGGGTTAGTGTGTAGTTTACTGAAATAAGGCTAATGAGAATTTAGGCAGAGTGGTCAGCAAAGAATTAGTAAACTTGGATTCATAATTAGAAAAACTAGTCTTTAACAGCTGGAGCCAATTGCAGCACCAGGGAGAGCTCCAAGTGTGTTCTTTGTTCTGATGGTGTTATTTTAATGATAGAGGGCCTTTGTCCTGTGTACTTTAACAGGTTAAACAAGAGCAGCTCCCCTGAGGGTCATAGATTTTTCTTCCTCATTTGGTCAGAGCCTTCAGTTTTACTGTCTGAGGTTAGAAAACAAAGTGCAGCTTATTTAGTAATGAAACATATATTATGTGGTCTGTTAAAACTGATTCTGAAAGGGAATTCCATAATATTCTGCCTAGTTAGCTATTATTTTTGTCTTGAGTAATTTAGCATGGTAATATTTGCCCTGTCTTTTCTCAGCTCTCCAGAAGTCTTTTTATCACAAGTGCCATTCTTTTTCCTATTTCAGCTTGAAGCTTAACTTTCTTGTAATTTTACACTCTTGTCCTTTTTTCTTGGTGTTTCTATATTTTATTAAGTTTTAAAACCAGGAAGAATTCTTAGATTATTTAAGAAATATAAGTGAATGTTATCTTTTATAATACACACATATATGAAATAAATCCACACACATATAAAGGGTATATTTTACTATCGGGATATTACATCACATCTTGTGGACCCTACATGTGCCAGTAACAAAGTTATATCTAGAACCCTCATGGTATAAAGGATAATATATTTCTACTCACTGTACAACCACCTCAAATGCAGTCACTAATTTCTAGCTAACCATAATACTTGCAGTCTCTAGGTAACCCCCTTTTTTTTTTTTTTTTGGTAATGAACTTTCATATTCTCAATATTTTCTTAGAGCACTCTGCTTTCTTCTTCCCCAGTCTTCTTTTTCTTCTTTCCTATGCCTTTACTCCCACTTCCTCTTTTATACTACCCAATTTATTTCCTCTCGGTCCATTTTCTTTATCATGTATCTCCTCTTTGCTCTCTCTTCTCTTCTTTCTTTTCCTCTCCCCTTTAAATTCTTCCTATTCCCCTTTCTGTCCGTCCTATCCACTTCCTGTCTACCCCATTTTTTTTCCTTCCAATTTAAACTACAATCTTTCTCCAGATAACACTGCTACTACCTAGGTACCATCTCAAGAAATGATCACATTCTCCTTCTCTAAAAAAGCTGTTTTAAAGTTTTGTCACTTTGCTGAAATTCCGCAATTCCCACTCCTACCTTCTGTACTCTTTTTAGATATTCTTCTGATATACTAAGAGAATAGAAACTGTCATATATGATTTTTTTTCTTAATTTAAATTCTTTATTGTTTAAAGTATTACATAAGTTTCCTTTTTCCCTCATTGACCTCTCCCTGGCCGTCCCCACTCTCCAGCACATATATGCATGTATACAAGTCCTTTGGTTGATCTTACTGCCTTACCCCCCGCCTTCCCTCATAGGTTGGACATATATGATTTCTTGTTGCACTACTTTTCCTACCTTATCTATATCTTAACTTGTGGTTTTTTTTATCATGCTAGACTCAGAAGGAATAACTTCTCTACCTATACTCTATATTTTCTTGATAAAATAAAACATAGTTACTGTAGAAAATTAGTAACTATAAATTTAAACAATTTTAAATCACATACTACTTACGCTAATTGCTGTCAACATTTTGTTATATAGCTTTAAGACTTTTATTTATATATATTTACTTATGAGATGTATATTTTAAATAAATAGAATCATATTCTCCATTATATTTAAATTTTTTTTATTATAATACTAGAGGCCAGGTGCATGAAATTCATGCACTCGGGGAGGGGGTGGGAGGTGTCCTTCAGCCCAGTCTGTGCCCTCTCACAGCCCAGGAGCCTCGCGATCAATCGCCCCAAAGAGGTAGGCCCCACCCACCACAGCTCACCGATTGGTGGCCTTGGCCTCCTCTTTGGGGCTATCGTGGAGCCCCCCCATTGATCTGCCAGCTGGTGGCCTGGGCCTCCCTCTGCAGGGCGATCATGGGGCGATGGCTGGGCCCCTGACCAATCGCATTGCACCCGCCTTGGCTGGCCTGGCGCCAGTGGGTATCATAGCATGGTAATCCGGAAGGTTGTTCAGACGGTCGTTCTGCTGTTCGGTCGTTTGGTCGATTTGCATATTACACTTTTATTATTATAGATATCAAATATGCATGATGTTATTCAGTATTCTTTTGCAACATCTATTTTATGGGCTACATAGAATTCTTTTGCATAAAACTTAGTGTACCAGTTCTCTGATGGATAGTTACGTTGTTTTTCATCATATAAATGGCAGTGGACAGTTTTTTTGTTTTGTTGTTGGTTTGTAAATTGTTGAGTATATCTTTGAATATATCTTTGGATAACTTGTTTATTTCCTTAGGGTAATGATTAGAGGAAAGATTTTTGAGATGAAATGAAAATCATTTTTTAATGCATGTTGTCAAATTTCCCTCCAGAAAGGTTGTAGCAGTGTATTTCCTCATTTTTTACAAATAATATAATTTGCTCCTTTAAAAATATTGTAATATTGGTTCCTTTCACAATGACTTGAAATGCTCTAAAATCTAACATACTTATGTATATACACATATATATGAAGTATTTTTCCAGGTTGTTTTTTATCATTTAGTATTATGTTACTTTTTGCCATATACAATTTTTAAAATTTTTATGAGGTAAATATATTACTCTTCCTTTGTGGGTGCTTCCTCTCATGCTGAGAAGGGCCTTCTCCTATTCTAATATTATAAATACATTAATGTGTATTTAATTTTGTTGGTTGTGTTTGCTTGTTCTTTGCTCTTTTAAAATTTACATTTAAATCTATAACTTTCCTGGAAATTAATTGGTCTTGTTTTCCAATAATAAATCTGTTATCCCAGAATTAATGATTTATTTACAATTTGTTTCCCACACTTGAAATGCTACCTTTTTATGTTAGATAATGGTTTTCTCTGTTCTATTTCATTAATTCATCTCTGCATTCCACTTTCAATCCTATTTATTTATTTATAATCCTCACTGAGCACATTTTTCCCATTGATTTCTACAGAAAATGGAAGAGAGGGAGGATGGGGAGAGAGAGAGAGAAAGAGAGAGAAACATGGAGGTGAGAAAGACACATCAATTGGTTGCCACCTGCATGCTACTACCAGGACTGTGGAATGTGCAACCATGGTATGTGCCCTTGGCAGGGAATTGAACCTGTGACACTTAGGTCAATGCTCTAACCACTGAGAAAAACTGGTCAGGACAAATCTTGTACCCTTTAATAGATTTATTTATAATTAGCCTTTTTTTATTAAAGTAATCAAGAGCACTGTTTGAGGTTTTTGTTTTTTGTTTTTGTTTTTTTTAGAGAGAGAGGAAGGGAGAGGAATAAAGAGAGAAAAACATCAATGAGATCCATAGGCTGCCTCTGCACCTCCCTACTAGGGATCAAGCCCGCAGACCGGGCATGTGCCCTGACTGGGACTCAAATCAATGACCTCTTGATTCCTGTGTTGATGCTCAACCACTGTGCCACACCAGTGTGGCAAGAGCTCTGTTTAAAAACATTTTTTTAAATAACATAAAAAATGAGAAAGTTTCTCCTGCAAAGGCAATCATTATTATAATTTTTTTGTTCATATGCAAATATACAGCTGATCTTTTTTTAATTACATAGGTAGAAATATACCATATACACCATTGTTCTACATTCTTTTTTATTCCATATCAGCATATACAGTTCTAACTCACTTTTTTCATTTATATAGTTATCCAATTTAAGTGTCTATAACAATAGACACTTACTTTTTTTAACATGTAGGATTTTTTTTTTTTGTTACTACA
The DNA here is from genome assembly GCF_000412655.1 of Myotis brandtii. Lineage (NCBI taxonomy): Eukaryota > Metazoa > Chordata > Mammalia > Chiroptera > Vespertilionidae > Myotis > Myotis brandtii. The sequence goes on from NW_005370683.1 coordinate 5,915,624, forward strand.
AACTATTATAATCCTTATCCTATTTTTTGCCAACATGCAATAGTAGGGCAAATGTTTAGAAATGGAATTACTGTTATAAATTTTAGTTATTTGCAAGCAACATAATTCAGCCCTGGCTAATTTCTGAAGAAAAGGAATTTACAAGAAGTCTGTAAAATCAAGTTTGTCAACTCCTACTGCTACTACTATAACTAACCTATTTTTGTTATTTCCTAAAATTTCAAAGTTTCACATTTGGACGAAATTGATTTGTATTTCTTCTTGTGGCTACCATGAAGTGGAGAGAAGACTTTTCCATTCTTTTATTGTCTTTATTGAGGCCAGGCTCTGCTACTCATCACTTTGGGAAGTTCCCAAAATAGGAGGCTACTTGAATGCTGGATATCAGCCAACAAACATTTACTATAGTTCTTATTTTGGCTGCTTAAAGTCTGTATACAACTCTTCTTCTCACACCTAAACGTACTTGAAACAAACAATGAAAGCTAATAAATTGGAATGATTCCTCTTACACCCATAAATGTACCACTTATTATGCACTCACCAAGAAGAGAAAACCTACTGTTTCCTGAGCTATTTCTAAATCCAGGACCTCTTCTTGGTTATGTCCTCTAGACATCTGTGTTCTGAAGAATCTATACTAATAAAAGAGAAAGATGCAAATTGACCATCCTTCCGCGATGGCCACAAGCCACGCCCACCAGCCAACCAGGAGTGGGCATGCAAATTAACCCGACAAAGATGGTGGGTTAATTTGCATACACAGGTGTCAAGTGCTCCGGGAGGCAGTGGTGGCCACGGGCTCCTGGGACCATCGCCGGCCCTGGGAGGCAAGGCTGGCCACGCCTAGCCACGCCCATGGGCTCCCGGGACCTTGCCAGCGGAGAGCAGAAGGTTTGGAGGACTTGGCAGAGCAGGAGACCGCTGGACATAGAACAGAGCGAGAGAGGGCGGCTTGGAAGGGCAGCCCCGGAGGCGAGGCTGGCCGTGCCTAGCCACTCCTGTGGGCTCCAGGGACCTTCACCAGCGGAGAGCAGAACGGGAAAGCGGGAGGTTTGGAAGACTTGGCAGAGCAGGAGGCCGCTGGATATAGAGCTGAGCGAGAGAGAGGGCGGCTTGGAGGGCGTGGCTCCCTCTGTCACCCCAGCTTCCTCATCACAGCTGTGGAAACTGACAGCAGGGAGGAGGAATTCCCACCCCCACAGAATCAGCCATTGGTCAGACAGCTCTGAGTGGCCTGACAGCCAGGACTCTCATTTACCTGCATCTCAGATAGTGACAGTAGAGAGATGGGACTATGTCTAAAGAACAACTGTTGATACAACGTAGCAGCTCTGCAGCCGAAAGTTGCCAGTGTTATTGATAGAAAATGTCTGAAGAGCAACGTGTGTCTGATCTTAAAAGAAGGTGGCGCCTGCGACAGGATGTATCTGAACACCAGCTACTGAAAAACGTCGCGCTGATGCCGAAAAACACCAGTGTCATCGACAGAAAATGTCTAAAAACCAACGTGCCTTTGAAGTTGAAAGAAGTTGCAAGAAGGTGGCGACGACAGAATATGTCTAAAGAACAGTCATCAACAAGTACTACCAATTCTGGTAGGAACTGCCTTCTCAGCAATAATGGAGTACACGAGGATGCAATTCTCGAATATAGTTGTGGAATGACTGTTCGATGTGAATTTTGCCTGCCAGTAGATTTCTCTGATGAAAAACGATCCGATGGGAAATTTATTCAATGTTATAGCAAAGGGAAAGTCTGTCCAAATGATATACATTTTCCAGATTACCCGGCATACTTAAAAAGATTAATGACAAACGAAGATTCTGACAGTAAAAATTTCATAGAAAATACTCATCCCACAAATAGTTCTTTTGCTTTTGCTTTCATGGGTGCAAATATTGCATCATCAGGAAATGGGCCATACTGTTTTAGAATACACGGACAAGTTTATCACTGTACTGAAACTTTACATCCTTTGGATGGTGTTTCTCGGAAGTTTGCTCAACTCTATATTTTGGATACAGCCGAAGCTACAAGTAAAAGATTAGCAATGCTCAGAAAGACTCATGAGCAACATCAACAACCTCATGCATGAAATAAATGAATTAACAAAATTGTAGAAGATGCTACATGAGGTAGAAAAGGAAGCCCAATCTGAAGCAGCAGCAAAAGGTATTGCTCCCACAGAAGTAACAATGGCAATTTAATATGATTGTAATAGTGACGCAGGTAGATATAATTCTCCCCGTGTAACTGAGGTTGCTGTCATATTCAGAAATGAAGATGGAGAACCTCCTTTTGAAAGGGACTTGCTCATTCATTGTAAACCAGATCCCAATAATCCAAATGCCACTAAAATGAAACAAATCAATATCCTGTTTCCTACATTAGATGCAATGACATATCCTATTCTTATTCCACATGGTGAACAAGGCTGGGGAACAGATATTGCATTAAGACTCAGAGACAACAGTGTAATAGACAATAATACTAGAAAAAATGTAAGGACACGAGTCACATAAATGCAGTATTATGGATTTCATCTCTCTGTGTGGGACACGTTCAATCCTATTTTAAATGCAGGAAAATTAACTCAACAGTTTATCATGGATTCATATTAAAAAATGGAGGCCAATCAGATAAATTTCATCAAAGCAAAC
>NW_005370683.1:5918879-5919337 GCF_000412655.1 Myotis brandtii
TCTTTAGCCCTTGGCATTTTAATTATGATGTGTCTTGGTGTGGTCCTCTTTGGGTTCCTCTTGTTTGGGACTCTCTGTGCTTCCTGGGTTCGTAAGTCTATTTCTTTCACCAGGTAGGGGAAGTTTTCTGTCATTATTTCTTCAAATAGGTTTTCAATATCTTGCTCTCTCTCTTCTTCTGGCACCCTCATAATTCGGATGTTGGTACGCTTGAAGTTGTCCCAGAGGCTCCTAACACTATTTTCATATTTTTGAATTCTTTTTTCTTTTTGTTTTACCAGTTGGGTGTTTTTTGCTTCTTCATATTTCAAATCTTTGACTTGATTCTTGCAATCCTCTAGTCTGCTGTTGGAACTCTGTATAATATTCTTTATTTCAGTCAGTGTATGCTTAATTTTTAGTTGGTCCTTTTTCATATTCTCGAGGGTGTCACTAGATTTCTTGAGGGTCTCACTAAA
>NW_005370683.1:5920783-5926520 GCF_000412655.1 Myotis brandtii
CTGGCAAAAAGTTGAAAACAGACCTGACTTGGTAGCCAGAGTTTTTAATATTAAGCTAAATGCTCTTTTAAATGATATCTGTAAATTCCATTTATTTGGCAAAGTAATAGCTAAAATTCATGTCATTGAATTTCAGAAACGCGGACTGCCTAATGCTCACATCCTCTAATTAATTCCTTTTCAATGTGCACGAATTTCATGCACCGGGCCATTGGTGTAATTGTATTTCTAAAAATGGGAAATCACAGACATATTCCCCAATATATAACTTAAATATAGTTAGAAAGAAATACACAAAAGGAAATTTTTGATAGGATAATACAAGTGAAATTTAAAATTTTATTATTAGCCAAATATAAAGCTTTTGTGATTAAAAAAAAAAGTATATTATTAGTTTCATTGTTTGACTTCCCCCATGAGAATGTTAGCCCTATTTGGATGGAATATTTGTCTGTGCTCAAGACAAATACCTAACAAATGTCTATATTTCAAGCATCTAGAATGATGCCAGATGCACAGCGCATGCTTAATAAGTATTTGATGAATTACTGACTGCATACTATTTTATGAGAGCAGTAAGCTTTAAATTAAAAAAAAAAAGTTCTCTCTTTCTTTATTTATTTATTTACTTACTTATTTTCACCCAAGGATATTTTTTCCATTGGTTTTTAGAAAGAGTGGAAGGGAGGGACAGAGGTGGGAGAGGGATGAGGGAGAGAAACATTGATATGAGAGTGATACAGTGATTGGTTGCCTCTCTAATGGGCCCTAACTGGAGCGGAGGATTGAAACTTGCAATCTAGGTATGTGCACTTGTCCCGGAATCAAACCCGAGACCTTTTAATCCATGGGCCCACGCTCTAATTACTGAGTCAACTGGGCAGGGCAAAATTGTCAGTTTAATAGTTTGTCATACATTGATTCAAAAGTGTTTCTATATTCAGTTTATTTTGGTATTTGCTTTTCTGTTGTGGAAGAATGAAATGTGGATGAAAATGAAACAATTGCATCATTGTGTATTCTTAATAAACATGATCTTCCCTTTTTAAATTAGTTTTTAGAGAGAGAGGAAGGGGGAGGGAGAAAGAAAGTAATATCCATGTGAGAGGAAAACATGGATCAGCTTCCTCCTAAATGCCCCCTACCGAGGTTTGAGCCCACAACCTGGGCATGTGCCCTGACTAGGAATAGGACCAACACCCTTTCAGTACACGCTCGATGACATCCAACCAACTGAGCCACACTGGCCAGGGCGTGATCCTCCTTTTTTCAGTTCCTTTTGTCAGTATGCAATTGTTTTTCTGTTGAAATTTAAAATATTTTTCATCTTGCCTGAGATCAGTTTTTCTTGCAAATTTTGGGACACTGTCATGTTTTTACATTTTTTAGAAAAGATTCATATCAATTTCTGAGCAAGTATTGATAATGATAGATAAGGATAAATGCAAGTCTCTTCATATATCCTCCAATATCAGTAAAGATCAACAAGAACAACAAATAAAACTACAAAATCCATACCCTCAAGAAAGCTAGAAGACAGAATGTTACAAATTCTAAAGTTTCCTGTAAGTGAAAAAAATAAGCACCAAATCCCAGAAGAGATATCTACCTCTCCTGACACAATCATTTATAGACAACAAGGAAAGTTCTGAAAAACTGTGGAGGAAACCAGTATTGTTCTAAAATCACCATCAGAAAGAGAAGCTACACCATAAATACAAAAGAGTCTTGGTTTATCAGAGCACTGGTTATGGGTCGTGGGCTTAAAAGTTCTAATTTTTCTAATTTCAACTATCTGGAAAAATATTTTTTTCTGATGGAGAACAAAGTTAAAGACAAGGAAAGGTACCTTTCGGAGATTGGCTGGTGAAGGAAAAAGAAGCAAAAGGGGAAAATGTAAGGTCTAACAATATAAAATAATAACTCCTCCCTCCAAATTTGAGAACACACAGTGCCCCTCCTTACCATTGCCACCAAGAAATAGTCATCCATTAAAGAAATTATACTTGCTACACTAACAAAAGAGGAGGCTCTTTAAACAGAAATCTTTTGAACCACCCCAAATTCAAAGTCACAATTTATCAATTCTTCCTAAATTTATGGAAAGCTACCATAAGAAGAAATCAAATATCTCAGCAAATGAAACCCTCCTCCACAAAAGAAAACAACCAAAAAAGCAGAAGAAAACGATAACTCATCTTCAGATTTGAAACAATCTAAAACAAGCATTTAGAGATAAGAAAAACCAACTAGAATTATAATTTTTAAAACTAAAGAAATTATCTCTAAAAGAAAAAAACCCTCACAAAATTAGAATGAAATCTAGGATGAAATAGAAGGAGAATTGACTGAACCCCAAAAAAAGAGACAAAGACAAAGATCATCTTAGACATATATTCTAAATTTTAAGATGCCCAAGGGGGAGTGGACGCGATTGAAAATTTACAGAAGGGCATTGAAGAAAGGCAAAAATATAATCATAGAAAGTGAAAATGAATTAAAGAAGTAAAGGGTGGAGCTGCAAGAAGGTATGGGGGATAAATGGTGATGAAAAAATAAAGTAAAACAGGTAAAAGAGAAGGTGGTTGAGATGGAAATGAGACAAAAAAATTCAACATATGTATAATAAAATTACAAAACTAAGCAACAGGAACAGAAATATTTAAAACTATAATTAACTTTTTTTTTCATAAAAAAGAAACCCACATCTACATATTGAAAGGACTGTAGGATACTCGGGGATATTGATATTAAGCAGTCAGTTTTGAGTCATATCCTTGTAAAATTGTTAGACTTTAAAGTTAAAGAAAAAATTCTGAGAGCCTCCAGTGGGGTAAAAAGACCAAAGAACCTACAGGGCTTGAGAATTATATTGGCACAGACTTCTAAATAGAAACATACAAAGCAAAGTAACAATGGAGCAGTGTTTTCAAGAAACTATAGGGAAAAAGAATGTGAGCCAAGAATTTTACATACAGGATGGAGCAAAAGTAGGTTTATAATTGTGAATATGGGAAATATGGAATTCATTCTTGTATTATTATTGTATTATTTTCCATATGAACAACCGTAAACCTATTTTTGTCCTACTCTGTAAAACTGTTTTTCAAATATCAATAATAGAAAAGGACTTAAACATGCGAAACTCGGAATACTATACACATGAATTGAGGAAGCTACTAGAGCAGTGGTTGCCAACCTTTTGGATCTCACGGACCACCACCACTGGTTGGCGTCTGCTGCTCCAAAGGTTTCCTTAAATCAGTGGTTGCCAACCTTTCGGATCTCACGGACCACCAGTGGTCTGCAGACCACTGGTTGGTGATTGCTGTACTAGAGCATGATCTTTATCCAACTATTAATTGGGTAATAAAACATCAAAGGATTTATAATGAGTATTAAATATATTTAACTGTAGATCTAAGACTGAAATATAGGTGGCAACAAAAGACAAAGACAAAGATCATCTTAGACATATATTCTAAATTTTAAGATGCCCAAGGGGGAGTGGACGCGATTGAAAATTTACAGAAGGGCATTGAAGAAAGGCAAAAATATAATCATAGAAAGTGAAAATGAATTAAAGAAGTAAAGGGTGGGGCTGCAAGACGGTATGGGGGATAAATGGTGATAATAAGAATTCTATATAATAAAACCCTAATATGCACATCAATTGACCGGTGGAATGACTGCCAGAATGACTGGTTGCTATAATGTGCACTGATCACAGGGGCAGACGCTCAATGCAGGAGCTGTTACCGACTGGAGGCAGCTCCTGTGTTAAGTGTCTGCCCCCTGAGAGGGAGATGACTGGCAGCGGCGATCGGGGGGCGGGGCTGGACAGCAGGTGACGCTAGGCCGCCAGCCAAGGCAGGTGCCAGCGGGGGCCCCCCAATTGCCCCACCCACCAGTCACCCTGCAGATGGCCCTGATCACCGGCCAGGCCTAGGGACCCTACCCAATATATTGGGAACAGTCTCTTAGATTTAAAAATTAAAACCTGGCAAGGCTACTCTAACACTGAAAAATAGGATGATGCAGCGATGATATGCATGGCCTCTGGCTTGCACATTTTGTGGTCAGCCCTGATTCTGACACTTATCTGTGTGACAAGCCAATTACTTAACTTATCTCTGCTTCAGTTTTTCCACCCATAAGATGGGGAAAATGGTACTACTGCCTCAGAAGGATCGTGTTATGTACTACTTTTTATAATCAGGGCAAAAAAATGTAGTTGCCCATACAAGAGCAAGGTGCCTTTCACCTGTATGAAAAGTATGGTCACTGGTGCATGCCGCGTCCCAGATTGCGAGAGGGATGTCCAACTGCCAGTTTAGGCCCGACATCCCCCAAGGGGTCCTGGATTGTGAGAGGGCACAGGACAGGCTGAGGAACCCCCTCTCTCGCCTCCCCTACCCCTCCGTTCACAAATTTCATGCACCGGGCCTCTAGTAATATATAAAGCTTACATATTCTTGCAAAGTATAAATAATCTATATTATAAAGAGTTAATATGCAAATTAGGCCAGGACTCCATAACAGGTCACAACCAGATAGGAGGAGGTTGCGCGCGCAGGTGAGTCCTGGAGCGGAGACGAGACAGAGGCAGGGGGCCTGCCTGAGCCGTCGTGGTGGCTCGGGTGGCCCCGGAGCAGACACAGGCAGGGGGGCCAGGGGACGCTGCAAGTAAGGCGTGGGTCCCAGCCCTCCGCGGCACCAGTCTGGCCTCCCATGGCACTGATCCGGCCTGACTCCCGCAGCAGCCGGTGCTGCGCGAGTCAGGCGCAGGTCCCAGCTCCCTGGGCGCCATCCAGCCTGACTCCCAGGGCGTCCAGCCCTGCACGAGACAGGCTTGGGTCCTGGCCCCCTGTAGAGCGCCTCCTCACATGGTTGACTGACTCCCGGCCGCCTGTGGCACCATCCGGCCTGACTCCCACGGCGGCCAGTGCTGCACGAGTTAGGTGCGGGTCCCAGCCCCCTGTGGAGTGCCTCCTCACATGGTGGGAGGCGGGGAACCTTCTTGCTGGGCCTCTAGTCTATCTACACTAATAAAAGAGAAACATGGTAATTAGCGTACGACCGCTACCCTTCCCATTGGCTAATCAGCATATCCTTATGCAAATTAACTGTCAGCCAAGATGGTGGCCAGCAGCCAGGCAGCTGGAAGCGAACATGAGGCTTGCTTGCTCCAGTGACTGCAGACTCCAACGTTCCCCGCCTGACTTGCCGGCCTCTGAGTTGCAACTCTAAGCAACTATGTACTATGTTGCAAATAAGAAGCTAAACAAAACCCCAGAAACCAGCTTTCAGCCTGCCGGGATCTCAGAGCTGAAGTTATACATTGTTTCGATTATAGAACGGCAAACAAACCAGATACGAAGCCTCAGAGCTAGAGCCAGAGCTAAAGCTGGCCCAGAATAAAATAAAAAAAGAGAAAAAAAAGGAGCAGTTGGGAGCTTCAGTCACCCGCCAACCTGAAAACGGCCCTCAGCCCCTCAGCCAGACTGGCCAGGCACCCCAGTGGGGACCCCCACCCTGAAGGGTGTGTGACCAGCTGCAAACAGCCATCATCCCCTCATCCAGGCTGGCCAGGCACCCCAGTGGGGACCCCCACCCTGATCCAGGACACCCTTCAGGGCAAACCAGCCGGCCCCCACCCATGCACCAGGCCTCTATCCTATATAGTAAAAGGGTAATATGCCTCCCAGCACCGGGATCAGCGGAGCCACGAGGCCTC
>NW_005370683.1:5927182-5930371 GCF_000412655.1 Myotis brandtii
GTGGCATTGCAACCTCCTGATCCGCCCTGCTCTGTGCATGAGGGGGCGGCGCCCCAACTCCCCAATCTGCCCTGCTCTGAGCCTGACCAGGGGCTGTACCTAGGGATTGGGCGTGCTCTCTGCCACCCGGGAGCAGGCCTAAGCCAGCAGGTCGTTATCTCCCGAGGGGTCCCAGACTGCGAGAGGGCACAGGCCGGGCTGGGGGACCCCCCCCCCCGAGTTCACAAATTTTTGTGCACCGGACCTCTAGTATATATATAAAACGCTATTATGCAAATAGACTGAACGGCAGAGCAGCCGATCGCTATGACATGTGCTGACCACCAGGGGGCGCGTGGGGTTCCTGGCATAGGTTCGCCATCACTGGTGTAGAGTAATCTTGTTTGTTGGTACTTGCAATTCATCGCTTTGTGTATTTCTTGCCACTCCCTCTGGCCTGCAAAGTTTCTGTTGAGAAATCAGCTGACAGTTGTATGGGCACTCCTTTGTAGGTAACTAACTGCTTTTCTCTTCCCGCTTTTAAGATTGGTAACTTACCAAGATTGCCAGCTCTTTTAAGTACTCTTTAATAAGATTGCCATTCAGTCTCTGTGGTACAAAATATTTTTTAGTCACTTCACATCTCATTATGAAATATGTATTTCAAAGACTTTGATTTTATATAATTGACAATATTGAAATTATCCTGTAGTATTTTGGTACTTCTGTCTTCAACTGCTTTGCTATATTACTCTGTCTGTTAATGATGCAGTCAAGGTTTTCTCATGTCTAAACTTACTTCATAGCCTTCACTCCCCTCACCTTACCTCTTACGCTCCCCCCACCCCTCATTCTCTTTCATCTCCCTCTATCCCCTCCTCCACGGCTTTCTGTTTCCAGTTACAAGCATGCACTGTGTCATTGTGGCTTTAAGTAGAATTAACATATTTTTCTGAAAAATCTTTTTCTAAAAAAGCCATTTGTGCCTTGGTGTGGCTCAGTTAGTTAAACATAGTCCCGTGCACTGAAAGATCACCAGTTCGATTTCTAGTCAAGGCTAATAGCCAGGTTGCAGATTTGATCCCCAGTCAGGATGCATGCAGGAAGCAACTAATCGATGTTTTTCTGTTTCTCTCCCTCTCCCTTCCTCTCTCTAAAACCAGTAAAAATATATATTTTTTAAAAATAAAAGCCATCTGCTTAGGAGAATTTATCTGCTCTGGTACATCTTTCCTTTAATGACTCACTAAAAAGTAGTTCTTCATGAATTAAATTTTTGAAAGAGAATCTGTCTAGTAAATACTCTAAACCTGGATATCTTAGAAACATCCGTACTTGAGTTCAGCTATATAAAAAATCTCCCATGTAATGTAATGTGCTTGAATCCTTGTTTCTTTAACTTCTTAGTGTGTGTGTTTTTTTTTTAATCATTTGCCAACAGTATTTTGTTTTCTTGGCATATTTTCCATGTATTAGCCACTTTTATCATGAGAAAATGAAATGTTTCCCCAGTGATCAAAAGTTAGCCATTGAAAGACTCCTGTAAATATTTATCAATACACTTACTTGAAATAATCTATATCTTTACACTTTATGAAGTTTTGATTAAGTTTCAATGCCTTAAAAAATTCTGATGAGAAAATAGAGGTTTGTCTTCACATTCCAGATGTTTAGATCTTACATATCTTCACTAACATAATCAGTATAGCATTAGCTTAGGACAAGGTTCCTCATCAGCTTCAGGGCATGTAAATTTACAATTCAGATAATTTGGTAATTTAGAAATATTTTGGTCTACTACTTTCATATCTAATTCCATTGCCATTGTTGTTACTTCATAGTATTGTTGATAAAGAGTTTAGGTGAGAAATGTAAGCTCTGCCATTTTCCTGTTTATTTTTGTTTGCATTATTCACACTGTGGTTTCTATGAAGGAATTTATTTAAAATTTTTATCATTTCTGTGAAGGATACTTGATTTAAATAAGATGTTATCTTTAATCCACTAAAGCTGGACATCCACTAACAGCCATGGTATCTAATGAATTATTAAGGTTCCACTGGTCAAAAGTTAATGGATGAATGAGAATTCCACTGTTAGCCCTTTCACATTGTCTCACATATTACTCCCTGATATTTTGAGTGAGGGAGGAGGCAGTGTCAATCCATAAATGTCTTTTCCTATTGGAGTATCTTTTGTGTGTCCCCAGTTTGAAGGTTATTCCTCTACAGAAGCAAGAACCCTGGATTAAGTTGAGGTGTAATGTTTTGAGAAAGCCTATATTGGTAAAAGAGATAGATTGGGAATTCTTTGTTATGCATGGCAAAACAAGGGGGCCATAGGGCAGATCCAAAAGTAGAAATATTCTGTAATTCTTTATTATAAATTAATTTCTTTCAATTAGGCATGAATACTTCATTTTATTAAATAACCATGACTAAATAACCTTTGACATCCTTTGTTTAGATAAAATCATTATTTTCTTCAATCTGCAGGTGAGTTTAATATGAAATTTTCAATACTGAACTCTCATTGGATTTCTGCAATAAAATCTTCAGTCTTTTGGATGTGTGTTTAAGATATATATCAATAGGTTGTTTTTTCTAGTATTATGTAATGTTTTTTTAACTGCAATTTTAATGAAATTTATCAGTTTTGCTAGATTTGTTTTTAGGGGGCTTCTAATATTTTCTGTAATTGGAAACATTTTACATAGTAGTGGAAATGTCTGGGTTTTGTTTTTTTTTGAAAGTTTGAGATGACTCACTATTTATTTTTCTGTTTTTAAAATTTTTTACATTATCATATATACTTACAACAAAAGCTTAATACATACAAGCTTACACCAAAATAAGAAAAAATAAAACTCTGCTAATACCTTTGAAGCCCTTTATGTTTCTTTTTTTAAAATTATCATCTGAAGACATGCTTATTCATTTTAGAGAGATAAACATCTATATGAGAGAGAAATATTAATCGGTTGTCTTCCTGTACACACCGTGACCTGGAATCAAACCTGCAAGCACTCTGTGTATGGGACAGCACTCTAACCAACTGAGCCACACCAGCCGGGGTTTTTTTTGTTTTGTTTTGTTTTTAATTGCATGCTTATTTTCTAGGTGATAATTATTATCTAGCTTTTTTTTGTGTTTTTACTACAACCTTGCCTATTAATAAACATCTTTAAATTTGTTTTGCTTATTTTTGAGA
>NW_005370683.1:5930382-5941732 GCF_000412655.1 Myotis brandtii
TGTATTTTTTTGAAATGATTTTTTCACTTAAGTTTGTTATTGATTGCCCTTTGTTATTATTCCATATTAGTTTATTTTTTCACTGCCATATAATATTTCATTGCATGAATATGCCCCAGTGTTTTATTTATGCTATCATTTATGAATATGCCAGTTGTTTTCAGTTTTATAGAGTATACTAGAGGCCTGGTGCATGAAAATTCATGCACTGGAGGGGGAGTCCCTAAGTTCGGCCTGCCCCCTCTCACAGTCTGGGCGCCCTCAGGGGCAGGAGATGACCCGGCGATCAGGGGAAGGCGACACGCCCATCACACCTCTGCTGCTGCCACTGCCAGCAGTGCAAGCCTTGGCTGGCCCTGGTTACCTGAGCCTCGGCCGATCCTGGGCGGCTGGGCAGCTGACATCCGAGGCTTGCCTGTGCGTCAGGCCAGCCCTGGGCGGCTGAGGAGCTGAGAGCGGGTCCGGCTGCACCTTGCGCCTGCCACCCCTCCCCCCGAATGGGGCTGAAAGGACTGGGGGACTCCGGCGGGGCTGAGGGGACTGGGCACCGCCATCTTGTAGCTATTGGCGCCACTGTCTTTGTGCTGATGTGACGGTCAATTTGCATATTCCCTCTTTATTAGATAGGATGCATAAGAGTATAATTGCTACATCAAAGGGCATTCTTATTTTTTTCCTTTTCTTTGCCTATTATGTACATTAATATTTTTATTTCCCTATATTGATTTGGAAAGTAATTATCCAAAATTTAATTTTGCTGTTAAGCATGAAAAAAATTAGCAACATTGCCAACAATAAATTTTCCTTAATATTAACTATGAGAAGAAACCATTTTGTTATGCTTTCTGTATAAAGAACACAGTATACAGTTTTAATTCTTCTTACTACTACTGCCTTCTCCTTTGTTTTTGTGGAAAAGTTCTTGAACTTCATATCAGGAGTATCATTTTCAAACTAATAATTTTACATTTTCATTACATTCTCCTTTTGTAATTACCAATGACATTTGCATTCTCTTTTGTAATATAACAGTTATGGTTGAGACTAATGTCTTGAGTTTAAATGGTCTCTGTGCACATCATCAATTATCTGTTTTAATCATTCCTTAATAAGTACCAATTAGAATACTTATTTGACTGTTGTTGTTTTTTCTAGAGAGCTGTATGGCTTTATATCTTCTGAGTCATTACATATCTGAAAGTGAATTTCTGTTTTCTTATTTGAGCAACATGATTGGGTATGGATTTCTAATCAAAGGAAATAACTTTTCTCTTCAAAAGTCTGATATTTGTTTATTATCATCTAGCAATTAAGTTTGAAGTGAAGTCAAGCCTAGTTCAACTGTTCTATGTAACTTACGGAGAGTAGGGGTGGTTCTGCCTACTTTCTATTTTAGAAAAAATTTTTGAGTTGTAATGAGAGAATGTGCCTTATATAATAGTTAATCTTAATATATTGCTATTTTCTGTGTGAATTGACAAAATGATCAGTAAAAGAAAATCATTGTATGTCTAATAAATTAATCTTATTGGTGATTATATTCAAATCTTCTATAACCTAATTTGTTTTGTGTCTTCTTAATCTGTCATACAACTAGAGGTTAAAATTTCCCACATTCATAACAGTGTTACCCATATTATTTGATGCTATTTTGAATGTACTCTTTCCCCCACTCCTGATTATTTTAATCACACTTACGCTTTTTATCTTTAAAAAAAATATATTTTTATTGATTTCAGAGAAGGAGGGAGATACAGAAACATCAATGATGAGAGAGAATCATCGATCAGCTGCCTCCTGTATGTCCCACACTGGGGATTGAGCCCGAAACCTGGGAATGTGCCCTGACCAGGAATTGAACCATGATCTCCAGGTTCATAGGTTGATGCTCAACCACTGAACTGCACCTGGGCAGGCTGTGTTTATTTATTAAGAGGGACAAGAGGTCAGAACTGGATGTGAAAACCTTAGTTGAACTAAGAAAGGTTGAGTCTCAGTTGGAAATATTTACTTATGACAATGAGAACAAGTACTGGCCCTCAAGCCAGGTAAATAAAATTTCACAAATCATAACAATCTGAATAAACAAACCATAAATTTCTGGGGATTAGAATTATGTAAAGAATCTGCTTGAAGGAATAAGGTTAGAATGTTCCAAGGGACCAGAAGTCATATATTTTTAAAACTTTATGAAAATTTGAATTATAAAGTTTTTATGTATATAATGTATTCTCTTTATTGAGTGTACTAGAGGCCCAATGCACGAAATTCATGCACGGGTAGGGTCCCTATGCCTGACCAGCAATCAGGGCTGATCTGTGGGGTGACCGGCGGGGTGATCTTGGCGGGGGCCCGCTAGCACCCACCTTGGCCGACCTGGTGCCGCCTGCCCACTAGCCCTGTCCCCCACCGTGGGGTGATGGAGGGGGCTCCCCGCTGGCACCCGCCTTGGCTGGCCTGGGGTCTGTGGGCTGTGGGCAGCTTCTGTGTTGAGTGTCTGCCCCCTGGTGGTCAGTGCATGTCATCGTGACTGGTCGTTCTGCCATTTAGTTGATTTGCATATTAGGCTTTTATTATATAGGATAGTACTTGTGTTGCTGTCAGTTACTCCATATTACTTATGCTCCATTTGGGATGTAATGGGAGGGAAAATACAATATTTATGGTCTTTTTTGTTGTTGTTAATCCTCACCCAAGGATATTTTGATATTTTCCCATTGATTTTCTTCTTCTTCTTCTTCTTCGTTTTTTTTTTTTTTTTTTTTTGAAGGAGTGGAAAGGAGAGGGAGAGACATAGTGAGAGAATATGGATGTGAAAGAGATACATAGATTGGTTACCTCCTGCATGTGCTCTGACTGGGCTGGGGATCAAGCCTGCAACCTAGGTACATGCCCTTGACCAGAATCAAATCTGGGACCCTTCAGTCCATAGCAAATGCTCTATATCCTCTCAGCCAAACCAGCTAGGGCTTGGTCTTTCTTTACTAGTAATGTTTTCTCTCTCAGCTGTAATAAAAAACACAAATTTTAAATCTACTGTGTTCAATTATAAGTAACAGATTTATAAAGAACATTGTAAAAATATTATTAGTGTAAGATTTTGATTTTAAAATTCTGTATTTCATTGTTGTTTTTGTTATGTTTGGCTAAAACTTATTTAAAAAAAGGATTATCTTTAGTTTGTTTTTAACCATTGCACAGTGAGTTCAATTCTGAAAAACCATACTCTCTAAAATACCTCTGTCAATAATATTGCCTGAATGACTTCATGTGATCCTTCATTTACAGAAAATGGGTCACATAATTTTTGAGCAGCTATTTTTGTCTAAATTTATATACTGATACCTGCATTAGGAATTAAAAAATAAGAGGCCTGATTTATTTACCTATTTAAGTCTATGCTGGAGAGAGAATGTCTCTTTTTAATCATCCTTTTGTTTTATCTTTTTGGGCTGTAAATGCTATTTCCTGGAGGACATCACCAGGATCAGGGTGAAATGTGTGCAGCTGCATACTCTCCTCAATGCTCAAGGGTTGTATCTGTGTGTATGTCTCTGCTTTAGTATGCTGTAGCTCTAAAAGTAAACAAAAGTGTTGGATTCATTGGCTGTCAAGCTGTCAGCTAGGAAAAGAATTCCTTCTTCTAATTGAATTTATATGGAGAACTTGGAAGGAATGAAAGGGTGGTTTAATTTTTCCCTAGGTTTTAAAGATGTGATTTATTGTACCTTGTAAAACTAAAAGGGAAAAATGGGGAATGGTAATTATTTTCCATGTCATTAGTTTTTATATTTGTAAAGTTCTAGCTTCTACTCATCCTACCTTGAAAGTTTAGATTTGGTATTAAAACCAAAATAATACTTCTGAGGTCATCCTATGTGTTTGTTGATATACTCCTCCCTCATCTCAGATGTCTGTAATTTAAAAAAAAAAAAGATCTGGGACATTAAAATAGCTACTAATGGACTTAGTACCTGCCTGGATTAGGAATGGTAGAAGGGTAGATCTGTAAAATAACCACATCTAGAACTTTTCTATGATAAATATAAGAAATCGTATTAATCAACTTATTTGTGAAGTATAGTAACAACTTTGTTACAGTGTTGTCTTTGACAGAGAGGTATGACCAGTTCTTTGTTTCCCCATTTTAAAATTTTACTTCAGCCCTAGCTGGTTTGGCTCAGTGGATAGAGTGTCAGCCTGCAGACTGAAGGGTCCCAGGTTTGGTTCTAGTCAAGGGCACATGTGCGGGTTGCAGGCTTGATCATCAGTAGGGGGCGTGCAGGAGGCAGCCAATCAATAATTCACTATCAGTGATATTTCTATCTCTCCCTCTCCCTTCCTTTCTGGAATAAATTAAAAATAATAAAATAAAATAAAATTTTACTTGAGAACTTAATTATAAATTGGTAGGTGATGATAAATTGTGAAGTTGGAAATTTAATTCTAATTAATATTAGGAAGATTGATCATTACTCAGAAATGGTAATACGGTAGGAGATATGAGAACTATCTCATAAATTTGTCAAAATGTATTAGGCATAAGAATTTTTTTTTAAACAAGTTTAAAAAAATTTTTTTATCGATTTCAGAGAGGAAGACAGGGAGAGATAGAGAGAAACATCAATGATGAGAGAGAATCATTGATCGGCTGCCTCCTGCACATCCCTTTCTGGGGATGGAGCCCTAAACCTGGGCATGTTCCCTTGACTGGAATTGAATCTCGGACCCTTCAGTCTTCAGGCCAACGTTCTAACCACTGAACCAAACCAGCCAGGGGTAGGCACATGAAGTTTGGATGTGAAGTTGGCTGTACGGCTGTTTAAAATGAGCATTCCATTTCCAAAAACCTCTTCAGAGAAGAAGTGCACAGATTGAGCTTATTTCTGCATAATAGCAAAAAACAAAACAATAGTTAAATGTATCTCTAGAGAATTATTAAATTATGATATATCAATACATCTAAGTATTATACAGCTGTTTAAAAAGACTAAACTGGTACTGTATGTATTAACATGCTTAGCTTTCTAATATATGTTAAATAAAAATATGCACAGCCCTGGGCTGGTGGTTCAGTTGGTTGGAGTGCCATCCCATGCACTAAAAGGCTGTTGGTTCGATTCTGGTGAGGGCACATAACCTAGATTACAAGTTTGATCCCCAGTCGGGGTGTTTCCAGGAGGCAACTAATCAGTGTTTCTCTCTCCCTCTCCCTTCCTCTCTCTAAAATAAATTTTAAAAAACCCCACACTTTTGGAATCACTGAATTGAGTTTGTCTGCAGTATTATTGTTGAAGTGGTTATTCAACAATATAAGAGTTTTGTAGTATGCTAATATTTTTTAAAAATTTAGGGCCTCTAGAAAAGGAAAACATATATAAGGTAGGAGTTCAAAAGTAAGATGTATATCTATTTTAAAATCTCTACTGTGCTGTTTTTCTGTTTCAGTTACCTAGAAAAGTACGAGAAAGTTCATCATTTTGGGGAGGATGATGATGAAGTACCACCAGGCAATCCAAAGCCACAGCTTCCTATTGGTGCAATTCCATCTTCCTACAATTACCAGCAACACAGTGTATCAGGTAAATTGGAAATTGACAGGGCATAGGTCCACAATTTTGAATTAGGAAAATAAATAATATCCAATGACTTAATCCCTTAATTAAAGACTTAATATAACGTTCAAAGATCAACATCTAATTGTTATCAAGGCCTTTCTATCATAGGATTCATGAGGTTTTTAGTTGTAGCATTTTCCAGACTTACAAATACCTTTACTTAAAAAAAAATTATTTTATTGTTGAGAGTATTACAGATATCCTCCATTATCCTCTTTTGCCCCTCTCTTTTCATCCCCCCATCCCTATCTCCCCCCCTCCACCCCCCCTACCAAATGCCGATACTTTTAAGTGAAGTTTTTCTCTTACTTTTTTGGCTAATAATCAGTTTAACCTTAATAGTTACTAACATGAGAAGAGAAAGATTCAGTTAGGATTAGAGAAGTCAAGAATACTTAGATAGCATCTACTAGATTTACTACAATTATTGAAATTTCCAGCACCAGAATTCCTCAGAAATGTTCCTAACTATTCAACTATTTTCCTGGTGTGGTACCAGTAATAAGATTTTCTTTTTATATTTAAGTCATTCTTGTAATAGTTATAGAGGAATCTGCACTTAAAAAGAACAGTACTCAAGTTGGAAATAATCAGGTTGGAGTCTAATAATAAAGAGGTTCCTGAGGCAGAGTAGATGGAGGTTCTAGTGTTTAGTGAGTTTGGAGGTTGGGAATGTGATACCTAGGAAGAAAGCTCTGAAGAGATAAACATGTCTTCTTTAATTACCAACATTTGGCCTAAAAAAGAGGAGATAATGTCTTTTACAGGGGTATATTCTTTATAAAATATACAATGATCTGATATTTATTATTCTTTGTTGGTGCTAGTCCCAATTTCTTATAGGTAATCCTTAAACTCATTTGTGCTTTTTATTGTTTATTTTTATAACAGGGTTTTATTTTTTATAGAAGCAACATCATACAATAACTTCCTTTTTAAACTTTATAATGTATCATGGACACCCCTCCCTCTAATTTATCCTTTTTAATAGTTGTGTATTCCATAGTAAAGATGTACGTTTCTTTTTTTACTTTATTTTTGACACTTTATTTGTACTTTTCAAATTTTATTTTCTATTATTATCTATTTTCAAAGTTTCTTCCATGTTGAATTTGACTCCCTTTTTCTCCCCCAATCAGTAAAAACTGAAGAAACAATCTGTGATCTCCTTTAGAAGAGGCTTCATATATGAGATGGTTTTATATAATTGGGGTAGATGGTGATGAATGCAAACCAAACCTACCTTCATTTTTTTTTCAGCTTTTTACAGGCCTTTAATTTATAACCTCACTTTGACTCCATAGAAAAGCCAATTTAAAAATTAAGACATCTTTTAATTAGGACAGATCATTAAGCAAGACCATCTGTATTTGATTCAAAGAACCTTTGATTATACCATTGTTCCATATTTTACCCTAATCTCAGAAATGCGTCAATATGTATGTTAAAGTAACTATTAATTTTTCACTGTCAATGGTACACAACCCAAATTTGTCTACATTTATGATTTCAAGACCTAAAAAAAAAATGTCTCAGAAGTAACGAGGTAGGCCCTATGGAAAGGAACAAAAAGCCATCTTTGCATGCCTGCACAACAGCACCTTTCCAAGACAACGGAGAAACAAACATCTAAAGAGATTTAAAGAAAAAAACAATTAAAATATTTATACTTAATCTGTCTTTCAAGCATGAGGGCAAAGAAAGCGATCCTTTGATATGCATTGTCTCAGAAAGTCTAGCTTCATTTTTAATGAGTAGTCATTACCTGAAGAACCAAAATTAAAGAACATTTTAAGTCACCATGTAGAAGATCTTGCTAATAGTTTAGCTGAAAATAAAATGGGGTGACTTGTTAGGTGATGTTTCCTGATCCTAACAAGGGTTAGTGGCCATTAATTATCTCATTCAGGGATATTATAGAGGTATTCTTATATTGAAAGAATCATTGTGCTAATGACTTTTAAGACCATTTTCAGCTTCATGACTCTGTGGTTTCTATATTATAAGTAACTAGTGGCCCGGTGCACGAAATTCATGCGGGGAAGGGGGGGTCCCTCAGCCCGGCCTGCACCCTTTCCAATCTGGGACCCCTTGGGGGATGTCCGACTGCCGGTTTAGTCCCTCTCACAATCCAGGACTGCTGGCTCCTAACCGTTCACCTGCCTGCCAGCCTGCTCGCCCCCAACTGCCCCTCCACCAGCCTTCTCACCCCAAGCTGCCCCAACTTGCTGGCCTGATTGTCCTCAACTGCCCCCCTTGCCAGCCTGATCACCCCCAACTGCACCCCCCTGCTGGCCTGATCACCCCCAACTGCCCCCCCCTGCCGGCCTGCTCACCGCAAAAAAATGCCCCCAATTGCTGCCCCTGCTGGCCTGCTTGCCCCCAACTGACACCCCCCTGCCGGCCTGATCACCCCCAACTGCCCTCCCCTCCTGGCCTGATAGCCCCTAACTGCCCCTTCCTCGGCCCTGCCACTATGGCTTTGTCTGGGCAGCGGCCACGGAACCGGCTGGGGCGACTAAGGAAGCCAAGCCGGCTGGAGAGGAAGCCAAGCCTCCTGCGCCCGCTGTCCAGCCAGCTGGGGCAACCAAGGAAGCCAAGCCTCCTGCGCCCGCTCTTCGGCCGGCTTGGCTTCGTGGCTCTGGCCGGCACCGCCATCTTTGTCGTGTCAATTTTCATATTCCCTCCTTATTGGCAGTGGGTGCTGCCATCTTTGTCTAGAAGTGATGGTTAATTTGCATATTACTCTTTTATTAGATAGGATAGCATTACTGTCCATTATTGTAGCTTAAAAAGAGTTTGATGTTTGCTGTTACAGATCCTTAAACTGATCCACTTCTGTGTTTGATGTTGTTTAAAGAGAATTTTTTTCTGGATCTGGTTCTCTTTTTCCTCCTCTAATTAAAACAGATTTACTTCAAGAAACAAGATGGAAAATATTTCTGGTATTTCACAAGTCTAATGGAAATTATCCATGGAGCTATACAAGTTAAGGGAATGACAGAATTGCTTAACCGGGTGTTATAACTTCTTTCTGATATGCTGTCATATGTCGGTTGTTGTTTTTTAAGGATAATCTGAGCAGTTATGTAACATATATTGCATGCTTGATAAAATCAGGATTGGGAACTCATGAAAGGAAAGACACTAGGAATTAGGAATTGCTGGTGAATATCCAACTATAATATTTTAATTTAAACTGAAAAGTTGTAGTGTTTGAGGGCAGCATTTATGAATTTTAAGGTGCTTTTTATTTTTCTAGAAGGAGCCATAGCAACATTATGACAGTGTTCTAAAAATTAACATGATTATCACTATGCAAAATAAATTATTCATTGATGATTCTTTTTAAATATCATTAAGAAAAATAAACTGTGTGTATGTGTGTGTGTGTGTGTGTGTGTGTGTGTGTGTTTTAAATAAACACCCAAACAGAATTACATAGTGTTAGATTTAAGAGCTTTTAGGAAATTTTAGTTAAAACCTATAAAAGAGTTGGGTTTACATCTTTGATTATACAGCCTTTCTCTCCTTGTAGGTAAGTGTATTTATCTAGAGATACTTATTGTTGATATTAAAAAAAACTATTCTAAAACAATATTTTGAATAATAGATTTTGATTGGCAGTCACCTCCAGGGTATTTGGTATAAAGTGTAGTTCTATTTATAATTTTCATAATTGAGAGAATAAATGGAATACTGTACATTGATATGGGACCAAATTTTCCTTTTAGGATAATGGTTACCTTAGCCCAATGACTTTAAATGACAAAAAATATTGAGAAGATTTTACTTTGAACTTTAGGGTTATTCAACTTTGGCATCAGTACATGTGGTTGTATCATTTATTTGCATCGTTTTTCTTGTCATAAACACCTATTCCTTTGGCTTTCCTCTTTCTCTATCCTCCCCTCCTCCCTGGCCCTTGGTATTGATTTCAGTACAGTCTGTTCTGCAGAACTGTAGAGTAAAATTATTAAGGATGTTTTGTTCATCTTTTCTTACATTTTTTAAAATTAAAATTCAATTTTTTAAATTAAAATAAAATTGTTTCTTTGCAATGTCTTTAGTAGAAAAATTATGGAAGGCAAAACTGAAAAATAAAAAAATTGAAATTAATAGAACTATAGAATTTCAGAGCTAACCATGATTTTAGTGATTATTTAATCCAATCCAGTTATTTTGATAAAAAAAGACCAAGTACCCTGTCCATTTACATTTTTGGTATTTAAATTTCAGAAAGTTTCATACTGGAAGATTTAGTTTTTTTAGTTCTATAAGTTGTACTTGAGCAAAAATTTTCCCTTAATTGTCTCATATTCTAACAGACATTTGCACTACAACAATCACTGTCCTATGAATGGAAAGAAAGCTCTCTAGGAACAATTCTCCTTTTCCTCTAACCTGAAAACAAAGAGTTGTGGTTGCCTAATATTGTTTGTCAGCCATGATCCATTTGTATAAACTTTGAGTCAAGAATCCTATATAATAAAATCCTAATATGCAAATTGTCCTCTCGACCAGGAGTTCTACTGGGAGTTCGACTGGGTGACCCAGAGTTTGACCGCTCGCTATGATGTGCGCTGACCACCAGGGGGCGGTGCAGAACATGGTGTACATCGGCGATGTGGCGCTGGCAGCAGGTGGCAGTGGTATCTCTGCCGCGCTTTGGTCGCTGGCCAGGCCTAGGGACTGTACCTGTGCACGAATTTCGTGCACCGTGCCTCTAGTGATGAAAATAATTTCCAATCCCATTTTGAGTGTAAAACTGTAGCTGTTCGATCATATCTCCTTGGGTAGAGAAAGGGGAGGTTCTTCAAATCTTATAAGCATTTTTTCCTACATTATCTTAGGAATCATTATCAAGCCTGATATAATTAAAGGACTGTTCATAATTATTTATTTATTTGTGTTGTTTCTAATTTTTTAAATTTTTAAATATTTTGGTATTTTTTTGTTTTGATTGGAGGTGTCTTTGGCAAAGTTATTCAGGTAAGGATGTATTGAATTGAGTATCTGATGTCACAGACAGAACAATTCTAAGATCTTATTGAAAGCACTTAAAACTTGACAGACAATAAATGTAGGTTCCAAATTTTTTTCTGTTGAAGAGATTTGTTTAAAGGTTTCATGGAATCTAAAAACTCTTGCTGAGACTTGGGTTCTTATAATCAGTTACCATATGTAATATAGAAATATCAAAATCTATTCCTTTTTCACAGGAACCCCTGGTAGTCGGTGCGCATCATAATGATAGGTCTACTGGTTGAAAGGTTGACCCGTTGCTTAGGCTTTTTTATATATAGACTAGGGGCCCAATGCACGAAAATCATGCAAGGTCCTTGTCCCTGGCCCCCGCCTGCAACTACCCTGGCCGGAGGCCTCCGGAACCAGGCTCCTAACCACTCGCCTGCCTGCCTGCCTCATCGCCCCTAACTGCCTCTGCTTGCCAGCCTGATCACCTCCTAACTGGTCCCCTGTCAGCCTGATCACCCCCTAACTGCTCCCGTGTCCACCTGGTCACCCCCTAGTTGCCCCCCAGCCAACCTGGTCACCCCCTAACTGCCCCTGTCAGCCTGGTTGCCCCTTAACTGTCCCCCTGCCGGCCTGGTCACCCCCTAACTGCCCTATAGGCCTGGTTGCCCCCTAACTGCCCCCCTGCTGGCCTGATTGCCCCTAACTGTTCCCCTGCCGGCCTGGTCACCCCTAACCACCTCTGCCTCGGCCTCCAC
>NW_005370683.1:5941944-5947697 GCF_000412655.1 Myotis brandtii
CTGGTTGCCCCCTAACTGCCCCCCCTGTCAGCCTGGTTGCCCCCTAACTGCTCCCCTGACAGCCTGATCACCCCTAACCACCTCTGCCTCGGCCCCCACCACTGTGGCTTTGTCTGTAAGGACGTCCGGAAGATGTCCGGTCTAATTAGCATATTACCCTTTTATTAGTATAGATTATTAAAATGAACAGCATGTTATTGTTCAACCTTAAATATGGTAAAGAATCTGTTCATAGTCATTTATAACTATATTGTGGGACTTCTTCACTATTATATTATTGGAGAAATTCTTAGAATATTTTAGAATTGAAGAGGTGTCTCCTCAAATGTCTATATTGGAAAATAAAGAAATTTCTTTACCTACATGATTTTCTTCAGTGACATGTTGTGGCAATGCATCCCTACTTTGTATTCTATTTTTTTCTTAATCCTTGTTTCTGAAATGTTTTATCTAGAATCACTTTAACTTGTCTTTTTGCCTCTTCCCATTAAACTAGTTATATCTTACTAGAGACCTGGTGCACGGATTCATGCACTGGTGGGGTCCCTTAGCCTGGCCTGCGCCCTCTCGCAATCCGGGACCCCTTGGGGGATGTCAGACTGCAGGGATCTAGCTGAAACCGGCAGTCTGACCATCCCCCGAGGATGTAGTAGTGGTGAAGTGGCAGGTGGCCGGGGAGAAGCCCAAGCCTGGGGTGGGCGCCACGCCGCCCCCACTCATCCCGGCCCTACTGCGCCTGCTGCCACCGCTGCTCGGATTAGCTCAGTGATTGGCGCTCCCACCGTGGGAGCGCACTGACCTCCTGGGGGCAGCTCCTGCATTGAGCGTCTGCCCCCTGGTAGTCGGTGCGCATCATAATGATAGGTCTACTGGTTGAAAGGTTGACCCGTTGCTTAGGCTTTTTTATATATAGACTAGGGGCCCAATGCACGAAAATCATGCAAGGTCCTTGTCCCTGGCCCCCGCCTGCAACTACCCTGGCCGGAGGCCTCTGCTGCCTCTGCCTCAGCTCCCGCCCGCTGCGGCTTTGTCCAGAAGTATGTCTGGTCTAATTAGCATATTACACTTTTATTATTATAGATATGAAAAATATACTTGGGGTAGATGTCTCAGGACATAGCTTTCAAGGCCTAAACTGCCCCAATTAAGAGTCAGTATTTCTAGAAATATAACATCTTCTTATGTATTATGATTAAACATTCTGTAACCCCATCTTCCCTACCTTCAAAATCCCAAAATTGTTTTAAATTAATTCCCTTGCGGAAAATTTTAGTTACCTTGGGTTAGGAAAAAAATGTTTAGGACATATGAAGTGTAAAGGTGAAAATGTATAAATCAGACTTCATAAAAGTAAAACTTGTACTCTGAAGATACTGTTAAGAAAATGAAAAGACAAGCCATTATCTGGGAAAAATATTTACAAAACAAATAAGATAAGTGACTCATCAGAATATTTAAAACTGACAATATCAAGTGCTGACAAGGATGCAGAGCAACAGGAACTCTCCACATTGGTGGTAGAAAGGCAAGATGTTAGAGCCAGCATACACTTTTGTATGACTCAGCAACCTAGGAGAAATAAATTTGAAAAAGTCTGCATAAGGTCCTGTATGTGAATGTTTATAGCAATCCTATATAATAAAAGCATAGTATGCAAATTGTCCCCTCGACCGGAGTTCTTCTGGGGCCAGCTGGGGGAAGGTGGCAGGGGAAGAGAGGGAGTACCCAGCCAGCAACTGGCAGCCACTAGGGACCCTACCAGTGCATGAATTTTATGCACTGGGCCTCTAATTGTATTCCTAAGTGCCAAAAACTGGACAGAGTACAAATGTTCCTCATCTGGGGAATGGATAAACAGATTTTGTTAACCCATACTATAACAGTAAAAAGGAACAAACTACTGACATACAAATCAACATGGCCATTAACCTCAGAAGCATCTTGCTAAATAAAAGAAATCAGGCCTAGCCAGTTTGGCTCAGTGGATAGAGCGTCGGCCTGCGGACCAAAGGGTCTGGGTTTGATTCCGGTCAAGTGCACATACCTCGGTTGCAGGCTTCTTCGGGCCCGGGCATGTGCAGGAGACAACCAGTCGATGTGTTTTTCTCACATTGATATTTATATTTCTCTCTCTCTTTCCCTCTCTCCCACTCTCTCTAAAAATTAATGGAAAAATATCCTCGGGTGAGGATTAAAACAGAAATAAATCAGACACACTTACTGTATGATTCCATTTATTTGGCATTCTGAAATAAAGTTATAGGAACAGAAAGGAGATTAGTGATTGTGAGTAGAAAGCATAAGGGATTTGACTACAAAGGAGCTTTTAAAGAAACTTTTTGGGTGATGGAATTACTATATCTTCGTTGTGGTTGTGGTTAAAAGACTGTATTTATCAAAATTCATAACTATAGAACTAAAAGTTATGAATTTTACTTTGTTAATTATATCATAATAAATCTAACTTTAAAAGGGAATAATTCTGCCCTGGCCTGTGTTTCTCAATAGGTAGGAAGTTGGCCCACACACCGAAGGGTTGTGGGTTCGATTCCTGGTCAAGGGCACGTAACTGGGTTGCAGGTTCAATCCCTGACCCCCATTGAGAGGTAACCAATCGATGTATCTCTCATGTGGATGTGTCTCTCCTCTTCCCTCCCTCCCTTCCATTCTCTCTAAAAAAAAAAATCAATGGAAAAAATATCCTCAGGTGACGATTTACAAAAAAGGAATAATTCTACAATTAGGTAAAGAAGATAGGCAGTTGTCTAAAATCATGATATTGTTAAAAATTTTAAAGGAACCAGTCCACTAGCTTTATAGTATACTTATATAAAAATCAGAATAAGTCCTTCGAAATGCAAGTTTATAAAAAGTATAGACCAATTAAAATAACGACACAATAATAATTTGATAGTCATATGCAAGAGGGCATGTACATTTTTTCTATTTTAATACTTTCTGAAGAATATAATTTTAGGAAGTTTACAAAATTGAACTCTTAAAAAAAGTTGAATTCTTTAATTCACTTAGTTTATATTAAAAACACACACAACAAGCTCCTATCTTTTATTCAGAGGATATTAACAACAATGGTTTCTATTCCTTGATAAACATAAGGTGTTTTTGTTTTTATCTTTGTTAGATTATCTTCGTCAAAGTTATGGGCTATCTATGGACTTCAATTCGCCAAATGATTATAACAAATTGGTGCTTTCACTGTTATCTGGACTCCCAAATGAAGTGGATTTTGCTATTAATGTATGCACTCTTCTGTCAAATGAAAGCAAACATGTCATGCAACTTGAAAAAGACCCTAAAATCATCACTTTATTACTTGCTAATGCTGGGGTGTTTGACGACAGTAAGTTTTAAGCTGAACACATTGAATGATCATTCTATAAAGGTGTTATAGGTTTTGTTTTTAAGTTATTTAAGGAGAAAAGTACTTTTTATTAGTCAGTATAATAACATTTTTTATTTGTTTTATTTAAATGTATTTAAAATAATGAATGTTTGCATTTTTAACTAAACAGTTTAGATCAGTGCATTTTAAAATTTGCTGCCTAAATAATCAACATAGGATTTATCAAATATTTCATATCCTTTATACTTGTAATGTTTACAGAGGTATAGGTTTTTATAAATCAAGTTTTTTATTTTCTGTGAAATTAATCTCTTACTAAATCTAGGTTTTCTTCAGACCAAATAGTTCAGTTCTCTACTTGTAGTGTAATAGTTTAATAGAGATTGAGAAAATATCTTTTGAAATCTTTTCTTGCTCATAGTTTTTCTTTTTAAAATATCCATGTTAGTTGAATGTTATTGATACAAATATTTATTTGCTCGTCAACCCTCCTACCCCAACACCATTGTAACTTCTTTTTCCAGAAGTATATGCTATTAAAAGGTAAAGTATTCACTTACGATGAAATTATTTTATATAGGAAATATATATATATGGCACAATCGACACAGCCTGAGAATTTCTTGTAATACTTTATAGATTCACGATTTTTTAAATCTATAAATAGCAACAGGTTTGCAAATTTCTTTCTTTTTCTGTGATTTGATTTGTGTCAAGTAGTATACTTTCAAACATAAATTTATAGGGATCATCTAAGTAGGATTCCTTAAAATTTGACATGTACTTATTTTATATGAAGGCAATTTCGAAATTAGCTTAAACAATAGTGGGAATTAGTTTCTTACTTTTTCTGAAACGATTCTTATTCTTGGTTACATGGGGAAGGGACAGAGATCAGTACTTCTCAGTTTATATTGTAATTTTTAAGATCTAAATTTGGTGATTTCCATCTCAATTTTATGTTCTTTGATTCCTAATATTTTCTTTATTTTTTAAATTTTATTTTTCAATTACAGTTTGCATTCAGTATTATTTTTAATTAGTTATTTTGGTATTTTAAAGATATAACGTTCAGCGTTTAATATTGAATGAAGTTTAAAATTGTTCCACCTTAAAATGAAGTTTTTAGAAAGAATATTCTCAAACCAGAATAATCTTTTTTGAAGTCTTATCATTTAATCACTGAATAAGGATTAAACATGTATATTTGATAGAAGTAATGTTAACAGTTTTGGTTCACTGAAGTATGATATTTTTTAGACCCAATTTATCTTACATTCTTTAAGCATTTTTATTTACCTAAAAGAATAAATTATTCGGTGTAGCAATCTAAAACATTAATAATTTAGAAAATGCAATTTAGGAAAGTCAGAAGTTTAGCATTCCAGAGTACAGAGACTTTTTGAAGTCCCCATACTTAAAACACTGTTTTAACATTATGAAAATGATTTATTTGAATTTGAGAATTATGGGTATATTTGATTTGGTTAGGCTTTTGAGAGGTTTTGATTTTTTTTTAGGGCATGGAATTTTAATTGAGCGATAAATATATTGCCACTTTGAAAATGTGGAATGTTGATACACTTTGTATTTGAAGACATATAATAAAAGTAACAAAAAATTAATTTTCCATCTAATATTTGTTTTCATAATTTGAAATACTATTTCAAAAGAGATTACTATGACTTTCTATCATTTACTATGAAACAGTTTTTAGTGAACAAGAAGATATCTTAAAATGTGTTTTTACCGTTTTTCTACACCTACCTATTATTAAGGAATTAAGTGATAAAAATAATTCCATGCTATTGAATATACTATTCTTTTAGCTTTAGGATCCTTTTCTACTGTATTTGGAGAAGAATGGAAGGAGAAGACTGATAGAGATTTTGTTAAGGTAATTTTGAATACATTTTTAAAAAGATTGAATCATTGTATTCATGTAGCCAAGGGCCAAGGGCCAATATCATGTATATATCATTTATTTACATGATACTACCTATACATTAATCTTTATCGTAATACATAGAGATATCTACTTAAAAGTTGTGATTAAGTTGCATAAAGTGCTTTTAGAATAGCTAATAAACGGAAATAAAGTTCTTATTCTAATAAACATTGATTTCTGAAAATGATAAATCTTTAATAAAACAATAAATCTGAGGAAACCCAGATTCTGAGCAGCAGTGTAATTTCCTAATGGCTGTTTTTCAGTTTGTTTAATGACTCTTTAGCTGTGTCTAATATTCCACTTGACTCATCTGTTAAGTTTTATTTTAGTGATTGTTTTAATTTCTAGAAATTTATTTTGTAATTTTCCAAAGTAGCCCTTTAATGTTTTTAATAATTTTAATTTATATATATTCAAAGTATATTAATAAGATAAAAT
>NW_005370683.1:5949575-5951964 GCF_000412655.1 Myotis brandtii
TATAATATGTAAACAATATATATTATATATAAATTGTAAATTACACACACAAACATGTACATCTGATAATTCTGATATCTAAGCCTCTTGCAACTCTTTCTACTCTACTTTTGTGTTTTATAATGTTGGTTTATAAATTTCAGCAGACCTGTTTATGTGGGATTTTTTTTTTTTTACAGGTTAAATGGAGAGTTTATTTCTCCACTTCTGTATTGCATTTGCCAAAAACTGAAAAGAAATACTGATCAGAATGACTTTATATTAGTTTCTTTAGTGGAGCTTTTCAAATAACTCTGATAGTAAAACAAAACTCATGCGGGTTCTAGAGCAGGCTAGTAGTGAAATATTTAGGGGATTGTTTTTTAACTCAAAGCTCAAGTAGAGACAATCTTTTTTATCTCCCTTCTTTTGAGGTTACTAGACTTTCACATTTCTCACATGATACGAAGTTGCATTTCAAATTCTCCACTTCACAAGCCGACACAAAGACCTGTCCTCACCCTACCCATTAAAATCTAAGCCTCTTGATTGTAGTTAAGCAGATAACTTTCTTTAACTCCAGAATATTGGTAATTAAGTATAAGATGTTCAAAATGTTTATATACATATTTACATATGCAATCACAAAGGAGAGTGGGGCTGTCAGTATAATCACTAATCACATGAAATCAGAAAGACACAAATAAGTTAAGAATGATTAGATGATCATCTCTGTTGTATTTTTTTATTAATTTCTACTATTTATATTATTTTCGATATGCTATGTTCTTTGGGTTTAATTTGCTACACAATTTCTAACTTCTTAATCTGGTGTTTACATCATTGATTTTTGTTTTTATTTTTCTAATACATTTAAATCCATAAAATTCCCTATAAGCACACATTTAACTTTATTCTTTCCATTTTAATATTTCATCTTTAATTCTGCTTAAAATATCTTCTAATTACCATTATGCTTTACTCTTTGGTACATGGATTAGTTGAAGGGAATTTTCTTAATTTTCAAAAACATAGGACTTTTTAAAAAATATATTGATTCTTAGAGAGAGGGGGAAAGAAAAGGAGAGAGAGGGAGAAAAACATCAATGTGAGAGCAAAACATCATTTAGCTGCCTCCTGCATGCCCCAACTGGGGATGGAGCCCAAAACTGGGCATGTTCCCTGACTGGAAATCGAACCACCAACCCTTTAGTGCATGGGAGAATGCCCAACTAACTGAGCCATATCGGTCAGGGTCATATGAATTTTTTTTTTAGTTTTCTATTTCTTATTAATATCTAACTGAATTTCACTATAGTTATAGCTTTCTAGTCTATTGTACATACTGTAAAGTATATTTTTTTGCCTTTAAATCTACTTTTTTTTTCCTGTCTGATACCAGTATAACCATGTCTACTTTCATTTGGTAGGTGTTTATATAGTTCATATTTTACTTTTAACCTTTCTGTGTGTGCGTGTGTGTGTGTGTGTGTGTGTGTGTGTGTGTGTGTGTTTTAATTGATTTTTTAAAAAACTCTTTAATATTGAGAATATTACATATGTCTTCTTTTTCCTCCATTCACCTTTCCCTGCCCGCTTCTGTCCCCTCGCACAGGACCTCACCTCCCTACTGTCTGTGTCCACTGGTTCTGCTTATATGCATACATAAAAGTCCTTTGGTTGATCTCCCCCACCACCACCACCACCACTTTCCCTGGCCCACCCCTGTCTTCCCTCTGTTTGATGCTTCTATGTCTCTGGTTCTATTTTTGTTCATCAGTATGGAGTTTCCTCAAAAAATTAAAAATGAAACTCCCATTTGCCCCAGTAATCTTACTTCTAGGAATATATCCCAAGAAATCAGAAACACCAATCAGAAAGAATATATGTACCCCTATGTTCATAGCAGCAACATTTACAATAGCAAGGACTTGGAAACAGCCTGAGTGCCCATCAGCAGATGAGTGGATTGAAAAACAGTGGTACATCTACACAACGGAATACTATGCTGCTGTAGAAAAGAAAGAACTCTTACTATTTGCAACAGCACGGACAGACCTGGAGAGCATTATGCTTAATGAAATAAGCCAGTCGGGGAAAGATAAATATCACATGATCTCACCCATTTGTGGAATATAATGTCTTAATTGATTTTAAAGAGAGAGGAAGGGAGAGGGAGAGAGAGATAGAAACCTCAATCGGCTGCCTCCTGCATGCCCCCTACTGGGGATAGAACCCACAACCTGGGCATGTGCCCCCACCTGAATTAGAACCTGTAACCAGTGAGCCACACCTGGTGGGCTCAACCTTTCTTTTTTTTTTTTGTTATTAATTAAATCTTTATTGTTCAGATTATTACATTTGTTCCTCTTTTTTCCCCCCATAACTCCCCTCCACCCAGTTCCCACCC
>NW_005370683.1:5953102-5965533 GCF_000412655.1 Myotis brandtii
TTCTGTCGTTTGTGTCCTGTTTCTTTGTCTCGGCATTTTTTATGCTTCACTGTGTCGATAGGGTGCCTTTCTGTGCTAAGTGTCCCAATTACCTGAGGTAGACACTCTTGGTGCACCCCCTTGTGGGCTTTGTGCACAGTCTTGTTGTAATTAAGCCTTGATTGTTGTAGTTATCACTGGGAGGAATTGACCTCCAGGCCAATTGGCTGTGAGAATCAGCTGTGTCTGCAGTGGGAGAACTTCTGTGCTGGAGACACCCCTCTGGGGCAAGACTTGCTTCAATGGGGCTTTGGTGCTCACTGAGTCTGCCCCCTGAGTGTGTCCTTTATGGTTCCACAGAGCTACAAACTGGATGGTCCCACTCTGACCTCTGGGCTTCCTGGCTCCTGGATCTCTAGGGAGGTGCTAATCTAGCCTTTGCCTGAGGCTATCCAGCAAAAGCCTCCCTGCACGGCTTGGGCGGGGCGGGTCCCACGGGATCAACAGGGCGGGGCTAGCAGTTATGGTTGCTCTCAGTCCTCCCTTCAGAGGCTCTGCTTCTCAATGTCCCGGTAATCACTGCAAGCCCCTCGGAGAGAAAGCTGCCCTCGAGTTCCAACCGATGCCAGACAGTCCCGCTTCTCCCGTATGAGTCTGGGTCCCTAGAGACTCACTCGGATCTGGAGCTCAGAGCCTGAGACTCCCTCCCGATTGAAAAAGACAACCGCGCCCTCAGCTGCCAGCCCGCTTCGCATGCACTCCACACCTTAGTATTTTACTTCCGCACTGCGCCTCCTCTGAGTCTCGGTATGCTTTTCTCTTTCCTTCTAGTTGTAGAATTTCCACTCAGCCAGCCTTCCTGTGGTTCTGGATGATGTCTGTTCCGTCTTTTAGTTGTATTTTTGAAGTGGTTGTTCGTGGCAGCAAACTCCGGTGTTTACCTATGCCGCCATCTTGGTTTCTCCCGCTCAACCTTTCTTATTCTTAATTTTTTAGATGACTTTTTGTAAAAAACATTTTTCTCCAGTGTGAAAAACTTGGTTTTTAAATTAATGTATTTATTCCATTTACCTTAAATGTAATTTTGATGTAATTGTATTATTATATTTAAATTTACCATATTTTGCATTGGTTTCTATACATTCTCCCTGTTCAGTTTTTGGATTTTTTTTCCTTCTTACCTGTTTTTCAATTTATTTGAATGAATATTGTTTATTAATTAATTTTCCATCCTCTTCGTTTGGTATTTGTACACGTATTCTGTTCTCTCATTGATTGCGCTAGAGATTATAGTTTTAATTCTTACTAATTTAGTAAATTAGTACTTTTACTACTGTACACTTTTTAAATAATTCAGGGACAGTAGAATGACTCCATCTCCATTTACTAAGTTTGATTTACATACTACTTTTTTTATGTATTACTTTGCTCTTTTTCAGGTTTCTTAAAATAGAATCTTAGACCATTGGTTTTAAACTTTTCTTGACTAATATCATCATATAAAGCTATAAATTCTCTCTATAAACTGCTTTAATTCTGTCCCTAAAATTTTATGTTGACTTTTTATTTAAATCAAGATATTGTCTTATTTCCCTTGTGATTTTTGTCTTTGATTAATAGGTTATATAGATGTATTCTGTTTAATTTCTGACTGTTCATTTTCAAAATAGCTTTCACTGTCATTATTATTACTGATTTTTAATCACATTCCATTATTGTCAGAGAACATATTCTATATGTTTTCAGTTCTTTTAAACTTATCAAGACTTGTTTTAGGGTTCAGTATATGGTCTTCCTTGATGAATGTTTCCTGCGACTTGAAAAGAGTATGTGTTCTATTGTTGGATATAGTATTTATTGATATCAATTAAATCAAGGTGGTTGACAGTGTTGTTCAAGAGTTCTCTATTATTATTACTTTTCTATGTAATTATTCTATGATTTCTTGAGAGATGAGTGTTGAAATTATCAACTATAATTATGAATATTTACATTCCCTTTCAGTTGTCATTTTTGGCTTCATGTATTTTGAGCCTCTGTTATTAGTTGCATATACGTATAGGATTGTTATATTTTCTTGATGACTCAGCTTTTATTTATCCATGGGCATTTAAAATTTCATGTTTGATACCTTTTTTTTTTGGTAAAGATTTATAAATTTATTAGGTCATCTGCAAAACAGATGGACTGAGCCCAAAAATGGCACCAGCCTCAGGTTTGATATCTTTCTTTGAATTTCCTGTGGCCCTGTTTTTCTTGGTTATTGAACATTGTCTCTGTTCTTCATATTCCTAGTTCTTTTTTTATCGTTGCTTAACATTTTTTAATCATGAGGGTTTTGGTTTTCTTTTTGCTGGGGGTCCTTTTGGTGGTGGACTTTCTCTCAGACTAGTGACTTTAACTGCAAAATAACCTATTTCCCAAAGTAAAATGCAATTATTTTGAAACATACATCCGAGAAGTTTTAGAAATGAAAAGTGAATAGCCCATGTACTTCTTTGAGTACAGAAATAACAAGATAATGCAGTTAAATGGCATAGACAAATTGAAATTCATTTTGTATAGACATATCAGTCATTTTGTATAGACATATCAGTATAAAAGCATTTGTTTCTTAGCCTGGAAAAGAACATTAAACAAGAGATTTTGACTCATCTCCTCTCACATATAGATTAAAAAAATAGTTTGTAGATACAGAATACTGGAAAGCAACTTCAATATCTGGGTTACCAATTCAGGAACACATAACTTCACCACTTGCTGTTTGATTTCCTTCTAGATATTGATTTACTCAGTAACTGTGTCTCTGGAGTGTCTATAAACAGGAAGACAGTGATTATGTGCAATTAACTAGTGGGATTAATGACTTATAATTTTAATGAGCATAAACACTTTCTGTATATTTTTCATAGCTATAAAGTGATCGGAAAATATCTGATTCATATTGTTGACAGTGTCACAGATACTGCTAATATTACTATGGTTTGTCTAACATTTAGAGTTGAAGAAAATGCTAAGGAACTGCTAAATTTTAGTTAGAGGTTATGAACATGTCATTTTTCCCACTCATTCAAGTTCATATATGCCCTAATTTCTTTCACAGACTTTTTAAGGATCTGTGGATCCCAAGCCAAGACCCCTTGGTTCAGAATGATAATGTATTGTATAAGTTCCTTAACTATAGAAAATCAAGCATTTATGTTAATGAATTAAATACACAGAATATAGTGATACCTATATGAACTAAGAAAAGTTTTATCATATGTGTGACTACTTTTAAAGTAATAGAATAGTTCTTTGAAATTGTCAGAATTAAGCATAACAATTTCTCATTATAGTTTTGGAAAGACATTGTTGATGATAATGAAGTCCGTGACCTTATTTCTGATAGAAACAAGTCTCATGGTAAGTCAGTAAGAAAAAAATTTATATTACTTTGAAATATCAAAAATAACAAATGAAATATTAATGAGTATAATATATATTTTCTGTTGTAGAAGGTACATCAGGAGAATGGATTTGGGAGTCTTTATTTCATCCACCTCGAAAGCTGGGCATTAATGATATTGAAGGACAGCGGGTACTTCAGATTGCAGTGATTTTGCGAAACCTTTCTTTTGAGGAGGGAAATGTTAAGCTCTTGGCAGCTAATCGTACCTGTCTTCGTTTCCTATTACTTTCTGCACATAGTCATTTTATTTCCCTAAGGCAATTAGGCCTTGACACATTAGGAAATATTGCAGCTGAGGTAAGCATGTGACAGTAACTTGAAACAGTTTTAATAGTTAGTGACAATATTTACTTTAAATTTTCAGGATGTGGCATTATTATATTTGCCATATTTATACAGTATTCAATGCTTACATATAGTTTTTGCCTAAAATGGTATTGTAGAAGTATCACACACTTTTATGGGTAAAAGAAATATGTGAAATGATGCTCCAAATGTAGTGGTGGCTGTGCTCACAGTAATTACATTTTTTAAAGTTATGCAATATTATTCTATTCACTTTTATTAAATGTGAAATATACTACATTGGAAGAGGCCTACCTCAATAATAGTGTCCTTTCTTTTTCCAGCTTTTATTGGATCCTGTTGATTTCAAAACTACTCATCTGATGTTTCATACTGTTACAAAATGCCTAATGTCAAGGGATAGATTTTTAAAGATGAGGGGTAAGTGCCCAAACTTTTTATCATCTGTTAAAAAACAAATACTAGTATAGCCCTGGTCTGGCTACTAAGTGGGTTGGGTTGCTGTCCCCTACACCAAAAGGTTTTGGGTTTGATTCCCAGCCAGGGCACATACCTAGGTTTTGGATTTGATCCTCAGTTGGTCATGTACAAGAAGCAATAGTTGACCGATATATCTCACATTGATGTTCCCCCCGCCTAAGATCAATTAAAATAATTTTAAAAATATGTCCTCGGATGAGGATAAAAAAAACCCCAAATACATTTTTTTATGTGTATGCTTTTCAGGCATGGAAATTTTGGGAAATCTTTGCAAAGCAGAAGATAATGGTGTTTTGATTTGTGAATATGTCGATCAGGACTCATACAGAGAGATCATTTGTCATCTCACTTTACCTGATGTACTGCTCGTAATCTCAACACTCGAGGTGCTATATATGCTCACAGAAATGGGAGATGTAGCTTGTACAAAAATTGCTAAAGTAGAAAAGAGCATAGGTAAGACTAAACCAAAGACACATGTAAGTTGTTTTTTTTTAATTGAGATGAAAATACGTAATGTGGTGCTATATGAAATCACAATTGATATTTGGGGTTTACTGTTTATTTTGAGGAGTCATTATCCTTTCAGACACATTTGTTTGTATTATTCTCTCTGCTTATTTTAGATGAGCAAGAAACTTCTATCATAATACAGTCCAGGATGTATGTGACTAGTAATCCCTATTCTCTTTATTGCTGTTACTATATTAGTATGTGAAATTTGAAATCAACAGAACTGCTATATTTGACTCTCTGGGCAGTAGGTCTTTCTAGTTCAGATGGTCAGCTGTTACTATTAAGCAACTAAAGTTAAGTAAAACAAGCTTCTTTTTGTCCCTAGAAGTTGCTGATAGTGGTACTATCCTTAAAACCAGTGAACTCACCTCCATGGCAGGTTATGAGTGTTAAATATACTTACTAAATGAAGTATGTCATGTTAACATTTTACTCAGTGATTCCAATGTTTTCTTTCTTTTATATAAATTTTAAAATCAGAGTTAATAAAGATTTTGAATGAAATTATTTTGGAGAAATTGTGTCACTTTCCATATAAGAGTTCCTGAGTCTGGCTACACATCAGAATCACTTGGGAAGCTCCTTAAAAATAAAGAAACCTAACCCCCACTTCAGAGCTACTAATCATTCTTTAGAGACTGAGCCTAAAATCTTTTTTTAAAGATCCACAGATAATTCTAATGTACAACAATTTATAGACTGGATTTGAGATGTAGTATTCTGTACAGCATGTGGTTTTAAGCAGTATGATTTTTAAAATAATATTATTGATTGATAACTATTGGTTTTTTAATTTATTTTAGACATGTTAGTATGTCTAGTTTCTATGGATATTCAAATGTTTGGCCCTGATGCACTAGCTGCAGTAAAACTCGTTGAACATCCAAGTTCCAGTCATCAAGTTTTATCTGAAATTAGGACACAAGCTGTAGAGCAAGTTCAAACCCAGATCCATGTAGCAGCTGCCCCAGGTTAGTGTTTTTACATATTCTTTTTCAGTATGGTTATTGGTGTGTAAGATTTAATACTAAGGATAATTTTAGATGTGCACTTTGGGGAACTGAGATTTTACAGTAGAGTAGGCTGAAGGAGAACTTGAGTATGTACTTTAATTTCTTAGTTATACATTCCAGGAGCAGTATAATATAATAATATAATAGAGAGATGAAGTTAAGCGGCATTTTGAGGATTGTTAAGGATTCACAATTGTGAGAGCAATAAGAAGTGCCACAAGTGGGCTTCATGTGATTTTGGTCATTGGAAATTGATAAACTAGGAATAGGTTAATCATATATTATGTTATAATTTTCTCAGGTGGTCATCAGAATACATCAGGACAGTACCCCCCTAATACTTCTAAATCTTGGCCCAAACACCACAGAACCAGAGCCTAGGATCACTCACATGTGCATATGTACACAAACACATGTACAAGCATGTATACTGGCATTCTGCACCCTTCCTAGAGTCCTTTGGGTAAATTCTGTTTAACTCAAATATCTTTCATTAAAATTCAGACCTCTCTAATAACTAATATTCTCCTTGGAGTTTTTTCTTCTGGCTCAGTCATTATATTTTACCACTTTCAGCCTTTTTGTAGAGTGCTCTCTCCACCTTCATTTGTCCTATCAAAAACAATCCATCTTTTACTTTACCTGCTCTCCCACCTCTCACCATTCCCAAGACATTTCTCTTTTCTTGTATTTTGTTTTTAATGGAGGGTGCTCATTTTCTCAGTTTATCTTACCTCTGACTTTGCAGGTAGTATGCATGCTGTGTGGCATAAATTTCTTCAAACTTTTTAATCCTTCACTTACAAGCTTATTGTCATCTGAACTTGATTCTCTTTCAGCTTCCCCTTGTCATAGGAAGACATGTTAACTTCTTCTGAAGCTGTGCTCTAAATACCAGTCTTTCCCATTTTCTCATTCCTATGCCTTAACCTCTCTCTTTACCTGCTTCTTCATTTCAGGCTAGAAATACATTGAGATCTTTCTCAACCTCCTCCTACACTACCCTTAAAACCAAAATCTCATTATCCTTAATCTTTACAACATTCATTTAATCACCAAATTTTGTTGAGTCTCCTAAATACCTGGACCTCTTCAATTACCAGTGCTTATGACTCAGTTCAGACTCTAATCATATCTCTCCAGCCATCTTGTTCCCCTTTTATTTAATTGTGGTCCCAATCTCTATTTTACTATGATGGAATCAAGATTATATACTGTATTTACTCAAAGTATGTAATATGTCACATATTTCATTGATTTCCATTATGTTCTTCAGAAGTATATGGTAGAGTTGTATCACATGTGCATGTAATTTGAATTCAACCAACAGACTGGACAAATAATAGAAGGCATGAAAAAAAAATAGGTAGTTTTGACTACTAATCTATTCAGTGAGCTTTCACCCACAGGCAATAGATGTCAAATAGGTAGTGCATATTGGGGAATCAGTGGTCAGAATATTAATGGTTTCTCAACCTTTAAAAAGAAGTGAAACACTTCATATTGCCAATTAAGTAAGTGGTGGAGGTCTATGTTTATCCTCAAAGAAACTGAAGATTAAATTAATTGAGGGCCATAGAGAAACTGTCCAACCAAGAAAGGAATTAATAAATTACCAGTGATACAGAGTCATAATGGACTATTTGAAAAATATTCAGGGGTATTTTCGATGAACGCTGCTATTTTTTTTGCCTTGTCACTAACCTGTGACCTTAATGAATGAACTCACTAAGATTTGGTCCTCATTTGACAAGTGGATGAAATTAAACATTGAGTTTTTTTATTTAGTAGTCATTCATTTATAGAAGGTGTGAATAGGTCTCTAAGGACTAAAAGAGTTCATTTTTGATCTAGTGAGCACTTTATTACTTGCTCATTATGAATGACAGCTTTTTAATTATTTGATTAGTTACCATTTATAGTTTTGCGCACACCCTTCACCTCTGCCCCCCTAGTTTAATACAGCTTTCTTAGGGAATGGTCATCTTCAAACTTTTCCCTCACTTTCTCTCATCACTATGAAAAGTTAAGTAATCTTTCACCAATTTTTAGGTTGACATCTAAATTTCTTCACCATAATCCTACAGTATTATTAAGAATGGGTGAGATTTAAAACTTTCTGTTCCAAAGTTGGAGAAGAGGAGGTGATGTGTTCAGGCAACACAGTTTTAGGAAAGAATATACAAAAGTTGAGTATCTGTAAATTGATTCCTTTTAAAGTATAAGTTCCTTACTGCCCTGGCCTGGAGGCTTGGCTGGTTAGAGTGTTGTCCCGGTGTGCTTGGGTTGTGCCTTCAGTCCCAGACAGGACATGTGCAAGGGGCAGCCAATGGATGCATGGATAGGTGGAGCAGCCTGTCCCCCTGCCCCCAAACCTCACTCCTCTAAAATCAATAAAGAAAAAAAATTTGCAAAACAAAAATATGCTTTTAACATATAAGCACCTTTGTATCCTTTGAAAGGTCTTCAGGTATCCTGAGGAAAATGCTTCTCAGTTTGTAGCCACTTTCATAGTAATTCTGTTTCCAGATTATATTCTTAATTTAACTGTGGCTGCATCATTCTTCCTTAATTATGTTTGTAAAGTTTCTCATAATACTAACATAATTTTTAATGTTTCATGCAATTGTTAATTGATTCAGTATATTTTAGTCTAAGTAGGGTATACTCTCATGTACAGTTGGTGAAGAAAAAGGAATATTTCTACATAGGTTCAGGCCCTAGAAAGGTATTTTCTGTAACAGTGTTTTCAGGTTAGGAGAAGAAAAGATAAGCTGAGGTTGCACTAGGAAAGTAATTTTGGTTCTAATTATGTTCTATTAAGAAGCAGCAGCCTCGCCCTAGCCGGTTTGGCTCAGTGAATAGAGCGTCGGCCTGTGGACTGAAGGGTTCCGGGTTCGATATTCCGGTCAAGGGCATGTACCTTGGTTGCGGGCACATCCCCAGTAGGGGGTGTGCAGGAGGCAGCTGATCGATGTTTCTCTCTCATCGATGTTTCTAACTATCCCTCTTCCTTCCTCTCTGTAAAAAAATCAATAAAATATATTAAAAAAAAAAAAAAGCAGCAGCCTTATGATCCAGTAATTCCACTTCTGGGAATTTATCCAATGAAACCCAAAACACTAATTCAAAAGAATGTATGTACCCCTGTGTTCATTACAGCATTATTTACAATAGCCAATATTTGGAAGCAGCCCAAGTGCCCATCAGTAGATAAAAAAGCTGTGGAACATCTACATAATGGAGTACTACTCTGCCATTAAAAGGAATAAAATTTTACCCTTGTGACAGCCTGGATGGATCTGGAGAACATTGTGTTAAGTGAAATAAGCCAGTCAGAGAAAGACAAGTACCATATGATTGTACACATATGTGTAATTTAATGAACAAACTGAACTTCCAAGCAAAATAGAGACAGACTCATAGATAAAGAGCAGGCAGACAGCTGGGGAGAGAAGGGGATTGAGCAAAAAATAAAAGAAATAGAACTCATGGACATGGACAGTAGTGTGGTGATTGCGGGTTGGAGGGGATGGGCGGAAGTAGAAGAGGGCATAGAGGTGATAAAAGGTGATGGAAATATTTTAATTTTTAAAAAAGAAGCAGCATATTGTCCTGGTGATGTAGCTCAGTTGGTTAGAGCATTGTCCCCATACACCACCATTTCAGGTTTGCTCGGGGCACATACAAAAATCAACCAATGAATGCATAAATAAGTGGAGCAACAAATAGATATTTCTCCCTCTTCCTCTCCCCCTCTCCCTCTCCCCCTCCCCTCTCTCTCTCTCTCTCTCTCTCTTTCTCTCTCTCTCTCTCTCTCCCCCCAATCAGTCCATTAAAAAAAAAAAAGCAGCAGCATATCACAGTATGAACTCTGAAATGTAATAAACCTGGATTCAAATCCAACACTCCTAGAAGAAGGCTTTTCATCTACACCAACTTTGCTGTTTTCTATCATGTGTTCCTTTGTGAACTTAGTCTCTGAGCTTTAATTTTTTAATCTGCAAAGTGGGGATAATTAAATTTAGACCTATACATAATAGTGAACCAAATAATGTAAGTGGTTTATTACAGAGTAAATGTTCACTAAATGACTGTTATTAGCTGCTATTCTAATGTGGGGAGGCGGGGGCTGATCAAACAAGGTCAGAATTGCTTTCGATCATTCACAGATTGGCTGTGCTATGGAGCGCCTCTACTTCCAGTAACTTAGAAATGCATTTGTTCTGTTTGAGGATTCTGAGAAGTTTTGCTAAAATGTCACCTGCCAAAAAGTGGGTTCATTTTATAAGTTTAAAAATTATAAAATCATGCTGATTCAGTGGTGAAATAGTATAATATAAATAGTTCATATAAATATGTGAGATTCATATTATATATAACATATGTTTATATTAACTCATATTTTTAATGTTTTTATTTCCTTTGTTATATAGCATAGCATTTCAGCTTTAAGTTAATCTTATCTCAGAAATTTTATATATGCCACTAATAGAGTCAATATTCATCTTTTAAATTCAAAAGAGATGTAATTTCTGATACAACCTGCTTCTGTAACTAAAGTGAGAGGTGCTTATTTACTGATAAGCTGAGCTTTGTGACTTTGGGTTAGGTATTGTAATCACTTTGAGTCTGAGTTTCCTTATCTGTACTCATCTCACAAAAGAATTAAGAAAGATAATGAATGTAAAGTATTTAACCTAGTGCCTGACCCATGGGAGAAAGTTTATATTAGCGATATAATCCATATTATTGTTATTATTTGAATGATGGTAAGGTTAAAAAAAATAGTTCATATAAAGCATCTAAGACAGTGCTTGGTATAATATGTGCTCCATTATAAGTTTCTTTCTCAAATTTTTACATTTTCATTATGTTTATATACCTTTTTAAAAGGTATTCATTGTGAATATTAATTGCTTCAGTATCCATGAACTAAATATGTCATATAATGACTAAATTTTTTAAAGTGATGTAAATGTATTTTTTTCTTTAGCTTCCAGAGCAGTTGTAGCACAGCATGTTGCTCCACCTCCAGGAATAGTGGAAATAGATAGTGAGAAGTTTGCTTGTCAGTGGTAAGTGGTTTATTTCTATTAAGGCTTTATCTTTGGGAAGAATAAAGCAAAAGAGAAAAGGAAATGTATTTCAGCAGTCATCCTTTTCAATTAGAATAGAATATCATTTATACGAAGAATGGACAATGTAAAACTATTTCACCTATATTTTTGGAATTATTTGAAAGAAAAATATTTATCAGAATCTTTAGAATTATAAGTCTTTGACTAGAATTTTATTAAATTACACCACCTAATTTCAGAGTAAAATTTGTGTTAAAAAATTATCTTTGACTTTGTAGAAAATAAAGTTTGTCAGATTGTAGAATTTGTTTTTCTCAAATTAAGGTTTTATTAAACTAAATTGGACTGACATTAAGAAAATAAAACCACATTTTGTTAAGTGTCTCATCTTTTTCATCAAAAGCAAAACTTCTTATTCATTGCTAGTTAATTTTTTCTTTTTATGAGTAAGGGGAAACTAATCAAATGATAGACTAGCAAGTTTGTCTATATTGAATGAAATGAGCAACTTTGAAAATAATATTTTCTTGAGAAGATTGAGTAGTTATATCTCAGCCAT
The DNA here is from genome assembly GCF_000412655.1 of Myotis brandtii. NCBI lineage: Eukaryota > Metazoa > Chordata > Mammalia > Chiroptera > Vespertilionidae > Myotis > Myotis brandtii. The sequence continues at coordinate 5,964,488 of NW_005370683.1, forward strand.
TTTCTGAAGAAAAAAAAAGTTCGATTTCATTTTGTCTTAGATAGTTGCCTCTACATTATTTATGAATTTTAACTTAATTTATTTAGAAGATTAACAGATTGAAATGAAGGTTATTTTCCTGTGAAGTATTACTTTTAAAACTTTCTTTCCTTGATCCCTTTCTCTATTCTCCAACATTATTTGTTTCCCATACCATACTCTGTCATTCTGTGTTCCATATTTTTGGTGCTTTCATATCTTTGTTCCTATGACAGTTTTCTCTAGACTTTTCTACTTTACTTAAATCAGGTTTATGGTTTTAAATATCTCTAATTATTTGCTTTCCACACGTTCTATATAGTTATACCATGACCCTTTATACTTGATGAATCTCTTCCAATAATGTTTGGAAATGTTTATCTTCTACATTGAAAACAAAAAAAGTTTTTTGTGTCTAGTTGTTTTGAAAACTCTGTACTCAAAGATTTATGAAAGTTGAAAAAAGTATGTACTGAGAAACCAAGATGGCGGCATAGGTAAACACCGGAAATTGCTGCCTCGCACAACTTCAAAAATACAACTAACAGACAAAACGGACATCATCCAGAACCACAGGAAGGATGGCTGAGTGGAAATTCTACAACTAGAAGGAAAGAGAAAAGCACACTGAGACTCTGAGGAGGTGCGGTGTGGAAGTAAAGTGCAGAGGTACGGAGGCGCACGTGGAAAAGGCTGGCAGCTGAGGACACGGTTGTCTTTTTCAGTCGGGAGGGAGTCTCAAGCTCCTGACTGCTCTGAACTCCAGTTCCGGGCAAGTCTCTGGGGACCCAGATTAATACAGGAGAAACTAGACTGTCTGGCATCGGTCGGAACTTGAGGGCGGCTTTCTCTCAGAGGTACTTGCAGCGATTACCAGGACACTGAGAAGCGGGGCCTCTTAGGGAAGGACTAAGGAGCAGCCATAGCTGCTTGCTCCGCCCTGTTGATCCCCAAAGACCCGCCCCACCCAAGCTGTGTGCAGAGGCTTTTGCATATGAAAGGCCTGGCCCTTTGCAATCTGAAAATTA
>NW_005370683.1:5967094-5974123 GCF_000412655.1 Myotis brandtii
GGAAGAGGGTGGGGTGGGAACTGGGTGGAGGGGAGCTATGGGGGGAAAAAAGAGGAACAACTGTAATCTGAACAATAAAGATTTAATTAAAAAAGAAAAAGAAAAAAGTATGTACCATATCCACTGTAAAATGTGTGGTGTTAGGTATAAATTTGGTCTTATAAATCTCAGTTGCACATTTCTGCCACTTCTGGGGGGAGGGGAGAGACTCTTTTTGCCATTATTTTATCGTACTTATTATTTGATGCAGTTTACAAGAAACAGTTGTAAGTTGGCCTGTTACATGTATAAGTCCTAGAAAGAGTCCTATAAGGGTAACTAGGCCTCCAATCCTAACTTGTAGGTGGAAATCGCTTTATGAAAAAGACAAACTGAAGTTTGAAATAATCTATAAGAATAGATTCTCTGAAGTGGGGAATGAGAGTGTATAGCAATAGCTCATAATTGGGAACTTCTGTTATATTTTGATTATTACAAGACAGGGACCTGAGTTTTATTTATTCACTAAGTAAAACTATTTGTTGCAGAATATTTGTTGCCAACAGACCAAATCTGTTCTTGCTGGAATATGAACACAGTTTTTATTTTGTTGTTAATGATGTTTTACACTAAAATAAGTATGATTAAATAGTTAATCTCTTTATTTGATTTAGTCTGTCTAAATGATAGCATGTATTTTTGCTAATAATATATGAAGCAGTAAAATTTGACTAGGCATAATTATTAGTTTATAATACATTCCCTTCATATGGTGTAGCATACGTAAATATAGACTCTCCTATAGTGTATTGCATAATGCAATTTATTTTTCTCCTCTTTTAGGCTAAATGCTCATTTTGAAGTAAATCCAGATTGTTCTGTCTCTCGAGCAGAAATGTATTCTGAGTACCTCTCAACTTGCAGTAAATTAGCTCGTGGTGGAATCCTAACATCAACTGGATTTTATAAATGTCTTAGGTAGGATTCATAGTTCTTAACTTTAAGTAAAGTTAATTTACATCACTTACAACTCCTCTTATTCTTGAGAAAATACCATATATATATATAGTTTTAAATATCTTTACTACTTAAAATTTCATATAATTAGGTTGTTAGTATGGTGGAAGTTTAAATACAGGGCAATTTTGGACATCACATCTGGTGTTTATGTTTGAACATTATGAGGTTTATCAAAGAAAGAGAAGGAAGAAATTCAGTTTGCTTTTTTTCTGCCTACTTTTATATGTTAAAGACATGACTTTTGCCCTTTTTAATCTTAAATAATAAGCTATAACTAACACTCTTCAAATATTAAAGTTCTTTGACATTTTACAAAATTCATAAAATAGGCATTGCCTAGATGCAGCTTTTTTGTTAATTATATATGCAGTAGAACTGTTCAAAACCCAACAATGTTAATAAATAGTTATTTTAAAAACTGGAGAATTGATCTTTTATATTTCTTTCTCTGCTTTCCACCCTTGCAGAATATAGCTGTTTGAATCACACTGATTTTTACCTAAGTAGCAATGAGTAGATTGCTGCTGTTGTGTAAACATTGTTAGAAGTTAGTGTTTTTTGCTAGTGTGCTAGTAATCAAAACTGAGTATTGTGTACTTTACAGAACGGTGTTTCCAAATCATTCAGTGAAGAGAGTGGAGGATTCCAGTAATAGTGGGCAGGCGCATATTCATGTAGTAGGAGTAAAACGGAGGGCTATACCACTTCCCATTCAGATGTACTATCAGCAGCAACCAGTTTCTACTCCTGTTGTTCGTGTTGATTCTGTTCCTGATATATCTACAAGTCCTTCACCTGCAGGTAATAATTTTTATTGTTTTAAATATTACCAAGTTAATGAAATGTATATTGTATACATTAAAATGTATAACTTTTCCTTGTTTTTCCAATAGCATTTTCTGTTATTTAATCATATGATGCAAAGTTGTTAGATATTAATTTCTTAAAACTATTTTCTTGTCTTAAGTAAAGCAATTCCTACATGCAGTTTTCCAATCATTTCATTATAAAGTTTGACTTTTCCCCTATATTTTCAGGAATCCCTCATGGACCACAAACTGTAGGAAACCATTTTCAGAGGACTCCTGTTACCAATCAATCTTCAAATTTGACTGCAACACAAATGTCTTTTCCAGTACAAGGTGTTCATACTATGGCACAGACTGTTTCAAGAATTCCACCAAATCCTTCAGTTCATACCCACCAGCAACAAAATGCTCCGGTGACTGTCATTCAAAATAAAGCTCCAATTCCTTGTGAAGTTGTTAAGGCTACAATGATCCAGAATTCTATACCCCAGACAGCAGTTCCTGTTAGTATTGCTGTGGGAGGAGGAGCTGCACAGAGTTCTGTGGTTCAGAATCATAGTACAGGGCCACAGCCTGTTACAGTTGTAAATTCCCAGACATTGCTTCATCATCCATCTGTAATTCCACAACAGTCTCCATTACACACCGTGGTACCAGGTCAGATACCTTCTGGCACTCCTGTTACTGTAATTCAACAAACTGTCCCACAGAGTCATATATTTGGCAGAGTACAGACCATGCCAGCATGTACTTCTACAGTTTCACAGGGTCAACAGTTGATCACCACATCACCCCAACCTGTGCAAACTTCATCTCAACAGACATCAGCTGGTAGCCAGCCACAAGACACTGTTATCATAGCACCCCCACAGTATGTAACAACTTCTGCATCTAATATTGTCTCAGCAACTTCAGTACAGAATTTTCAGGTAGCTACAGGACAAATGGTTACTATTGCTGGTGTCCCAAGTCCACAACCCTCAAGGGTAGGGTTTCAGAACATTGCACCAAAACCTCTCCCTTCTCAGCAAGTTTCATCAACGGTGGTACAACAGCCTATTCAACAACCACAGCAGCCAACCCAACAAAGTGTAGTGATTGTAAGCCAGCCAGCTCAACAAGGTCAAACTTATGCACCAGCCATTCACCAAATTGTTCTTGCTAATCCAGCAGCTCTTCCATCTGGTCAGACAGTTCAGCTAACTGGACAACCAAACATAACTCCATCTTCCTCACCATCACCTGTCCCAGCTTCTAATAACCAAGTCCCTACTGCCATGTCATCTTCTTCCACCCCTCAATCACAGGGACCACCTCCTACTGTCAGTCAAATGCTATCTGTGAAAAGACAGCAGCAGCAGCATTCACCAGCACCTCCACCTCAGCAGGTACAAGTACAAGTTCAGCAGCCACAAGTACAGATGCAAGTTCAACCACAGCAAACAAATGCAGTTGGTCAGCCTGCTTCTGGTGAGTCAAGCCTAATAAAACAGTTGCTGCTTCCAAAACGTGGTCCTTCAACTCCAGGTGGTAAGCTTATTCTCCCAGCTCCACAGGTTCCTCCCCCTAATAATGCAAGAGCTCCTAGCCCTCAGGTGGTATACCAGGTGGCCAATAACCAAGCAGCAGGTTTTGGAATGCAGGGGCAAACTCCAGCACAGCAGCTGTTAGTTGGGCAGCAAAATGTTCAGTTGGTCCAAGGTGCAATGCCATCCACAGGGGGAGTGCAAACCGTGCCCATCTCGAACTTACAAATATTGCCAGGTCCACTGATCTCAAATAGCCCAGCAACCATTTTCCAAGGGACTTCAGGCAACCAGGTAACCATAACAGTTGTGCCAAATACAAGTTTTGCAACTGCAACTGTGAGTCAGGGAAATGCAACTCAGCTAATTGCTCCAGCAGGAATTACCATGAGCGGGACCCAGGCAGGAGTTGGACTTCAGGTTCAAACACTTCCAGCCAGTCAAGCATCTCCAGCTGGACAATCATCTTGTACTACTGCTACTCCCCCATTCAAAGGTGATAAAATAATTTGCCAAAAGGAGGAGGAAGCAAAAGAAGCAACAGGTTTACATGTTCATGAACGTAAAATTGAAGTCATGGAGAACCCGTCCTGCAGACGAGGAACCATGAACACCAGCAATGGGGATACAAAAGAAAATGAAATGCAGGTGGGAAGTCTTTTAAATGGGAGAAAGTACAGTGACTCAAGTCTACCTCCTTCAAACTCAGGGAAAATTCAAAGTGAGGCTAATCAGTGCTCACTAATTAGTAATGGGCCATCATTAGAATTAGGTGAAAATGGAGCATCTGGAAAACAGAACTCAGAACAAGTGGACATGCAGGATATCAAAAGTGATTTGAGAAAACCTTTAGTTAATGGAATCTGTGATTTTGATAAAGGAGATGGTTCTCATTTAAGCAAAAACATTCCAAATCACAAAACTTCCAATCATGTAGGAAATGGTGAGATATCTCCAATGGAACCACAAGGGACACTAGATGCCACTCAGCAAGATACTGCCAAAGGTGATCAACTAGAAAGAATTTCTAATGGACCTGTATTAACTTTGGGTGGTTCACCATCTGTGAGCAGTATACAGGAAACTTCAAATGTGGCAACACAGCAATTTAGTGGTACTGATTTGCCTAATGGACCTCTAACTTCAAGTTTGAATTCAGATGTGCCTCAGCAACGCCCAAGTGTGGTTGTCTCACCACATTCTACAACCTCTGTCATACAGGGGCATCAAATCATAGTTCCCCACTCAGGATCAAGAGTGTCCCATTCTCCTGCCCTACCATCTGATGTTCGGTCTACAAATGGCACAGCAGAATGCAAAACTGTAAAGAGGCCAGCAGAGGATAATGATAGGGAAACAGTCACAGGAATTCCAAATAAAGTAGGCGTTAGAATTGTTACAATCAGTGACCCCAACAATGCTGGCTGCAGTGCAACAATGGTTGCCGTGCCAGCAGGAGCAGATCCAAGCACTGTAGCTAAAGTAGCAATAGAAAGTGCTGTTCAGCAAAAGCAGCAGCAGCCATCATCATACATACAGAATGTGGTCCCACAGGTAAGTCATTCTACTGTTACATTGCTCTTTTAAAAATTCTGATCTGGAAATATTATTTTAGGGGAAAATGTACTATTTTTCTGTCTCACCTTGAAGTGTTAACTGTCAGGTTATCAATGTACTCAAGCTGTTGTTTTTCTCTGTTTTTTGTAATGTTAAACAGTTTTCAGTTGTTAAACCTGTGTGCCACAAGAGGGACACTAGTGTGCCCCAATAATTTTTAAAACATGTAATACCTAACTATTTAGTCAGGAGGACCGACCCTTTTTCCCTTAGATTATCAAATAAAAAAATGACAGCGGCCGACACAATAGCCGTCTGGTGTGAATGAATCAAATTTATAACTATTCTTTTGTCAAATGGGCCGCAGAATTTTAGGAATTAGTATATGTGTGCCATGAGATGAAAGAGATTGAAAATCGCTGACTTAGCATATAGTTTAAAGACTCTATTTTGTTATAAATCCAAATCAGTAATTCTGTAGACCCAAGGTGGAGAAGCACTTGTAATCTAATCTTTGGAGAATTTTTGAAATGTAATTGTCTCTTGGAGTTTGGGGTGGCGTAGTGTTGCTGCTAAGAGTACTCTAAAAGGGAATTTCTGTATTTGATTTTGACACGTCTGGGCTTTTTTAAAGCTCTTTTCATAGTACTTCTGTAAAAAGGATGAATGCCATAAGAATTATCAAGTGTGTTCTTGTTATATTTATGTATTGAATCAGTAGCCTTTGTTTTTTTAAAAATATTATTTACTAATATAATTTCAATTTGTTTCAGCTATTTGATAATTTTAATTTTGTGTTTCTTATTCCTTTGCTCTACTGTCATGTTTCTGCTCTTCCCTTTTTAATATCTTCTATTCCATCTGCATGCCTTTGTAAAGAAATGTGTTTTCTAGATCAGTGCTACTATATTGAGGGTTCAATTAGCCTATAAAGACTTTAAGGACAATCCTATAAGCTACTTCTACTGAAACTAGGGATTCACTTAACAGTTGTGTCTCACCTATTTCCTGGATCACTTCTCCTTCACTCTTTCTTTCTTAATTATTACTACATAGCCAGAACCTTCTGTGACTTGCCAACTCGACTAGCACTCTCCTGGCTTGGGTTTCTTCTCTGTGCTTATGGTGATGATAGCAGATCTATGGTCGTTATTAGCATTAGTACTAAACCTAGGTGTGGGGAAAGGAGAGGAAGCAAACAAAAGATGAAAGAACAGCCTAGCCAGTGATGGCGAACCTATGACACGTGTCAGAGGTGACATGGGAACTCATTTTTTTGGTTGATTTTTCTTTGTTAAATGGCATTTAAATATATAAAATAAATATCAAAAATATAAATCTTTGTTTTACTATGGTTGCAAATATCAAGACATTTCTATATGTGACACGGCACCAGAGTTAAGTTAGGGTTTTCAAAATGCTGACACGCCGAGCTAAAAAGGTTCGCCATCACTGGCCTAGCTAGTTTGGCTCAGTGGATAGAGCGTTGACTTGCGGATTGAAGAGTCCCAGGTTTGATTCTGGTCAAGGGCATATGCCCAGGTTTTGGGCTCGATCCCCAGTAGGGGGCGTGCAGGAGGCAGCCAATCAATGATTCTCTCAGATCATTGATGTTTCTATATATCTCCCCTCTCCCTTCCTCTCTCTGCAATCAATAAAAATATTTTTTTTTTAAAGATGAAAGAACAGAGGATCCCTTGCTTCAGAATAGTTCATCCATAATATATATCTTTGTTCATGTGAATGGATAAAGCTGGACAATGCTGCTCTGGGGGCATAATGAGATTGTAATCCATATGTTAGTATTGCTTAGATGTATTTCAGGGTACCTAAATACGTTAAGTATTCTTTAGTGGATGTTGTGAACATGGCAATAATTAATATTGAGTTTGGATGGAAAATACTAAATCATCTTTACTCAAACTTCTACAAATTGAGTTTTTTATTAAACACTAAAAAAATGTTAGTGTAATGTCTAGCATGTAATAAACATTCAATTAGTTGGGTTTTTATAATTTTCTTATCTACACTAATAAAAGAGAAGCATGGTAATTAGTGTACAACCGCTACCCTTCTCATTGGCTAATCAGCATATCCTTATGCAAATTAACTGTCAGCCAAGATGGCGGCCGGCAGCC
>NW_005370683.1:5975223-5998253 GCF_000412655.1 Myotis brandtii
GATCCGCCCTGCTCTGTGCATGACGGGGCGGCGCCCCTACTCCCCAATCGGCCCTGCTCTGAGCCCGACCAGGGACTGCACCTAGGGATTGGGCCTGCCCTCTGCCACCCGGGAGCAGGCCTAAGCCAGCAGGTCGTTATCTCCCGAGGGGTCCCAGACTGTGAGAGGGCACAGGCCGGGCTGGGGGACCCCCCTCCCCTCCCGAGTGCACAAATTTTTGTGCACCCGACCTCTAGTATTTAATAATCTCCCAATTCATCTTGATTATGTGCCTGCTGTTCATTCCCTGTATATTCCTTTATAATCCTAAATAGTTACTATAGAGTAAGCCAAATTAGAGAAAAACTGCATTACTGTGGAATTGTTTCAACCCTTATTTTTTGTATCTTTAATCTTTCAATGTGATTATATTCCATAATGATACCTAAGTAACAAAAACAATAATAATAGCTAAGACAACAACCTGTGCTAGGAACTTTGTATTAAAGCATTTTCTCATTTAATCTTCACAACTCTATTAGGTAAAAATTTTAATTATATTTTAGAGATGAGGTCCCAGGACGTAAATAAGTCACCCAGAGTCACCGACATGTTGACTTTATATTGTTCACCACAAATATGAAGTGGTACAAGGACTGAAACCTGGGTGTGTATCTGAAACCAAAACTTACTTCTCCATTATTCTAAAAGGTTCCTTTTTAAATTCTAGAAAGCCCTTTTATATCTAACATACTCATTAATTGAACTATTATGATATAGGATGTGAGTACCATTAAATGATAATTTTAGAACATTAATGCTAAAACTCTTAATACATTGGACTTATATGCATCTAATTTGAGCCATAAAAGTCATCCATTTATTCCTAATCTGGGTATTAAAATTGTAGTGTATTTCTAAAATTGGCATTTGGTTGGCATGTAGAAATTTAAATATTTGCTAGGAAAAAGAGATGTATACATGGTGTCTATGAGAATGAGAGTAAAAAACCAGCATTCTTATGTATAGTACTTAGCACAGTGCCTGCTACATAGTTATGGTGCAGGTAATATTTTGTCTTCCTGTATAGGATACTGTTAAAGATGACATCATAGGTTTCCTTTGAAGGGTAGACTGTTGGGCCTTCTTAAGAGCCTGCTAATAGCTCTGGCTGGGTAGCTCAGTTGGCTAGAGCATCATCCTGATAACACCAAGGTTGTGGGTTCGATCCTCAGTCAGGGCACATATGGAAAGCAACCAATAAATGGAATAGCAAATCGATGTTTCCCTCTCTCTCCCTCTCCCTTTCTTCTCTGTCTCTTTAAAATCAATCAGTAAAATTTTTTAAAAAGAGTCTGCTAAGAGAAAACCATTTTCATTGTTGCCCAGATTCTTTAAATTACGTTATATACTCTTAAAGTTGCATTTTAGACCATAGTTTAACACCATTTTACATTTGAATTTGTTCCTTAAAAGAGTAGATGAAATAGAGGATTTTAAATGTGAATTTTTTTTTTTAGCCAAACATTATTTTCACAAGTTTAAGGGATCTGGAGATGTTAAGGAGGCATCTGGACCCCACGAAGGGATTTCCAGACTTGCAGAATGCTCGGGTGTAGAAAGTCTACAGGAAATGTCCCTGCTGAGAATGGCCACAGCTAATCCTTTCTAATACCATAGTTATTTGATTTTTTTGAGTTTATTCCTTCTCCTATTAATCAGCTGCATTAATTTAATTTCAGGAAAAATTTAGCAATAGAGAACAATATATGAAAGTAAATTGTATGATCATAGATTTTGTATTTCAGTAGTATTTTAAATGAGTAGTTTATATAAATACAAAATAAATTATATTTACTTCAAGGCAAATTTTTTATTCGTAGTTACTTAATTTCATTCTGTTATATTTGCTAGTTAAAGTGCAAGATACAGGAAACTGTTTCTCGAAATGCTACCCTCTTCCGCTCTTTCGGAATTGATATCTTCTGAAGTTATAAAGAAAAAGGAAAAATGAATTGAAAAACGAAACATTTTAGTTTACAAATACTTACCTAAAGACTTGTCTCTCTCAGGAGCATGTAAAACACATGTTGAACATGCCTGTATCTATTAATTTCATGGTCTGATGATATGCCAAATTCTTGTATGTAAAAACAGTTTACTTAAGAATGTGCCTATTTAAAGTATTTTTTATATGTTGCTCCCAGTTCCCTGTCCTTCACACATAAATCTTTCCTAAAATGGTACTGTGTAAACTGTGAATATTGGTATCTTCCTGGTTCCTTTCTTTGTGTACTAAACTTCTATGTATTCTCATCAAGAATGTAATTTATTGAAAATAGCACCATTCTTTATTTCTAAAATTGGTATTTAGTTGACATATAGAAATTTGAGCTTAAAAAGTTACTCAACCCATCAGCAAGCAGATCTGTAGCCTTAAAGGGGCAGCATAGATCACTTTAGCAAGAATTGGGAGAATAAGATTTGGGGTTTTTATTTTTAGAGTACTAGTGTTCAAATTTGTAGACCAGAAGTACATAACTAAGGAAGACATTACCACTAAACAGTTTTTTTTTATATATCTCAGTGTGTTCTTACAAGAGAGGCTTGGAATGTATTAACTTGGTTTATATTTAACAAGAGAAAAAAACTTCATAGTTTAAGAAAATGAGGGAATGTTAAAGCAGGAAAAGCCTGAGATGTTATCTTGTACAAAATCCTCATTTTTAAGTGTTGAAGTAAATTTCCCACCTACACAAAGAACATCTGGTTTCCCATGATTACTATTGTTGTCTTAATTCTGTCTGAAGATCTGTACATTTAGACAAAGTTAGAGTAAATCTATTTCTTCTTCTCTACAAGTGTTTAGAACTATCTCTTCTTACTTCGTCATTAAAATGCACTTTCCCAGTTCCTTCGGTTAGATCTTAGATATCCTGGTGTCTGGTTTATTCATCATCTTATTTACCTTAACCAGTTTCATTTTATAAATGATTTCAAAATGTGTACTTAGAATTGAACAAAGAAAAATTTATTATTTAATAAAAATGATTTTGAGAAAAATAGATATGGCTATAGTTTTTCTAACAGATTGAAATGTTTAAGTTTTAGAATAATCTAAATTTATTTTAAGGTCTTTAAAGTTTAATATTAATTAATAAGAAAGTAAGGATTTAAGAGCCTGAGATTCCAAGTTTTATATCAGGAAATAGTGTAAACGAGAATTTTCAGCCATAATTTACTCTTGAAAAGGTGATAAAGGAAAGCAAGATTATAATTTCTCATTTTAACAAAGAGCAGTATCTTTGCCAAAAACAACAACAACACACCTGCTACATTAACTAACATTTCATGTTAATTTTACATACACGAAAATCACAGAATTGTTACAAATCTGTTGTGTAATTTTACTTTTCTGGTCACTCACTGTGGGAGTTGTGCCTTTTCTGTCTTGATTAAAAGAAGAAACTAATAGTAAAAATTAGCTCTTTCTCAATAGAGTAGAGAATTGATACAGAATATTGTTCGAGAGTAACCATTCCAAAAAACATCTCTTGGAAATCTACTTTACATTTACATTTACATTGACATTTCAGTTAGGGATACAGTTAATGATTTGGCAAGTCACTGCAAACAAGAATGTAAAGAAAAAGTAAACTTTTATATCCAGAAAGAAATATATTTTGCATTATTATGTAAACGACCTACTTCTTAACCCTTTGCGGTCCAATGTTATTTTTGGAATTCAAACAGTCTGGTCCAAATTAATTGACGGGATTTAATGTTGAACTTTTTAATGTTATTATTGCTCAACTTTGGACCTGCTCCTAGCGCCTGGTCTGTTGAGTCAGCCTCGAGGTTGGACCGAAAAGGGTTAAAACAGAATTTAAATTGTACTTTGAAAAATATGCAGTACAATACATTGTCAGATACATGTTTCCAGCATTAATTTGTGTTGATAGACATTTGTAGTTGGTGATCTGTCACTGTCCCCAAAGCAAAATCAATCATCTTTCCTCCAAAATTTTGTTTCCCTTCTGGACTCTATTAGAATAACAATAATAGTAACAGTTGCCATTTATTGAGAATCTAGAGCTAGGCTCTTCATGTATAATTTCTTTAGTCTTCATAAGGCAGATTTTATTGCTTACACTTTATAGAAGAGGGAACCGAGGATCAGAGAGAATAAGTAGGTTGCCCAAGGTCACAAAGCTAGTTAAAAGGCATATTGATGAACAACATAAACTGATGAACAAAAACAGATCCAGAGACAGAGAAACATCGATCAGATGCTCAAACCTCAGAGGGAAGGTAGGGGAGGGAGGGAATAAGGGGGAGAGATCAACCAAAGGACTTGTATGCATGCATATAAGCATAACCAATGGACACAGACACCAGGGGGATGAGGGCATGAATGGGAGTGGGGTGGGGAGGCAATGGGGGGATAAAGACACATGTGTAATACCTTAATCAATACAGAAAAAAAAAAGGCATATTGAAATTTGAGTCCTGATCTGTCAAGCTGGTAAGTTCACATCTTATCCATGACACACCTGCATTGCCCTAACATGCATGTTTTTCATGCATTCTTAAGGGTGGGATCCTATTATAGAAACAATTTCATCATATCCCAAAAGTGGATTGTTTCTCCTTAGAGCTTGGAACTCACAGTATTGTATGAATTTACATTTCTGAGAACTTTTTCAGCATTTTATTTTCTTCCTAACTTTTATGCTATGCAGCCTTATATGTTTGTGTTTTGTCTACTTTTTAAAAAAATTATTACGACTTTTTAATCTGAGACTTTCAGAAATTTTAAACTAAACTTTACCCAACCATTTTCAATATTTCCTTATAAATGAACAAGTATATTTTCTCAAACTTTAAATTTATTGTCTTTAAAGAATGCTTTGAAAATGTGCCACCATTTCTAGGAGAAATTTGGTATTTTTCCCTTTGTCATTTTATAAATGAAATTTAAGTTAAGGATTCAAAGAAAATGTATTGCCTCAAATTGTTTTAAGCTACATTATAATTATTTATGTATTTTTCAGAGAGAAAGGGATATAGAAGGGGGGGAACACCTTATATTTAAAAGGCTAATACTTACAGTTAGAATCCTTTCAATTGTATTATTCATCAAAATTTATAACTGAGCAACTTTAAAAACTAAAGTTGTTAGTTAAAACATCTTACTGCAAAATAAGATTGACAACATTTTACTTAAATGGTTACATTATTTTTTTTACTCTGAAATTTTCTTTGCTTTCTACTGTACACCGCTTTATGTCACATTTACTACAAAATCTAAAAGGAAATATGCAAAGAAATAATAATTTGTAGTTGATTTGTTCTTGTGAAGAATGCGTAAGTAAATCAAATGGGTGCATTTATAGTCATTTTAATCTATAATTGTGTGTTGCTACCTAATTTATTAATATAAAAAATCTTAATTCTAAATAACATATATTCTATAACAATAACAACAATGTGATCTTGCCTCTGTGGTCAAATGAAATAAAGGAATCTGACTTCCTAAATATTTCTGTAAAAATAGCTATCTTAAATAATTTTTTAAATTTAAAAAAATATTTTTAAAAGATAGTCATTAAAACTACAAATGTAAATTTCATGTTAGAAGTGCACAACTATCAACATAATCAAACTTAGAAGCTTATACTATAAAATACGAATGTTTTCTAATGTCATCTCACAAATCATGCGGTTGTGCTTTTCCACAGAACACTCCTATGACGCCTTCACCAGCTGTACAAGTGCAGAGCCAGCCTAACAGTTCTCAGCCTTCTCCATTCAGTGCATCTAGTCAACATGGGGATTCAGTGAGAAAACCTGGACACAACTTCATGTGTCTGTGGCAGTCTTGTAAAAAGTAAATGGCAATTTTATTTAATATACATAAATGTTCTTTGTTTTAGAATGCTTTTACATTCCAATTTCTGTCATCTATAGTTTATGAAAATTTTCGTTTTAAACCATTTTTAGCAAAAATATTTTATGCTAATTTAAGAGTGATGCTTACATAGATCCAGTGGCACCTAAGCTAAGAAATTTATATAAATGTCGGAAAGAGCTTCAATGGTAGACTGTTAGCGAATGTGTTTCGATATTAGCTCTTTTTGTTTGTTTTGCTTTTTTGTCCTAGCATCTGACATATGTTAATACCAGATGTGAGTCATGTTATTTCCAAGGTTCTAACAAAGTAATTTGCAGAAAGTCATTAGTATGTTTGTTTGCTTTTGTTTTTTAATTCATTTCATTTCATTATATTTTTATTTTTAAATTATAGTTGATGTACAATATTATATTAGTTTCAGGTTTATAACTCCATGATTAGACACTTATATAATTTATGAAGTGATCACCGTAATAAATTTAGTACCCATCTGACACCATATATAGTTATTACAATATTATTGACAATATTCCCTATGCTGTACTTTATATCCCTGTGACTATTCTATACCAATTTGTACTTCTAAATCCTTTTACCTTTTTCACCCATCCCCTAAGCTCCCTCCCCTTTGACAACCCACAAAATGTCCTCTATATCTATGAGTCTGTTTCTGTTCTGCTTGTTTATTTTGTTTTTTAGATTCCACATGTAAGTGAAATCATTTGGCATTTGTCTTTCTTTGTCTGACTTATTTCACTCAGCACAATACCCTCTTGTTGTGGATCCATGTTGTTGTGGATGGCAAGATTTCATTCTTTTTTTATGGCTGAATCATATTCCATTATATAGGGTGGGACAAAAGTAGGTTTACAGTTGTGAGTGTGCAAAACAATTTATTCTTATATTTTTATTTATTAATTATTTTCCATATGAACAACCATAAAGCTACTTTTGCCCCACTCTGTATATATGCACCACTTCTTTATCTGTTTGTCTATTGATGGACGCTTAAGTTGCTTCCATATTTTGGCTATTGTAAAAAATGTTATAATAAACATATAAATATATGTCTTTTTGATTTAGTATTTTGTGTTTCTTTGAATAAATACCCAGAAGTGGAATTGCTGAACCTTTTTTTTTCTCTTTTATAGTCTTTGCTTAAAGTCTATTTTGTCTGGTGTAAGTTTTGCTACCCCAGCTGGTTTTTTATTGTTCATTTCCATTTTCATGAAATAACTTTTTCCATCCCTTTGCTTTCAGTCTGTGTCTTTCCATCTGAAGTGAGTCTCTTGTAGACAGCATATGTAAGGGTTACATTTTCTTTTCCATTCAGTCACCATGTGTCTTTAGAGCATTTAATCCATTTGATTTGCATTTAAAGTAATTGTTGTCCTGGCTGGGTAGCTCAGTTGGTTAGAGTGTTGTCCTGATACGCCAAGGTTGCAGGTTCAGTCTTTGGTCAGGGTACATACAAGAAGCAGCCAGTGAGTGAGTGAGTAAGTAGAAAAACAAATTGGTGTTTTTCTCCCTGTGTGTCTCTCTCTTTCCATTCCTCTCTCTCTCTAAAATCAATAAAAAAAGTTATTGTTGATAGATATGCATTTATTGCCATTTTATTATTCATATTTATAATCATTTTCTTAATGAGACCCTTTAATATGTCTTACATACGAGTTTGGTGGTGATGGATCCCTTTAGCTTTAGATTCATATCTAGGAAGCACTTTATGTGTACTTTGATCCTAAATGATAGTTTTGCTGGGTAATTTTGGTTGCTTTTCATTACTTTGAATATTTCTTGCCAATTACTTCTGCCCTGCAAAGTTTCTGTTGATAAATTAGCTGACAGTCTTATGGGAGCTCCCTTGTAGGTAACTAACTGCTATTCCTTGCTGCTTTTAAGATTCTCTTTTGTCTTTAACCTTTGCCTTTTTAATTATGATGTGTCTTGGTATGGATCTTTTTGGGTTCATCTTATTTTGGACCCTGTGCTTATTGGACTTGTATCTCTATTCTATTCACCAGGTTAGGGAAGTTTTCTTGTAATTTTTAAAAATAGTTTTTAGTTTCTTGCTCCTCTCTCTTCTCCTTCTGCCATCCCATGATGTGAATGTTGATACACTTGAAGTTGTCCCAGAAGCTCCTTATATTATCCTCATTTTGGGGGAATATTTTTTCTTTTTGCTATTCTGATTCAGTGTTTTTTGTTTCCTCATATTCCAAATCATTTATTTGATTCTCTGATTCATCTACTCTACTATTGATTCTCTGTAATTTCATTTCAGTTATTGTGTTCTTTGCTTCTGAAGGGTGCTTTTTTTAAATGTTTTCTATCTCCATTTTTATTTCCTATCTCTTTGTTGAAGTTCTCACTAAGTTTATCTACTCTTCCCCTACTTTCATTGAGCATCCTTATAACCAATGTTTTGAACTCTTGACTCTGCATCTGATAGATTCCTTGTTTCCATCTTGTTTAGTTCTTTTTCTGGAGTTTTATTCTTTCCTTTCACTTGAGACATATTTCTTTGTCTCCTCATTTTGGTTACCTGCCTGTGTTTGTGTCTATGTGTAGGTAGAGCTGCTATGGCTCCTAGTCTTGGTATAGTGACTTTATGTAGTAGGTGTCCGGTAGGTTCCTGTGGCCCTGCCTCCCCAGTCTCCTGAACTGGGTGCTCCAAGTGTGCCCTCCATGTGAGCTGTGTGCACCCTCCTGTTGTAGTTGTGCCTTGATTATTGTTAGTACATTAATGGGAGTGATTTACCCCCAGGCTGACCCCACAGAGCAGAACTCACTTTAGCAGGTCTCAGATACCCAATGAGTC
Source organism: Myotis brandtii (assembly GCF_000412655.1). Classification (NCBI taxonomy): domain Eukaryota; kingdom Metazoa; phylum Chordata; class Mammalia; order Chiroptera; family Vespertilionidae; genus Myotis; species Myotis brandtii. The sequence continues at coordinate 5,983,938 of NW_005370683.1, forward strand.
TACTGAGTTTGTTGATCATGGAGGTAGTCGGTGGTTCTTCACCATGGTGTGAAGCTGTCTATTGGTTACATTGGACCAATGCCTCCTGGGAGGTAGAGGCCAATGTCAGCCATTGCTTGTGCCCTGCCCAGGGCCACTGGGCATGAGCTTCAAAATGATCTGCAGCTGGCTACTACTTGTGCTGGGCTTGGAGGTGTCCAGAAGACGCCAAGCTGTGAACCAAGGGTGCTAGTGCCAGGCCTGGGGTTACTTAGCAAAAGGTACAGTTATGCAGAGGGCAGATGCTGCTTGTTTGAGAGATTTTAGGAAAGTCTTTTAGGAAAATTGGCAGCACGAGCCAAGACAGGCCTTTTGTATGGAAAAGTCTGAAGGGCTTGGGTGGGCCCAAAAATTGGGTTGGCTGGGGTCTCAGGCAATCATCAGGGTGGGGCTAACTGTTAAATTAATCAGGTTGATGGAGAATCAGATATAGCGCCTGCCTTCGGGTTCTTTGGGGGAAGGGCTCAGAAAAGGAACAATGGCCTCTGCCAGCACCTCTCTCTGGGAGAAAGCTGCCCCTCCAGCTCTTGACCTGATGCCAGACAGTTCATTTCCTCCCCATATGTCTCCAGTGGCAGTTGAGCTGCTTTACTAGCGTTGGAGCTCAGAGGGAGTGAGCCCAAGTACATCTGACTGCACCCTTTAAAAAGAATGCCTTATGTCCAGCTGGGGTGGCTCGGTGGTTGAATGTCGACCTATGCACCAGGAGGTCAAGGTTTGATTCCCAGTCAGGGCATATGCCTGGGTTGCAGCCTTGATCTCCAGTGCAGGATGTTTAAGAGGCAGTCTTTCAATGTTCTCTCCCATCATTGGTGTTTCTATCTCTCCCTCTCCCTTCCTCTCTGACATCAATAAAAACATTTAAAAAAGAAAAAAATGCCTAGGATTCCAGCAGCACTTTGTCTCAGCTACAATCTCTGCTGGTTTTCACAGCCAGAAGTTACGGGGACTTCTCTTCCCAGCACTGGAACCCTGGGCTCGGCAGGGCCAGGTGTGGGTCTGGGACCCCTGGCTCCCCAGGAAGGACCTCTGCTGCTGAGATATCCCTCCAACTTTTTAACCACAGGTGGGTTGGGGACCAGCCCATTCTGCATATCTTTCCCTCCTACCTCAATGTGGCTATTCTCTATATTTTTAAATGAGTATTTCTGTTCAGGTAGATTTCAGGTGGTTTTGAAATGGTTGTTCTGTAGTGTAGTTGTAATTTTGATGTGGTTGTGGGAGGTTACGAGTACTGCATTTACCTACATCACCATTTTGACTGGAAGCCAGGTATTAGATTTCAACGAGAGAATCTGATTTTTTTGTTTGGCTATGAAAAGAGATAGTTTTTTTTTTAAGTGACTATAAGTTAGTGGACACTGAAGAATTTCTATATATTGAAACTTAAAGTTAATCTGTTAGGAAAAATGACTTCTCTTAAATTTGAGTTTGGGATGGACAACCCATGAAACTTCTTTTTAAAGCCATAGATCTCACAGTTTAATAACTAAGATGAATAATGAGTAGAACTGAACTTCTTAAGGCTTTCTTTGACTTGAAGGAAAACTTGAAAATAATACTGTTTAAAACAAAATCTTAGTTCCTTTAACATACTCAGCCAAGAACCTTTGCCATGTCACACTTTAGAGTTCTAAGACTAATGTACTTATCTTAATGAAATAATATTCTCATCTTTTAGATATCACAGATGCTCTTTCACTTGTTCTAACTGATAGCAGAAATCAGATCCTTTTAAAAATTATATTTGCTCTTCATAATATTTATCTTTAGACTTTGTATTTCACTGTGAACTTCATATATTGTTGTATGATTGCGGCTATCAATATAGCCCAGGGATTGTTAGCAGTATGAAAAATTTCTTTGGACAGTGTTTCTCATTTTAAAATCTCAACCCAGTAGTGGGGTCATGAAATCATTTGTTCCGTCTCTACCAGTGAGTTTTTGCCTCTTTCCTTTGCAATTAAAAATGAATAAAATATATCAGAGTCTATTCATGTTAGTAAGGGTAAGTATTGTTTCCAGTTATATATGTATATTACATATATATATATGTGTGTGTGTGTGTGTGTGTGTGTGTGTGTGCTAGATCATAGTGTATAATCTGTTTGTCAAAAAGGTCCTTTAGTCCTAGCTGGTGTGGTTCAGTTGGTTGGAGCATTGTCCCATGCACCGAAAGGTTTTGGGTTTGATTCCCAGTCAGGGCACATACCTAGGTTGCAGGTTTGATCCCTAGTCAGGATGTGTAGGAAAGGCAACTGATTGATGTTTCTTTCTCTCCCTTTCTTTCTTTCTTAAAAAAAATTTTTTTTAAAGGTTGCTTAAAAATTAGTGCTTTAGGCTGTTTCTGATTACTTTTTTTTTTTTCATTCATTTAATTCAGCCATATATCTTTTTTGTGTGTGTAGCTTCTGGAGTAGGTACTATTTGTTGACTAAAAAGTTTAATAATAGCTGCTTTACTTGAAGTATTAGAGTATTTTAAGAAATCACCCTAGCCAAGTAGCTCAGTTGGATAGTGTTGCCCCAATATGCCAAGGTTTCAGTTTCAGTCACCATTCAGGGCACATATAAGAATCAACCAGTGAATGCATAAATATGTGGAACAACATATCTCCCCTCTCTCTCTCTTTCTCTCTCCTTAGTACATTTAAAAAAAATTTTTTTTTTTTACTGGAATTGTAAATGCACAGCACAATTTTCCATCTTGCTAGTAGGATCAATATTTCAAAATTTGATGATGTAACTTTTCTTTGCAAGCCTTTTCTGAATAACACAGGCTCAACAAGCCTCTTAAAACCATGTTTAAAGCCAGTTTTAGATACTCATTAGTATTAACTTCAGTTTGATTTTGCAAATATTTATGGAAGGTGCATGTGCTAGGAGCTAGAAATGTGGAGATCACTCTCAGTCCTTAAGGAAGCAGATCCAGAAAACTCCAGACAAATAAAGTACAGTACCATAAAGAATAATGGACAGTTAATATAATGCTGAGATGGTTGGGAAACTTTCACTACAGACATTACTTTTGAATTGGGTCTTGAAAAGTGAGTAGGTGTTTGTTATGCAAAAATAATTCTAATCCGAATAGCAAGTGTAGGGAATTATTTAAGGAACTAGTACACCCAGGGACCTATGAGAAGCTTAGGATGCCAAGAACATAAGCACATGAAGGGAGTGAGAAATGGCTATTATTCATATTTAGTTTCAATTCCACATGGAAAAATACATCATAGCTATATTGTCCACTAAGTGGCTATGCTCTAATTAATATCACATCAAAAACATGTAACAACATTCCTTGTTTCCATAAGATTTCTAACTAAAATTATTTCCTTTGCTGATATTTTATTGTGAAATGTTTACTATTTAAAGTTGAAATAATCATATGCTTTACTGCTTTCATAGAATTAAAGTGGTTTTGAATATACATTTAACCTGTATTTATGATCATATCTGTGGTACGATCATACTTTACATAGACTTTTTGTATTTGTAATTCTTTTTTTCTGTATATTATATAGATTGTTTTCATTGAGCCACCCACACTTATACCATGGTATCAGTGCATACTAGGATTGTGTTTTTCATCTGCAGGAATGTATCTTGAAAAGATGGAAACGACCCCCCCCCCATCTGCCCCCCACTCTTTAAACATAATCTACACCTCTGCAGAAAAAGAATGTTAATCCCTTCAATATAGGGTGGGCCAAAATAGGCTTACAGTTGTGAGCATGCAAAATCCTTAATGACTGTTTCTCATACTCACAACTGTAAACCTACCTTTGGCCCACTCTGTATTGAGTTCTAAATGTATCGAGTCAGTATTTACATTTCTCCATTTCTTTTGTTTATTTTGAGTTTAAATTGGTATACAAGATTGCCGCTGGTTGCGAAGTCCTTTAAATCTCTTTTAATCTGTAGATTACCTCCTCTCTCTCTCTCTCTCTCCTAATTGTTTTCCTTGCAATTTTTCATTGATAAAAGCAGTTCATTTGTCCTGTACAGCATCACAATCTGGATTTTGCTGGTATTGTTTGGCATGTTACTCTGACCCTGTATTTTCTGTCAGTTGGTAGTTAGGTCTAGATATTTGATCAGATTTTGGTTTGATTTTTATAAACAACCATTTTATTTTTAGTAATTCTTTATTGTTGAAGGTATTACATATGTCCCCTTTTTTCCCCATTGACCCCCTCCAACCCGCCCAAGTCCTCCCCCTCCCCGCCCCAGGCCTTCAGCACCCTATTGTCTGTGTCCATGGCTTATGCATTAAAGGTCTGTGGTTGATTACCTCCCACCCACCCACCCTCCCCTGCCTTCCCTCTGAGATTCGGCACTCTGTTCCATGCTTCCATCATTTTAGAAATGACATGGGTACTTCCATCAGGAGATATGTAATATCTTGTCTCTATTTTTGTGAGGTAAACAGCCATTAGAATCATTGCATAGATCCATTATTTCATTAAGGATTTAAAAATGTAAAAGTTCGTTTATCAACACTTTGATTTTTTTGAGGAATAGTTTCTAGAGAAAAGGTTAGATAGGTTTTTTATTTCTCTTGTTTACCAATTTTCAAAATAATGAGTTATTTACTAACACTATACAAAGGTGACCATGAGGTTTGGTTGGTTGGTGGTTTTTTATTTCAGTATCATTATAAACGAAATTATTAATTTAAACATTTTGAGGTCTTTTAATCCATTGCAGTTAATTATGTACTTCTTGATGTTCCATCCAATTTTTCTATCTTTGGCCACTGAAGGCCTATTCAAGCTGGATTCCAAGTCCTTTGGTTGTGATCTTAATATAATTTTTTTGATAGCTTCCTTGCTTTCTGTTAGAGAGAATGTTTCAGGCTTCTCTTGTACATTTCCTGCCCCATACCTGGAGTAAAGTATTTCTGCAAGGACATCTGGTGTCTTTTAATAAGAATTGGTATTTAAGCTCCTTCTCATCACTTTTAAGTTGGTTATTGCTTCAAGGACTTTTCAGTTGACAGACTAGAAAAATAAATGGTTTTTATCTCATGTTTAGAAAGACCTTCTCAACTCTAAGATCATAAAATACACATTTTATTGCCTTCCACTACTTTAACCCTTTGAGTGCCAACCAATATCCCAGGAACTATGCTAAAATTGCCAAGGCATTTTTGCTGATTTTACAGCAGTTTAGGAAAAAAATTATGAAAATTAGGCAGATAAATGCCAGTGGTCAATTTTAGCACTACAGACATTCGGCATCATAAGTAATCTGCACTTAGGTGTCATCTGTCAATAAAGAGTGAACTACTAGCATCTAATAGTGACACTGCAGGAGGAGCACGATAGTGCTCCCAGCACTTTGGGCGAAAGACAGGAGGAGCGCGATCGCACTCCCCAGCACTCTAGGGGTTAATATTTTAACTTTTTGTTCCATCTATAATTTAGTTTCATGTATCTAGCTTTATTGTTTTCCAAATGACTAACATGTTAACTAGTTCATCTTTCCCTTGGGCATTTCAATTTTCACCTTTGATATATACTAAATTCCTGTATGCTTTTATTTCTGCATTAGTGGCTCGGTGCACGAAACTCGTGCATGGAGGGACCCCAGCCTGCACCCTCTCCAATTGGGAACCCCTTGGGGGATGTCTGACTGCTGGCAGTCAGATATCCCTCTTGCAATCTAGGACTACTGGCTCCTAACCGCTCACCTGCCTGCCTGCCTGATTGCCCCTAAGTGCCTCTGCCTGCCTGGCTCTAACCTCTTTGCCTGCCTGCCTGATCACCCCTAACTGCCTCTGCCTACCTGATCGCCCCCAACTGCCCTCCCCTGCTGGCCTGATCTCGCCCCCAATGCCCTCCCATGCCAGCCTGATTTCACCCCCAGCTGCCCTCCTCTGCCAGCCTTATCTTGCCCCCAACTGCCCTCCCCTGTTGGCCTGATCTCGCCCCCAACTGCCCTCCCCTGCCAGCCTGATCGCCCCTAACTGCCTCTGCCTGCCTGATTGCCCCTAACTGCCTCTGCTTCGGCCCCCACCACCATGGCTTTGTCCGGAAGAAAGTCAGACATCCGGAAGATGGCCAGTTAACCCGGTCTAAGTAGCATATTACCCTTTTATTAGTATAGATAGATTATATAGGATAGGATTGCGTAAATGGGGGGTGGGGAAGCCTTTTTCAGCAGGAGGAGATGCTCTTGGCAAACAAAAATACATAATCCCTATACTGGACTGATAGCCAACCATATATATGCACTATACTGCCAAACCGGTCATTTAAAAATTGAAGCGCTTTCTTACACCTTACACCAAACAGCTGTTGCCCTTAAAACCCCTCCTCAGCCGCCACCTTAGGTTCTGTCTTCGCAGTTCACCCAGATTAGGTTCTGATTGGTCGGTTTCTATGCCTATCAGCATCAAAAGCTCCGCCTCCTAGGCAGCCATTAGCTCCTCACAGTTCACCCAGATTTGGTTCTGATTGGTTAGTTTCTATGCCAGTCAGCATCTCTGGGTCTATCTCTGGGCATCATCAGAGAGGCGGGGCTGATCAGCAGCTGCCCCAGGCTACAAGCGGGAGGGGGGGGGTGTGAACTGCTGATCTCTTGGAGAGAAAGAGGCTTGGCTGCTGGCGAGGCAGCTGCTGATCAGCCCCGCCTCTCTCTCTGAGAGGTCAGCAATTCAGCCCGCTCGCCAGTCCTCACCCACCCGAGCCTGTTGCCCACAGTCTGGCATTCGTTTGAGCCTTCGGTCGTATTGGACGTTATGGACCTTGGCTTTTTTTTATATATAGATTATTTGTTATTCCACTGGTTTGTATCCTTATACCTTCACTGTAAATTTTAATGTTAGATATGGCAAGATCCTGCTCTTAATTATTTTTTTCAGAGTATTTCCATTATCTTTTCAAGCACTTAATCTTGTACCAGGCACTATACTACTTTTTGGTTTGCTTTTGTTTGTAAATCCTGACCTGAGGATATTTTTCCTTTTTTTAGAGAGAGAAAGTGTGAAGGGGAGGGAAGAGGGGGAGAGAGAGAGAAACATTGACAGAGAGAGAGATGTCGATTGGTTGTCTCCTGAACCCACCCAGCTAAGGCCAGGATGAAACCTGCAACTGAGGTACATGCGCTTGACCGGAAATTGAACCCCAGACCCTTTGGTCTGTGGGCTGTGCTGTTTAACCACTGAGAAAAACCAGCCAGGGCCTACTTTTTGAAATTAGAATGATGTATAATTTAGAGTTGGTACCTGCATAGATATTTCTTATTTCAAATAAACCTCAGAATGGTTCTAGAGATCCTCCAAAAAAGCATGTTGGGATTTTCATTTTAATTACTTTTAATGAATAGGTATTTTTTGTTTGTGCTTAATAGTGAACATTTCCCAATATTGATTTTTCCTTTACAAGTAAAAGGTATCAACCCATGGTATTATAGTCTTATTTACCTGAGTAGAGCTTTAATATTTGTGTGTGTGTGTGTGTGTGTGTGTGTATCCCATGTTCAAAGGCTGTTAAATCGCGTTGTTTACCCATATCTTCAGAAAAAAATCACTTCTACTGTCGTCGTAAACAACCTGCTTCCCTATTTATAATGGTCTGGCTCTATAGCGGTGGTCGGCAAACTCAGAGCCAAATATCAACAGTACAACGATTGAAATTTCTTTTGAGAGCCAAATTTTTTAAACTTAAACTATATAGGTATGTACATTGTTATTAACTTAATTAGGGTACTCCTAAGGCTTAGGAAGAGCCACACTCAAAGGGCCAAAGAGCCGCATGTGGCTTGCGAGCCACAGTTTGCCAATCACGGCCCTATAGCAACTTCAGCGCGAAATTATAGCTGATTTGCCTACAAACGTCAGGTGGTCATAATAATCTGGCTACTCAGTGTATATTATGCAACTTTATTAAGGTTATTGCTAGTTGTGTCTCTTACTTTTTGTTGCTTTCATAAATGGTCTTAGCTTCTATTATATTTTTCAACTGATGGTTGTTTTCTATATTAATACTGCTTATCCTCTCATCCAATTGTAATATCTAATGTTTCCAGACAGTTACATACTCGTAGTGATAGGATTTATTCTTACCTTTTTAAAAAAATGAGTGGACTATTTTTTAAAGCAGTTTTAGGTTTATAGAAAAACTGAACAGAGTATCCATATGCCGCCTCTTTCCTGCATAGTTTTCTTTAATATTGATCTTGAATTATTGTGGTATATATGTTATGATTGATGAGTAATATTTACTAGTATATGTTATTATTAATTAAAGTCCATAGTTTCCAATAGGTTTCAGTCGTTGTGTTAAATAGTTCTACTAGAGGCCCAGTGCACGAATTTGTGCATGGGTGGGATCCAGCCAACCTGCCCTTATCGGGGCCAGGCTGGCCAGGGGGAGGGGCCGCAGGAGGTTGGCCGGCTGTAGTGCACATCATAGCAACCTGTGGTTCTGGTCACTTTGCTTTTTTATATATACTAGAGGCCCGATGCATGAAATTCGTTTACGGGGGCAGGAGGGTGGTCCCTCAGCCCAGCCTACACCCTCTCGCAATCCAGGACCCCTTGGGGGATGTCCTACTGCCGGTTTAGGCCCGATCCCAGTGGGACAAACCGGCAGTAGGACATCCCTCTCGCAGTCCGGGACTGCTGGCTCCTAACTGCTCGCCTGCCTGATTGCCCCTAAACACTCTGCCTGACTGCCTGCCTGATCACCCCTAACCGCTCACCTGCCTGCCTGATCGCCCCTAACCTCTCGCCTGCCTGCCTGATCGCTCCTAACTGCTTTCCTGCCTGCCTGATTGCCTCTAACTGCTCACCTGCCTGCCTGATCGCCCCTAACCACTCTGCCTGCCTGCTTGATCGCTCCTATCCACTCACCTGCCTGCCTGATTGCCCCTAAATGCTCGCCTGCCTGCCTGATTGCCCCTAAGCCCCTAACCGCCTGCCTGATCGCCCCTGACCGCCTCTGCGTTGGCCCCCACCACGGTGGCTTCGTCCAGAAGGTCTTTTGGCTGTCTGGTCTAATTAGCATATTATGCTTTTACTATTATAGATAGATGGATTTTGATAATACATAATGTCATGTATTCACTATTACAGAATCACTCAGAATAGTTTCACCACCCTCCCTTGTTTCACCTATTCATCTGTTTTCACTGACCGCCTCTGCGTTGGCCCCCACCACGGTGGCTTCGTCCAGAAGGTCTTTTGGCTGTCTGGTCTAATTAGCATATTATGCTTTTACTATTATAGATAGATGGATTTTGATAATACATAATGTCATGTATTCACTATTACAGAATCACTCAGAATAGTTTCACCACCCTCCCTTGTTTCACCTATTCATCTGTTTTCACTACCTCCATTCCAGACCTTGGCAGGTCCAGATTTTTTACTTTCTGTATAGTTTTGTCTTTTCCAGAATGTCATATTGTTGGAATCATACAGTATGTAAACCTTTTCAGACTAGGTTCTTTCACTAGCAGTATAGTTGTGAGTACATGAAACACATAGTTCTAGTCTTCCACAATTATTTATTAATTATTGTATTATTTTCCATACAAATAACTATAAACCTACTTTTGCCCCACTCTGTATATAATGAAAGTTTCTCCATGTCTTTTCTGGCTTGATAGCTCATTTCTTTTTCTTGCTGAATAATATTTCTTTGTATGGATGTACCAGTTTACTTATCCATTTACCTGTTGACATTTTGGCTGCTTCTGGGTTTTGGCAATAATAAATAAAGATGTTATAAAAGTTTGTGTGCAGGTTTTTGTATGGACACAATTTTTCAACTCATTTGGGTAAATACCTAGTATAACAATTGTTTGATCTTATGGTAAGACATGTTTAGCATGTAAGAAACTGCCAAGCTGTTTTACAAAGTTGCTGTACCACTGCATTTCTACTAACAGTGAAGGCGAGTTCCTGGTGCTCCACCTCCTCATCAGCACTTGGTATTGTCAGTTTTTTAGGTTTTAGCCATTCTAATAGATGTGCATTTGTTTTAATTTGGGTTTTCCTATTGATGAAAGATCTTGAGCATTTTTTCATATGCTTATTTACCATCTATAAATTACCTTTGTTGGGGTGATAAAAGACATTATTTTGCTAAGTTTTTAGTAATCCATGGATATTAGATTTTGTCAAATGCTTTTTCTGTCTCTATTAATATGTTCATATGATTTTCCTTTTAGCCTGTTGTTGTGATGGATTACATCAATCAGTGTTTGAATGGTGAAATAATCCTTGTATACCTGGAATGCATGAATGAATGAATGAATGAATGAATGAATGAATGAATGAATTTTTAGCTTGGCTTAAGATATTTATTCACTGCTCTCATAGTTAGCCTCAATGGCTCAGCAAAAGGGTAGTAGAGCAAGGTTGTGGCATACAGTGACACAGTGCATCCTCATTTTTCATTGTTACATAGCAGTTTTTATACATTGCTTCAATTTGCTAATATTTTTTTGTGGACTTTTACACCTATGTTCATGAGTGATAATGGTCTGTAGTTTTCCTGACTTTGCTTTTGGTATTAGAGTAATGCTGGCCTCATATAGTGAGTTAGGAAATGTTCACTCCATGATTTTCTGTTAGGAATTATAGAGAACTAGAGGCCCAATGCATGAAATTCAGGCAAGGGGCTTTGGCCACTGTGGCTTTGTCTGGAAGGTCGTCTGGAAGTATGTCCAGCTATCTGGTCTAATTAGCATATTATGCTTTCATTATTATAGACATACATAGATTAGTATAATTTCCTCCTTAAATGTTTGGTAGAAGTCACCAGTAAAATCATCTTGTCCTGGTGGTTTCTTTTTTAGAAGGTTATTAATCAATGATACATTTACTTTAATAGTCATAGGCTTATTCAGATGATCTATTTCTCCTTGTGTGAGTTTTGGCAGATTGTGTCTTTTCGAGAATTGGTCTGTCATCTAAGTTACCATATTTGTGGCATAGAGTTATTCATAATATTCCTTTATTATCTCTTTAATGTTGTGGGCTCAGTAGCCAGAGCTACTGATATTAAAATTTGTGACTTTCCCCTTTTTTTTTCCCTTGGATAAGCTGACTAGAGCTTTATCTATTTTATTGATCTTTTCATAGATCCAGCTTTTGATCTGGTTGATATTTTTTTCTATTGCTTCCCTGTTGTCATTTAATTGATTTCTGCTCTAACTTTTATTATTACTGTTTGCTTTGAGCTTATATTGCTCTTCTTTCTCTAGTTTCTTAAGGTGGAAGCTTAAGTTATTGATTTTAGGTATTTTCTAATGCATGTATTTAATGCTATAACTTTCCCTCTAGATACTGCTTTACCTGTATTCCACAAATTTTTATAAATTGTATTTTCATTTTCACTTAGTTAAAAATATTTTAGAAGTGTGCTATATAATCTCCAAATATTTTGGGATATTCCAGCTATCTTATTGTTAGTGACATCTAGTTTAATTCCATTGTGATCTAAGTGCATACTTTATATGATTTTTATTCTTTTAAATTTGTTAAGGTGTGTTTTGCATCCAGGAATGTGGTCTATCTTGGTGAATGTTCCAAGTGGGCATGAGAAGAATGTATTTTCTGCTGTTGTTGAAGTATTATATAAATGTCAGCTGGATTCAATTGATTCATGGTGCTATTCAGTTCATCTCTATCTTTACAGATTTTCTGCGTGGTGGATCTGTCACTTACTGATAGAGTTCTACGTATAATATTTCTTTATTTGTCCTTGCAGTTCTATCAGATTTTGACTCATATTTTGATGCTTTGTGTTGGGAGCATATACCTTAAGAATTGTATGTCTTTGTGAAGAATTGACCTCTTTATTATTATGTAGTATTCCTCTTTATCCCTCATAATATCCTTACTCGGAATTCTGCTTTGTCTGTAATTAATATAATAACTCCCAACTTTCTTTTGATTAGTGTTAGCATGATATATCTTCCACCATCCCTTTAATTTTAATCTGTCTTTATATTTAACCACACATAGTTGGGTGTGTTTTTTATCCACTCATATTTAAAATGATTATCGATACAGTTGCATGAATATCATATATTTAAATGTCTATTTCACTTGTTTTTTGACTCCTTTGTCTTCCCATGTTATTCTGCATTCTTTGTTTTTGAGTCTTTTATGTTTTAATTTTCTCTGTTGGCATATCAATTTTACTTTTTTAAAACATTTTTTATGGTTGTTAAAGAATTTGAAATATGTATTTACAGCTAATGTAAGTCTTCTTTCAAACAACAATGCCCCTTCATGGGTGGTGCAGGTATTCTTACTCCTTCCCTTATGCCATTGCTGTCATTTATTTCTTCAAAAGCTATAATCACCAAATACATTGTTGCTATTATTTTGAAACTTGACTTACTAGATCAGTTAAGAGTAAGAAAAATAAAATATTTTCTTTTACGTCCATTTATTCCTTCTCTGACACCCTTAAGGCAAGTCTACTGTGCAAATGCCCTCAGTTTTTGTTTGTCTCAGAAAGTCTTTATTATTCTTTCACTTTTGAAAAATAATTCCATGGACACAAACTTCTAGGTTGGTGGATGTTTTTCTTTCAACACTTTAAATATTTCACTCTACTCTTCTTGCTTGCAGGGTTCTCAAGAGACATCAGTATAATGTTACCCTTTCTCTTCAGTAAGGTGTGTTTTTCCTCTGGTTTCTTTCAAGATATTTTGTCTTTGATTTTCAGCAGTTTTAATATGATGTGCCCAGGTGGTGTGTGTGTGTGTGTGTGTGTGTGTGTGTGTGTGTGTGTGTTTTAACATTTATCATATTTAGTGTTCTCGGAGTTTCCTAGTTCTGTGATTTAGTTAGTGTATCATTACTTTTTGGAAAATTATCAGCCATTCTTCAACTACTGCTTCTGTTTTTTCTCTCTTTCTCTCTTTCCATTATTTGTATATTGCACTTTTTATAATTGTCTCACAGTTCTTGGATATTCTGTGTCTCCCCCCGCCCCTTCTTTTTTCTCTTTGTTCTTCAGTTTGGGAAGTTTCTAATTGACATATCTTTAAGTTTACCAGTTCTATCTTTGGCCATGTTCAGTCTACTTATGATCCCATCAAGGTATTCTTTATTTCTGTTATAGTTTTTTTTATTCCTGGCATTTCCTTTTGATTCTTAGTCTCTCCATATCTCTGCCTATATTAGCTTTCTCTTGCAGATTGTCACTTTTCCATTAGAGCTTTAGCATATTGATCATAATTATTTTAAATACTTATTTTTAATTCCAAAATCTCTACTATACCTGTGTCTGGTTCTGATGTTTGCCTTGTCTCTTCAGACTCTGGTTTGTTTGTTTTTTTGTTATTGTGTTGTATTATTTGTTTGTTTTACATTTAACTTGCCTTACACGTTTTTGTTGAAAGCTAGAAATGTTGTATCAGTTAATAGGAACTGAGGTGAATAGACCTTCAGTGTGAGGATCTATGTTTATCTGGCTAGAGTTTGCTGTGTTTAATGTTTGCTGTGACTGTAAGTGTCAGAGGCTTCAATTTCCTTTAGTATTTTGGTGTGTGTGTTTTTTTGGTGTGTGTGTGTGTGTGTGTGTGTGTGTGTGTGTGTGTGTGTGTGTGTTGCCCTCCCTTGTTGTCTTTGGGATTCCTTAGAAACTTCTTTTTAAATGGTGTATGTATCTTACAGGTCTCTCCATTGTAACCCACTGTTATATTGGAGTCCTGTTGATGTGGTGATAAGGGATTGGGAAGGGAAAGCATTATATAATCTTATGATTAAGTCACACTGTTTTAGTGGCCTTGATTCTAAGGGCTGTGACTTTGAGAAGAGTTTCTTAGCTTTTTTTCCCTCTCCCCCTCTGCCCCCTCATGTGACATTCAGAGTTATAAGGGAGCTGGAGTTAACTAGTTGCTCTTCCCCTAGGTCAGATAAGGTTCTAATAAAGAAATTTTCTTGGAGGGCAGGCCTATATTAAGGAGAAAAGAACACTCTGGACATGTTTTTTAATGATTATTTTCTCCCTCCCCCTGCTGGAAATGCTAGGGAGTTTTTTTTCAGTCTTCACAATGAAAACCTTGTAGGGTTCCTTGAAGTAAAACTCAAAAAAGTATGGCTTCTCTGCAGAGAGTGACCCACCAGGAGTTTTTAGTTTTCAAGACAGTCCATACTAGGCCTCCATCAATTCATCAATTACTGTTTAATATTTTCAAAATTTTTAAAGAATATTTTATTGATTTTTAGAAATAGAAGAAGGGACAGGGAGAAAGAGAGAGAGAGGGAGAGAGAGAGAGAGAGAGAGAGAGAGAGAGAGAGAGA
>NW_005370683.1:5998918-6042051 GCF_000412655.1 Myotis brandtii
GTGTGTGTGTGTGTGTGTGTGTGTGTGTGTGTGTGTGTGTGTGTGTTGCCCTCCCTTGTTGTCTTTGGGATTCCTTAGAAACTTCTTTTTAAATGGTGTATGTATCTTACAGGTCTCTCCATTGTAACCCACTGTTATATTGGAGTCCTGTTGATGTGGTGATAAGGGATTGGGAAGGGAAAGCATTATATAATCTTATGATTAAGTCACACTGTTTTAGTGGCCTTGATTCTAAGGGCTGTGACTTTGAGAAGAGTTTCTTAGCTTTTTTTCCCTCTCCCCCTCTGCCCCCTCATGTGACATTCAGAGTTATAAGGGAGCTGGAGTTAACTAGTTGCTCTTCCCCTAGGTCAGATAAGGTTCTAATAAAGAAATTTTCTTGGAGGGCAGGCCTATATTAAGGAGAAAAGAACACTCTGGACATGTTTTTTAATGATTATTTTCTCCCTCCCCCTGCTGGAAATGCTAGGGAGTTTTTTTTCAGTCTTCACAATGAAAACCTTGTAGGGTTCCTTGAAGTAAAACTCAAAAAAGTATGGCTTCTCTGCAGAGAGTGACCCACCAGGAGTTTTTAGTTTTCAAGACAGTCCATACTAGGCCTCCATCAATTCATCAATTACTGTTTAATATTTTCAAAATTTTTAAAGAATATTTTATTGATTTTTAGAAATAGAAGAAGGGACAGGGAGAAAGAGAGAGAGAGGGAGAGAGAGAGAGAGAGAGAGAGAGAGAGAGAGAGAGAGAAATATCGCTGTGAGAAAACATTGATCATTTGCCTCATGCACGCCTCCTACCAGTGATTGAGTCCACAACCTGGGCATGTGCCCTTGACCGGGAATCAAACTGCACTGGACAACATTTCTGGTGCACAGGAGGACACTCAACCAACTGGGCAACACTGGCTGGGTGCAGGAAATTTTTATTTTCATGTGGATACTCTTGAACTTTTCCAATTTCTTTAAATGAACATGTTTGTTGTGTGGGGTGTGGGGTAGGTTATTGATGGAAGGGTAGTTTTAAGAAATTGTTTTAGATACTAATACGCAATAGTGGCATCCCACCTCATCTTTTATTCTCCCACTCCAGCCCAGAAGAATCCATAAAATTCTGAAAACTCAACATCTGTTTTGCATTGAAATTGTATTTAAACTAGAGGCCTGGTGCACAAAATTCGTGCACTGGGGGTGGTGGTGTTGGTGGTGGTGGTGGTGTGTGTGGTGGGGGGGTGGTGGTGTCCCTCAGCCCAGATGGTTAGAGGGTGCAGGCCAGGCCGAGGTGATCCCACCAGTGCACAATAGGGCCTGGGGAGGGACTGTGGGATGGCTCCTGAGAGTGTCCGGCCTGTCTCGCTCAGTCCCGATTGGCCGGACCCCAGCAGCAAGCTAACCTACCAGTCGGAGCATCTGCCCCCTATTGGTCAGTACACATCATAGCGACTGGTCAACCGGTTGTCTGTTCCCTGGTGGTCAGTGCACGTCATAGTGTGCGGTTGAGTGGCCTTAGCATATTGTTAGCATATTACGGTTTGATCGGTTGAATGGCCAACCAGATGACCAGACACTTAGCATATTAGGCTTTTATTATATAAGATGTTTTAAATTCAGATATTTTATTTCATGGATTTGGAAACCTTTATTTGTTTCCACTCTTATGATCATTGCAACCAGCTTCATTTATTATATTAGAACTTCACTTTGCACCATATTGAATGGTTTGTAATCACTTTAGTACTTAGATAAATAGAAAGAAAATAGACTTAGGATGAGGGGAAAGGTAAGTAAGAGGGAAATAATAGACTCTTGTGTTGGGCAGGCAAAGTAATAAGTACTTTAAAGTCCCTGTTGTCTTAATCATATGCACACAGTTGTATATATTTAGTAATTAAAATGGACTTAAAGAAATATAAACTTTATTCTTTTTTTCTTGTGTCTGATAAATTCATTAATTTTGTGTATTATAAATAAACTTGATTAATTTAATATATTGCAAAATCATTTAGAAATAGCTGTCATTTGGACTAGTGACTACTAGTAGTACATTTGGGTTTGATTTATGTGTGTGTGAGAGTGTGTATAAACAGCTTTACCTTTTTAACTAATCTAATAACATTTAGGTAAAAATTGTAAAAACTCAATAAAAAGTGCCTTTTTGTGACAATTGTTAATTTAAATAGCACAACTCCAGTCTATTTATTTCATACTATTAAAGAAGCATTGTGAGTACAGTAGGTCCTGTCTTGTCCACAGGGAATATGTTCCAAGACTCCCAGTGGATGCCTGAAACTACAGATAGTATCAAACCCTATATACCAGTACACTATGTTTTTGCTTTTACATTCATATCTATAATGAAGTTTAACTTAAAAATTAGGCAAAGCCCTGACCGGTTTGGCTCAATGGATAGAGTGTTGGCCTGCAGACTGAAGGATCCCAGGTTCGATTCCAGTCAAGGGCATGCCGTACCTTGGTTACAGGCTCCTTCCTGGCCCCGGCCCTAGTTGGGGCTTGTGCAGGGGGCAACCAATTAATGTGTTTCTCTCACATCAATGTTTCTCTCTGTCTTTTCCTCTCTCTTCCACTCTCCCTAAAAATCAATGGAAAAATATCCTCGGGTAAGGATTAAAAAAAAAAATTAGGCACAGTCTGACCAGTGTGGTTCAGTTGGTTGGAGCATTGTTCCATACACCGAAAGGTGGCAGGTTCAATCCTGGTCAGGGCACATACATACCCAGGTTGCTGGTCCAGTGCGAATGAGATCCATGTTTCTCTTTCCCAATTATAGCAATATACTGTAATAAAAGTTATATGACTGTAGTCTCTCTCAAATATATTATTGTGCTGACTCACCCTTCTTGTGATGTTTTAAGATGGTAGAATGTTAAACTTATTCCTGAATTTGCATAACCATCCCTTACTTGCAGTTGCAGTAAATAGCTTGGTGTCAGTTGTTTCCGGGATCACTTGCTGAAGTCTTGTTCAATGCTTTCTGATGCAACACATTGCTGTCAATTGGAACATATTTTTTGTTCATGTCTTCCACCCACAGATTTAAAGCCTTTTCTATCTTACCTAAGCACTTTTCACATGCTGTAGCTGTAACTTTTTCAGTTTGAGGTTCAACGGCAAAACTAGCAGGATTTTTTTTTTTCTCCCTCACAATTACATGGATAGAAGATTCATTCTTACCATGGATCTTAGCAACCTCAGCATACATCTTTTTCCTTAATAAAGTTGAGAACTTTCACCTTTTTGAAGAAACTACTTTGTGGTTTCTCTTTAGAATAGCTGAATTTTTAGCATTGCTACTCTTATGCTTTGGAGCCATTATTAAGTAAAATAAGGATTACTTGAACTCAAGCACTGCAATGCTATGACAATCTGATAACTTTGAGACAGCTGCTAAGTGACTAATTGGCAGGGAGTGTATAGGGCATGGATACACTGGACAAAGGGATGATTCATGTCTGGGTAGGAAGGAGCGGGATGGCACGAGATTTCATGATACTACTCAGAATGGCGCGACCATAGGAAGCTGAAATTGTGAAAAGTGAAATCATGGATAAGGGGGGGACAATGGTACTGAAAATTAAAAGAAATTTCAAAACTAAAAATGTGCTTAGTAATGTTACTTTTACCTGAAACATTTTTTGTATTACATTCCCATGATTTGTTTATTTTATAACTAGAGGTTTGTACCTTTGACTCCCTTTACTCATTTGCCCACACCTCGATCCCCACCTCTGACAACCACTAATCTGTTCTCTTTATCTGGGAGCTTGGGGTTTTGCTTTGAGAGGGTTTTTTGTTTTTTTAGATTCCATATATCAGTGAGGTCATACAATATTTTTCTTTGGCTGACTTATTTCAATTAGCATTAATGACTTCATGGTCTATCCAAATGGCAACATTTTATTCTTTTTTTATTGCTGAAGATTATTCCATTGTCTATATGTACCACATTTTCTTTATCCATTCATCTATTGATGGACACTTAGGTTGTTTCCAAATCTTGGCTATTGTAAATAATGCTACAGTGAATATAGGGGTGCATACACCTTTTGAGTTAATATTTTTGTTTTGTTTTGATAAATAACCAAAAGTGGAATTGCTGGATTATATGATCTGCTTTTATTTTTAATTTTTTGAGGAAACTCCATACTGTGTTTCATAGTGGCTGCACCAATCTACATTCCACTAGCAGTACATGAGGATTCCTACTTTTCCCCATCCTTGCCAACACTTGTTATTTCTTACCTTTTTTTAAAAAATGTTTTTATTGATTATTTTTATAGAGAGAGGAAAGGAACGGGAGAGAGAGAGAAACATCAATGAGAGAAAATCATTGATTGGCTGCCTCCCGCATGCACCCTACTAGGGATTGAGTGTGAAACCCAGGCATGTGCCCCACTGGGAATCAAACTGGCAACCTCTTGGTGCTTGGGTCGACGCTCAACCAACTGAGCCACACTGGCCAAGCTATTTCTTGTCTTTTTGATAAAACCATTCTAACAGGTATGAGGTGGTATCTCATTGTTTGTTTTTTTTGCATTTCCCTGATGATTTGTGATGTTGGACATCTTTTCATATACCTGCTGGCCATGTGTATGTCTTCTTTAGGAAAATTTCTATAAGGATTCTGTGCCCATTTTTAAAATTAGATTGTTTGATTTTCTGCTATTGAATTGATATGAGATCTCTACATATTTTGTATATTAACCTCTTATCAGATTTATAATTTTCCAAATATTTTCATTCAGTAGATTGCCTTTTCATTTTCTTGTTCCTTTTGCTGTGTAGTTTTTAATGTGATATAGTCCCACTTGTTTATTTTTGCTCTTGTTGCCTTTGATTTGGTATCAAGGAGCTTTCCATCTATGTTCTCTTCTCAGAGTTTTATGGTTTCAGGTCTTACATTCAAGTCTTTAATCAATTTTGAGTTAATTTTGTTAATTTTTGTGTATGGTGTAAGATTGTTGTCCTGTTTCATTAATTTGTATGGGCTATCCAGTTTTTCCTTCACCATTTATTAAAGAGACTATCCTTTTCCTATTGTATATTCTTGGCTCATTTGTTGTAATTAATTGATAATACATAGGTTTATTTCTGGGCCTTTTGTTCTGTTTCATTGATCTATATGTCTCTTTTTATGCCAATACCATACTGTTGAATTACTATAGCTTTTTTATTTATAGTTTGAAATCAGGGAGCATGATGCCTCTGCTTTTGTTCTTCTTTCTCAAGATTGCTATGACTCTTTGGAGTCTTTTGTGGTTCCATAGAAATTTTAGTATTGTTTGTTCTATTTCTGTGAAAAATGCCATTGGAATTTAACAGGGATTATATTGAATTTGTAGATTGCTTTGGGTACTGTGGACATTTTAATAATAGTAATTTTCCAACCCATGATAGTTTCACAATAAACTTTTGGTAGGTATTTATATAAATGAATATGAATGATATGAAATATGTAATCTTCATATTAATTTTTGACATTGTCTTTTATAATTCAGTATTTACTCTTGTTTAAAATTTATTTTAATATGTCAGTTATTTCCTAAAGTTATTTACTAATTTAAAATATTGTATAGATACTGTACATCAAAAATTGGTTCAAATATATACATGTTTATTAGCCCTAGCTGGTTTGGCTCTGTGGTTAGAGCATTGGCTGGAGGACTGAAAGGTCGCGGGTTTGATTCAGATCAAGGCCACTTACCTCAGTGCAGGCTTGATCCCTGCCCGCCCCCTCCCCTCCTCTCTCTCTAAAAATGAAAGGAAAAAATATCCTTGGGTGAGGTTTAATTAAAAAGAACACACACACACACAAAATAGGAACCATTGCAACGAAATTTCTCTATTTATAATGTGTGTGTGTGTGTGTGTGTGTGTGTGTGTGTGTGTGTGTGTTTATATGACATTAAAAAAATCAAATCCTAAGGGAGCTCTGCCATAAACTTTAAAGATATGGATTGTACAAATATTTGAGTTACTACTTAGTAATTGAAGCCTTTCAATGTATTCTTTGCTGTTTGCATCCCGGTATTCTCTCTCATTGCTATGTGTTCTAATTAATGAGAGAAATTGTATCTGACATTCTTCACATTTGTATACTTGGCCACTTATTCACTCAGACACTTGTATCGTTAAGCCTCAGGGTATATGAGTGAGTAGGGTATAATGTTGGAGAAATTCAAGACATGGACAAACATACAAAATGTGAGTTCAACTAAAAGATAGACCTACCAAGATGTTTAGCACTTAGATTGTTAGATTGTTAAATATGCTAGAGTTTATTATATGTAAATGTTTGAGCAGCTTCTAAAAGTACAATGGAGTATGGTATTTGTATATAAAAGCATGTTCTATTGTGTTTTAAAATGATATTTCATTTACTTTTAAGAGATTCTTAGCTGAGCTTCATTGAAGGTAGGGAATTAATGAAACATATTAAACTGAAAACAAATGACCAAAAGTGTTCATGGTAATGATTTAACATGGACATATATGCAGAGAAATTTGTTTCCAAATAGTTTCAAAATATTTTTTGAAATGAAATGAACTTGAAATTTGCTTGCACTATTTTTCTTAATATTTCTGTATATTGATCTGGAGCTTTTGTATTAAAAGAGCAAGTTTTCTGTTATAAAGACTATATTCAGTGTCAGAAAATTTGTTACTTTCATTTTTTGCAGGTGGTTTCAGACACCCTCACAGGTTTTCTACCATGCAGCGACTGAACATGGAGGAAAAGATGTATATCCAGGGCAATGTCTGTGGGAAGGTTGTGAGCCTTTTCAGCGACAAAGGTTTTCTTTTATTACCCACTTACAGGTACACTTTCTTAATACTGTTTGGTCAGTAACTCTTTTGCAATAAAGGTTTTGATGCATATTCTTTTACTTCCTCTTTCTCAAAAAGGATAAGCACTGTTCAAAGGATGCCCTGCTTGCAGGATTAAAACAAGATGAACCAGGACAAGCAGGAAGTCAAAAACCTTCTACCAAGTAAGGAACATGAGTTTACTTCCTGTTGTATATACAGACAGAAAAATCAGGAGAGTAGGCAAAACATGTTAACAATGAAATTTAACTTTAGCATAGTAGGAAACTGGAAACCTGAGTTCTGGTCCAGCTCTACCATTCACCAGCTATGTGACCCTATTCAAATTGCTTAGAGTATTTACTCTAAGCATCACTTTCATATTTATATGAGAAATATTTTGTAAACTGTAACTATATACAGGGGTGGACAAAAGTAGGTTTACAGTTGTTTGAATGAAAAATAATGCAATAATTAATAAATAATACAAGAATAAACTATCACATTCACAACTGTACACCTACTTTTTCCCACCCCTATTTTTTTATTCTTTGAGAGTAATTGAACATGTATTTGATAATGGCAAAGAGATTTCTTCTTACAATTCATATACTTGTAATGAATATAGTGGAGTTCTAAGTTGCAGATTTCTGTAAGTTCCTTATTAGATTTATATAGTATCTCCTATTCTGTTTCTGAGGGCCTTAGTTGTAGATTCTGTAACCTGAATAATATTTTTAACTCTGAAAATGTGAAAATTAATTTGCCACCACTTACTAAGATACTGCAATGTACTAGGCATTGTGCCAGACCTAGGGAATTCTAAGAATAAGACATAGTCTCTAACTTTAGAGCTGATATTCTAGAAAGAGAACTAGAAATATGGGAGTACAGAATCTGCTTAACATACTTTATTCAGTTTCTGTTAATGAGCATCTACTATGTGCTAGACACTAAGGTATAGAATGAGGTATACATGAGCAAGATACATTTTGCTGTTCTTAAGTGTCTGGTGATCCATCAGTGAGAGGTGTAGGTAATTCTTACTATATGTATTAAAGTACTAAAATGAAGAGGTGCACAAGATACTATGAGAGCTCACCTAAACCAATCCAGGGAAGGCTTTCTGACAGAAAGTACCTCCAAACTGAGACCCAAAGAATAAGGAGTAAATAGTAGAAGGTCTCATAAGCTATAATCATGAGTTTGAGTTTTATCCTACAGGCAATAGAAAGTCATTTTTCTGCCAAGTATCTTTTCCTATAATTTTCACTGTCTTTAATTTGTATATATTATGTAGCTTATTGGAATATGTTGGAATATGTTTGGTTTTGCTCAAGTTTGGAGGAAGAGATATTTGATGTGTTGATTACAATAAATCGAAAATCTTTGTCATCGTATATAATAAAAGCCTAATGTGCTAAGTGTCCAGTCATCCGGTCAGATGTTCAACCAATCAAAGCGTAATATGCTAATGAATGCTAAGGCCGCTCACCGCTCGCTATGACGTGCACTGACCAGGGGGCAGGCAGACACTCTGACCAGTAGGTTAGCTTGCTGCTGGGGTCCAGCCAATTGGGATTGAGCAAGATGGGCCAGACACACCCTGGAGCCCTGCCACGACCCCTGACCAGCTGGCCAACCTCCCACGTCCCTCCCCAGCCCCAGTCATGCACCAATGGAGTCCCTTGACCTGGCCTGCATCCTCTCACAATCTGGGACCCCTCGGGGGATGTCGGAAAGCTGGTTTCGGCCCGGGCGAACGACCGGTCACTATGATGCGCACTGACCACCAGGGGGCAGACACTCAACACAGGAGCTGCCGCCTGGTGTCAGTGTGCTCCCACATGGGGAGCGCCGCTCAGCCAGAAGCTGGGCTCATGGCTGGCGAGCGCAGTGGTGGTGGTGGGAGCCTCTCTTGCCTCCGTGGCAATCGGACATCCCCGGAGGGCTCCTGGACTGCGAGAGGGTGCAGGTCGGGCTGAAGGGCCCCCCCACACCCAAGTGCATGAATTTCATGCACCGGGCCTCTAGTTTTACACATAAAATCTAATAACAGTATATATGTAGATATTCTTTTCTTTTGATAACTATATATAGTTATAAACTGGTTTACAATTCAAAGATTGCTTTTACATTAACTTATTTAATATTCAGAATTAGTTTACATATGTAAAAAAGTGCCAGAAATATCCCCACTTTACATATGTGAAACCTGAAGCATAGAGGGGCAAACTGAAATATTCAAAGTCATACAACTAGTTATTGTGCCAGAAATAGACAGATTTCCCCACATGCAAGTCAGTGCTCTTTACACCATGGCCTCGGCAGAATACAAAAGCTATTAATGCAATTTTCTGCTTGGCCAAGGAAATCTAGAATAGCTTGAATCTAATTTTAGGTAAAATTCATTCCTTCAGTCTGAGTTTTAAAAAGGATGTTAGAATTATACTGGAAGGGTTGATTAGAGTTATTAAATAATGGTGGAAAATAAGATTATATAACAAATAGTTTGAAGTGTGGTGTTTAACATAATTTCATCCTATATAATAAAAGAAAAACATGCAAATTAACCGCCCCTCCACTATGCTAAAGCCACGCCCAGAAGCCAATGAGGAGCGAGTATGCAAATTAACCCAACTAAGATGGCGGCAGCCACAGAGCTGGAGCGAGCAGGAGGCTTGGGTTGCCCCGGCGATGGAGGAAGCCAAGCTTCCCGCCTGCCCTGGCCGGTCCTGGGCTCTGCTCAAGGCTACAAAGTTCCAATTATAGAAGATAAATAAATCCCAGAAAGAAAAAAAAGAAAGAAAAAAAGGAGAGGCTGGGAGCTTGGGTTGCTGGGGGGCGTGGCCAGCCCACAAACAGCCATCAGCCCCTCACCCAGGCTGGCCAGGCACCCCAGTGGGCAAACCCCACCCTGAAGGGGGTGTGGCTAGCCTGAAAACGGCCCTCAGCCCCTCACCCAGGCTGGCCAGGCACCTCAGTGGGACTCCCACCCTGATCTGGGATACCCTTCAGGGCAAAGCAGTAGTCCACCTGCGCACCAGTCCTCTATCCTATATAATAAAAGGGTAATATGCAAATTGACCCCAACAGCAGAACAACTGGGAATGACTGGTCACTATGACACACATTGACCACCAGGGGGCAGACGCTCAATGCAGGAGCTTCCCCCTGGTGGTCAGTGCGCTCCCACAGGGGAAGCTCTGCTCAGCCACAAGCCAGGCTGACGGCTGCCAGCACAGCGGTGGTGGCGGGAGCCTATCCCACCTCCTCAGCAGCGTTAAGGATGTCTTACTGCAGCTTAGGCCTGCTTTCCGCTGGCAAGTGGACATCCCCCGAAGGCTCCCGGGCTGCCAGAGGGATGTCTGACTGCCAGCTTAGGCCCGATCCCCCTGGGGAGCCGGCCTAACCCAGCAGGTGGACATCCCCCGAGGGGTCCCTGACTGCGAGAGGGCACATGCCGGGCTGAGGGGACCCCCCCCGAGTGCACAAAGTTTTGTGCACCGGGCCTTTAGTATTATTATATTAGGTTATCTTTTTCTGGATCACCTATACCTATGTCAATACATTCTTAGGTAATATTATTTTAGTCTTGGTATTGTTTAGCCAAAATAATTTGCAGCTGAAATTGCAGACAATGTTTTTATTTGTTAACATCTTCACATTACATTCAATGATGTAAACTCCACAAACTTTGGTACCATGCTGTAATTCTAAATTAAATTTATTGGGATAACCTTGGTTAATAACACTATATAAGTTTCAGGTGTACAACGTTATAATACATCATCTGTATATTGCATTGTGTGCTCACTGCCCAAAAACCACTCTCCTTCTATCACCATATATTTAAGCCCCCTCACCCTCTTCATCCTCCCCCTCTGACAACAAACATACTGTTGTCTGTGTCTATAAGTTTGTTTTTTATTGTTTTTTTTTCATTTGTTGCTTTCTGTTTCATATCCCACATATGAATACAATCATGGTTTTTGTCCTTTTCCATCTGACTTATGTTGTATTTATTTTTATTGCATGTTTACTAGCACAGTAACTTTAAAAATGGATTATGCTGGAACATCTATTGTTTGCTTTAAAATTGGTAAATTGGAAAATAAAACACTTGAAATTTCACCTAATACTAAGAGCCCCTTTTGTATAGGCTGACACAAAGAATAAATATTAATGCTGGGCCATGGGAGATTTTATTCATCCTGTATCCACCTCGAGTTGGCAGCTTGGTTATGGTCAGTCTGCAGCATCATGTTAACAGTCTCTTTTTCTGTCTGACAATTTAGGCAGCCAGTTGTGGGGGGCACAAGCTCAACTCCTAGAGCTCAAAAGGCCATTGTGAATCATCCCAGTGCTGCCCTTATGGCTCTAAGGAGAGGATCAAGAAACCTCGTCTTTCGAGATTTTACAGTAAGCAATCCTTGAAAGCCTTTCCTGTAAAGGTGTGAGCACTGTGTGATTTAGATCTTTATTCTTTTCTTTTCCTTTCTTTTTAAGGATGAAAAAGAGGGACCAATAACTAAACACATCCGATTAACAGCTGCCTTAATATTAAAAAACATTGGTAAATATTCAGAATGTGGTCGCAGGTGAGTAATCTGTTTTCCATAGCCGAAATGAATTTAGATTATTTTACTTTTCTTATAAGGTAATGAAATTAGATATCTATATTTTATTCACTGTTTTTCTCAGGAACTTTGTATGTCAAAAAGCTTATGCCAAGGTCAGGCCATCGTGATCTCTTAAAAGCCAAAAAATAGAGAGAAGTTGAAACTACCAAAAGGTGTTCCTTTAACTTGTTTTATTATGTTAATTTTCTTGGTAGCCATAGACTTTAGAGTAAAAAGTATATCTGCTAAAGGGAAAACTTAGGGAGGGAGGAATGAATTAATCATTTGAATTATGTGGAATTAGAATAAAATTCAGTTTGTTAATTGGCATTTTAATGAAGCTATCAAAGTTAACATTTACTATGATATGCTAAAGTGTTAAAAAAAGTTACTTTGTAATGGACTTAACCAAGAGAAAACTCGGGATTTTGTAGGTCCTTGAAAGATGAAATGTTCTCTTGATGCCTTTTGGACCTTGTCTCCCTTGAAACTTAACTGGCTTCTCTAGTATTCCTCCCATATCTCAAGCTCCTTTGTTGAAAAGTTGTCCTCTAAGGCATCTTGTCTTCCAGATAGTGAAGATAGTGACTTTCTCACTGAGTCTCTCTTCTCTCACATTCCTATTCCCTAAATATATCTTGAATCTACCTTAGTTCTTCTTCCTTCTCCTCATTTTGCCTTTTATGATATTTCTTGCAATAACCTTACAACTGGATTTTCCAAACATAAAAACAGTGGTATCAATTACCAAAAAAAGCAATGAATTTGACTATATCAAATTTTAAAACTTTTATAAATTAAAGATGACTAAAACTCTTAGAGCTAAAGAACTTTTGCAATGACAAAAGTTACTATATTTAGTGTATCAAGTATTCTCACAGATGAGTAAGAAAAATTCTTAATATTCAAATTTTTAAAAAATAAAGCTTTTCAAAAGAAATATGAAGGTTTAGTAACCACATGAGAGCACTGGTGTCTTCCTGTTTAATTTATAACATGATTTCTTCCTACCTTTCTCACTGTTTTGCCCTCCCACTCTTCTTTTGCTGCATAGCCTATGTTTAAGTTTCAGCCACACTAAATCACATGCAAATTCCTAATCATGCTAGACTTTCATGTTACACTTTTGTACATTTGTTCCAGTGCTCATTGTTTATTACCCCTTGCCTGGAATACCCTTCTCCCTGTGATACCTGCCTATTAAATATCTGCAGACTTCATAATTCAACTCAGACATTAGCTTCTGTCTGCCACCTTTCTTATGCTGTGTTCCCCTTCCCCACCGAGTTTGTTGTTCTCTATTTTTATAACATTCTGTCTCACAACATTTAATATTACTTTGTAAATCATTTTGATATTACCTTTTTCCCTTACTGACCTATGTTCTGACTTTCTCTGATTAATATTTGTAGCCTGAACACCTAGCACAATGCCCAATACATTATAGGTAATCTCTACTTCCTATTCATATTTAGGATTCAACTCAAGGTGACCTCTTCCTTTCCTAACATCTTTCTTACAAACCTACTCCTGACCTAGGGTGCAGTAGGTACTCTCTACCACTGCACACGTTGCTTGTTACCACCTGAGTTCTTTGAAAGCAGGGATTGAACATTTATTTTGTGTGTGTGTTCTTAGTGCCTAGCATACTGTTGGGAATGTAATAGTGATTCAATAAGTATTTGATTGATAGACAGATGGAAGAAAAGAAGTCTCACAAATTAACTTTTTCGTAGAATCTGTCTGAAATTTGTGTAGGCAATTGGAATTATAAAAGTAATTTTAAACTTTTTCTTAGGGCTTTTTCCTCACATTCTTTTTTTTTTTTAATCTTTATTTGTTTGAAAGTATTACATATGTCCCCTGTTTTCCCCCATTAACTTCTAGCCCGTCCTTTCCCCCAACCCCAGGTCTTCATCACCTTACTGTCTTTGTCCATGAGTTACGCATACATGCATACAAGTTCTTTGGTTGATCTCTTTTACCCACCCTCCCTGTCTTCCCTCTGCAATTCGACAGTCTGTCCCATGCTTCTGTGTCTCTGGATCTATTTTGTTCATTAGATTCCACATATGAGTGAGATCATGTGGTACTTATCTTTCTGACTGGCTTATTTTGCTTAGCATAATGCTCTCCAGGTCCATCCAAGCTGTTGCAAATGGTAAGAGGTCTTTCTTTTTTATAGCTGGGTAGTATTACATTGTGTAGATGTACCACAGGTTTTTAATCCACTCATCTGCTGATGGGCATTTGGGCTGTTTCCAAATCTTAGCTATTGTAAATTGTGCTGCTATGAACATAGGGGTGCATATATTCTTTTTAATTGGTGTTTCAGGATTCTTAGAATAAATTCCTAGGAGTGGGATCACTGGGTCAAATGGGAGTTCCATATTTAATTTTTTGAGGAAACTCCATAATACTGTTTTCCACAGTGGCTGCACCAGTTTGCATTACCACCAGCAGTGTACTTTGCCAATGATTCATCTGATAAGGGGTTAATTTCCAAAATATATAGGTAACTCATACAACTTAACAAAATGAAGGCAAGCAATCCAATTAAAAAATGGGCAAGGGACCTAAATAGACACTTCTCCAAAGTGGACATACAGAAAGCCAAGAGACATATGAAAAAATGCTTAAAGTCACTAATCATAAGAGATGCAAATCAAAACAACAATGAGATATCATCTCACACCTGTCAGAATGGCTATCATCAACAAATCAACAAGTGTTGGCGAGGATGTGGAGAAAAGGGAACCCTAATACACGGCTGGTGGGAATGCAGACTTTCCTCAGATTCTTTTTGTTTTTAATGTGTTCTTATTAACTTTTAGAGAGAACGAGAGAGAGATAGAAACATCAATGAGAGAGAAACATTGATCGGCTCCTGCATGCCCCCCCTAACTGCGGATCAAGCCCAAAACCCAGGCATGTGCCCTTACCAGGAGTCGAACCAGTGACTTGGTGCATGGATGCCACTGAGCGATACCAGCTGGGCCACATTACACACTCTTAAGCTTACAGCAAAGACACTTTGGCTGGTTTGAATATAATTATTGGGCCAAAAGTTTTCATTTTACTGTTTTTATGCTGTTGTTGATTTTGTTATTTTATTTAACTCTGAACCTCCCAAATGTCGTCTGGCATCTTCAGTTTCTATTAATATGGCAGAAGCAAAAGAATTAACACAATCCACTAAATTCTTTCCATTTACTTTCCCAGTCCAGGTTGGAATCCCCATATAGAACATCTATACTGATGGGGAGTTTTGCTTGAGTTAAAATACTGAAAGAGAATCTGGCAAAACATATATATGTCGGGAAGAGAGTGTAGGAAATCAGATAGCTGCACAAGATAGTTCTCTGATGATACTTCTCGTCTCTGGTGAAATAAGTTACTGGTTGTGGTTTGTTTTTTTCTTAGACTAAAGCAAATTCTATTTGCAGTAAAAAAAAAACAAAAAAACCCTGCAGCACAAAAGGAAGATACATGGATATTTACCTTTATTCTTACAGTACATCATACTGAACAACATGAAATGTCAGTATTTTTAAAATTTGAAATTCAAAATGATTGAATAGTTTAAGATGTTTAAATGCAGTTTATCTCCATTCTGATTAAGCATGAGCACTGGAGAATTGCAATGTATTTCTTTTCCTTTTTTTTTTTTAAATATATTTTATTGATTTTTTTATAGAGAGGAAGGGAGAGGGATAGAAGGTTAGAAACATCGATCGGCTGCCTCCTGCACACCCCCTACTGGGGATGTGCCTGCAACCAAGGGACATGCCCTGGGTTGTGGGCTCGATCCCCAGTAGGGGGCGTGCAGGAGGCAGCCAATCAATGATTCTCATCATTGATGTTTCTATCTCTCTCTCCCTCTCCCTTCCTCTCTAAAAATCAATAAAATATATTTAAAAAAAATCAAATGGTACTTTTCTATACACTAATAATGAACGATTCAAAAAATAAATTAAGAGAACAATTTCATTTACAATAAATCAAAAGAATAAAATATATAGAAATCGTATTAACCAAGAATATGGAAGACTTATATACTGAAAACTATAAATCATTGCTGAAAGAAATTAAAGAAGACATAAATAAATGGGGAAATATCCTTTTGGAAGATTTAATAGAGTTAAAATGTCAGTACTACCCAGAGCAATCTACCGATTCAATGCAACTCTTATCATAATCAAAATGACTCTTTTTAAAAGAAAAATCCATTCTAAAATTTGGAATCTCAAGGGACCCTGAATAGGCAAAACTCCCTTGAAAAAGAAAGTTGGTGGACTTACACATCCTGGTTTCAAAATTTACTCAAAGCTACAGTGATCAAAACTGTGGTACTGGGGAAAAGATAGACATACCGACCAAAAGAACAGAATAGAGAGCCCAGACATGAGATCTCACATACATGGTTAAGTGATTTTCAATAAGGTTCCAATTCTCCCTTGAAGAAGGAAAAGACAGTCTTTTCAACAAATGGAGTTGGGAAAACTGGGTAGTCACATACAAAAGAAGGAAGTTTAACCCTTTAGCAAACACCATATACAGAAATTAACTCAAAATGGATCAAAGACGTAAATGTAAGAGTTAAAACTTTATAGCTTCATGACATTGGACTTGGCAATGAGTTCTTGGATATGTGGATATGACACCAAAGGCACAGGCAACAAAAGAAAAACAAATTGAATTTCATCAGAATTAGAAACTTGTGCATCAAAGGATACTACTGACAGAATAAAAAGGCAACCCATAGAATGGAAGAAAATAATTGTAAATCACATATCTGATAAAGGGGTTGATATCCAGAAAATATAAAGAACTCCTGAAACTCAACCACAAACAAACCACGTTAAAAATAAGCAAAGGACTTAAACATTTCTCCAAATAAGATAAACAAATGGCCAATAAGCACATGACAAGATGCTCAGCATTACTAATCATTAGGGAAATGCAAATCAAAACCACAGTGAAATACTACTTCATACCCATTAGGATGACTATTATTAAAATACAAAACAAAAAGTGTTGGCATAGATGTGGAAAAATTGGAACCCTTGTGTATTACTGGTGGAAATATAAAAAGGGACAGCCACTATGAAAATGGTATGGCAGTCCTCTAAAAATTAAACATAGGATTATCTATGCAATTCCACTTGTGGCTATATACACAAAAGAACTGAAAGCAGGTAGTTGAACAGATATTTACGTGCCCACTGTTCATAGCAGCTTGGCTGGAAGGTGGAAGTAACCCAAGTGTCCATCAATAGATGAATGAATAACTGAAATGTGGTTTGTGTGTATATACAATGGAATGTTATTCAGCCTTAAAAAAGAATGAGAGCTTCTAGTTAATATGGAGTAGGTAAACACAACTAACAGCTAAAGTACAGAATAGCCATCATTGAGAACCACCCCTGAACAGAAGTGCTATAAATATGGGTACTAACTCATTTAAGAATTGGTAGGTGGGACCGAGATGCAGAACAGGCTGGTCCCACACCCATGTGTGGTGGTTAAACATCATGAGGGATATCTCAGCTGTGGAAGACTCTCCTGAAAGCCAGGAGTCCCAGCCCCACACCAGGCTCCCTAGTCCAGGGTTCCAGTACCAGAAAGAGAAATCCCCATAATTTCTAGCTGTAAATACCAGCAAGATTGCAGCTGAGTGAGACAGAGGGCTGCTGGAATCCCAGCCGTTTATCTTAAAGAACCTGCACAGGGACTTACTCAGATTCATGCTGAACTCCAGCACTGGGGTAGCAGCTTGATAGGCACCAGGGGCATATGAGGAGGAGGTGAATTATCTGGCTTTGGGTGAGGGCCGGAGGAACAGCTTTATCCCAGACAGAAGTGCTGGCAGAGGCCATTGTTCCTCCAAATCTGAGTCTCCATTATTCTGGCTAATAACTTTTTGCCCTGCCCTGGTGATTCCTTGAGACCCACATCGCCCAACTTGTGGGTCCTTCCAAGCCAATTCCAATGTTTTTTTTCCATACAAATGGCCTGTCTTAGCTCATGCTGCGGACATTCCTAAACTTTCTCAAAGGTTCACAAACCCCAAACAAGCAGCATCTGGCCTCAGCATCCCACATACCTTTTGCTAAGTGGCCCCAGGCTTGGCACTAGCAACATCTGGCCTTGGTTTACAGCTTGGCCTCCCCTGGGAACCTGCAAGCCCAGCATAAGTGATAATCATCTGTATATCAATCTGTAGCTCATGCCTGGTTGCCCCAGGCAGGGAACAGTCAGAAGCCGACCTTGGCCTGCATCTCCCAGGAAGCCCCAGACCCAGCTCACACAGTGGCCAGCTTCAACCATGCTAGAGTACCACCCAACAACCTCCACAAGTGACACACTCAAGGGGTGGGCTCTGCAGGCACCAAGACCCTACTTGAAGTGAGTCCTGCTCCATGGGTTGGCCCTTACACCGTAGCTCCTCTGCTATAGTTACAGCCAGTCCTCATAGCTGATTGATCTGGGGGTCAATCCTTCCCATGGACACACCAACAACAATCAAGGCTCAACTACAATAGGAGGTTGCACACAGTCTCCACTTTTGGGGAGTGGGGACCTAGACCCCAGGAGTCTGTGCCACTGGGCCTTACAAGCCACTGGGCCCTACAAGACACCTACTATATAAAGCCACCTTATGAAGATTGGGAGACATAGCAGATCTTCCTAATACATAGAAACAAACAGAGAGGCAGCTAAAATGAGGAGACAAAGAAAAATGTCCCAAATAAAAGAACAGGGGAAATCTCCAGAAGAAATGGAGGCAAGCAGCCCTAGCTGGTTTGGCTCAGTGTATAGAGCAGACACCTGGGGACTAAAGGGTCCCTGGTTGGATTCTGGTCAAGGGCACATGCCCCTGTTGCAGGCTCAATCCCCAGTAGGGGATGTGCAGGAGGCAGCTGATCAATGATTCTCTCTCATCATTGATGTTTCTATCTCTCCCTCTCCCTTCCTCTCTAAAATCAATAAAAATTGATTTAAAAAAAAAAGAAAGAAATGGAGGTAAGCAACTCAGATACAGAATTCAAAACAATGGTTACAAGGATACTCAAGGAACTTAGTGAGAACTTCAACACCATTAAAAAAGGACAAAACCATAAAAAAGACCAGTCAGAAATGCAGAATACAATAATTGAAATGAAGAATACACTAGAAGGAATCAGCAGATTAGATGAAGCAGAGTATCAAAGCAGCAATTTGGAAGACAAAGTAGCAGAAAACACCCAATTGGAGTAGCAAAAAGAAAGAATCCCAAAAAATGAGAATAGTTTAAGGGACCTTTGGGACAACATCAAGCCTAACATCATAGGTGTGTACCAGGAGGAGGAGAGAGCATGGGATTGAGAACCTATTTGAAAAAAATAATAAGTGAAAATTTTCCTATCCTGGTGAAGGAAATAGACATTCAAGTCCAGGAAGCACAGTGTCCCAAGCAAAATAAACCTAAAGAGGCTAACACCAAGACACATCATAATTAAAATGGCAAAGTTTAAAGGCAAAGAGAGACTCTTAAAAACAGCATTGTCTCTGTTTCCCATTTCTTGAACTTTTGTTTTGTGGATGCTAGACCCTTATAGATTGAGTCTCTAATTTTCTTTTCTCTCTCAGCTTTAATTTTTGTCTATTTTCTGGAAATTTTCTTGACTTTATCATCAATCTATTGAATTTTTACTTTAGCTATTCTGCTTTAATTTCTAAGTGCTCTTTCTGAGTTGCCGGTTATTGCTGTCCTGTAACATTCTGTTCATATGTTGAAGAGAGTGCCTTCTCTCTCTGAGGATATTAATTTCTAGTATTTTTGAAATTTCATCTGCTTGCAGTATAGTTGCCATTTCCTAGAAATTCCTTGAATG
Source organism: Myotis brandtii (assembly GCF_000412655.1). NCBI lineage: Eukaryota > Metazoa > Chordata > Mammalia > Chiroptera > Vespertilionidae > Myotis > Myotis brandtii. The sequence goes on from NW_005370683.1 coordinate 6,018,236, forward strand.
TCTGAAATTCCTTGGCTTCATTAAATTGTAAGAATAAAATATTTTTAAAAATTAGTTGGGCCCTCTGGGTGTGTGACCTCCATTGTCACTAGTGATTGCTATTTTAGGGTGACCCCTGATAAACCAGTTGGTTTATTAGAAGCCCACTTCCACCCCAAATGTCAGTTTCTGTAGAGAGATTGTTTCTCCAGAGAACAATCTCTGATTTTCTTGCCTTTGGAGGTGGGCAGTTTGGATAAGGGTCAATGTAAGATCCTGCATCCTGGAAACAGATAGGGGGAGGGGCCAGGAAGCTGTCCCTGTGTTCATGTGTGTTCACTTTCACCCAGTCCCAGGTTTTGTCCAGTCGATCACCTCCTAACCTTCCCAGTGTCTGTCACTGTAAGTTTTAAGCCTTTCTGGCTTGGTTTCTCCAGAAAATAAATTTATTTATTTTGGAAGCTAAAGGAGATACACTTGTATTCAAACTCCTGATTCGTGTCTTAAATTGTCTTCAGTAATGCTACTTAAAAACTATTTCACATTATCTATTAAGTGCATTAAAGTGACACAATGTTTATGCTTTGTTAAACATATCAAAAAGAACTTTTGAAATATGAAAGTGAAAGTATAATTTTATACAATAAAAGACATATTTCATTTTTTATCTAGTGAGTGCCTATTTAATTTGTGTAAATCCTCCCCAAATAAAAGATATTAATTTATATAAAAAGTGAAATTGTACCCAGCTAGTGTGGCTCAGTGGTTGGAGGATCACCTATGAACCAGGGAGTCATGGTTTGACTCCCGGTCAGGGCACATGCCCAGGTTGTAGGCTTAGTCCCCAGTGTGAGGTGTGCTGGAGGCAGTGATTCTCTCTCATCATTGATGTTTCTCTCTCTCCCTCTTCCTTCCTCTCTGAAATCAATAATAAAAAAATTTTTTTTAAGTGAAATTGTTACCTTAAAATCATCCTGGTGACTTAAATTTAGTGTTTCTAGTTTTATACATGTGACATAAAAATAAAACAAAGAATACTTTTTAATATGCGACTGTCAGTTTGGAAAATATGATTTTAAGATTTTGAAACAATGTTTTTCTTTGTCAAAGTGTCTTAATTTATAAAGGCGAAATATTTTTATTCTACTTTGTATGCTATTTTTAAATAAAGATTTTTATGACTTTCTTTCATAGAAATTTCATAGTTCATTTAAAGAGTTGTTAAATAAACTTGTGAAATAAGTTATGTCTAAAGAAGAGTATAAAACACAGAAGTGTAAAGCCCAATGAATTATCACAGAATGAACCCCCTTATAACCAACCATCCAAGTTAAGAAATATAACAGCATTGCACTAGCTGGTTTGGCTTAGTGGACAGAGCGTTGGCCTGCAGACTGAAGAGTCCTGGGTTCGATTCCGGTCAAGGGCACATGCCCGAGCTCGATCTCCAATAGGGGGATGCAAGAGGCAGCCAATCAATAATTCTCTCTCATCATTGATGTTTCTATCTCTCTCTACCTCTCCCTTCCTCTCTGAGATCAATAAAAATATATTTAAAAAAAGAAAAAAATAGAACAGCATCAGTACCACAGAGCCTCTTTGAATCCCCGCAAGTCTTGATCCCATCGTCTTCTGGAGTATCACTCTTCATCTGTAAACACCACAGATGAATTTTGCCTGATTTTGAAATTTATATAAGTAGAATCATATAGTATATATTCTCTTACTTTTTTTCCCACTCAGCATTGTTTGTGAGCCTTATTCATGTTATTGCATATAGCTGTACTTTGTTCATATTATTGCAGTATAGAATTCTATTGCATAAATATACTCAAATTTATTTTATTCTACTTTTGATGGGCATGTGGGTTGTTTCCAGTTTGAGGCTATTAAGAATGCTGCTGTGAACATTCAATACATGGTCTTTGGCCATATATGGACATATTTCTATTGAGCTTTTATGAAGGATTGGTGATTCATAGGATATTAGAACTTTAGTACATAACAATTCCAGAGGTTTTATTACTCCCTACAGCAATGTATGAGTCTCAGTTACTCCACATACTGATCAATATTTGATATTATAATTTTAATGTTTAATTTTAGTCATTTTTTTTCAGTCTATGGAGTATCTATATATGGAAACTACATAAAAGCAAATACCCAAATAGCCAGAAAAATGCTCAATTCCTTAGTCGTGAATCTCAAATTTTTTATAGTTATTTTGCTGTGCTTTGCTATGCTATGGTAAAAATTACTACAGTCCCCACATGTTAAAATTTTGGCTTTGAATTTCTGTCTTTTCCCATTTATTGCTTCCTTATAATGTTTGTCATTCAAAATTTAGAAGTCTTCATCTCCCTCCTTTTCACTTTCAGTTCCTTTTACCCAGGATTATTTTAATGAAGGCACTGAAAGTTCTTGGATAATCTCATGCTGTTTTCTAACATGTTATGTGAAAATTTTCACACATAAGGCAAACCTGGAATAATTTTGCAGTGAACACTTACTAGTATATACCAATCACCTAGCTTTTACCATTGATAGTTTAGTAATACAGTTGACCCTTGAACAACGTGGGGGTTAGGAACGTTGAGCACACCCCCTAAACCCCCTGGTCTCCCTCCCCGCTCCCCTGCACAGTTGAAAATCAGCATATAAACTTTTGACTCCCTCAAAAATCTAATAGCCCAGCCAGTGTGGCTCAGTGGTTGAGCATTGACCTATGAAGCAGGAGGTCATGGTTTGATTCCTGGTCAGGGCACATGTCCGAGTTGTAGGCTTGATCCCCAGTAGGGGGCATGCAGGAGGCAGTTGATAAATGATTCCCTCTCATCATTGATGTCTCCATCCTTCTCTCCTCTCTCTTCCTCTCTCAAATAAATAAGAATATATATATTTTAAAAATCTGATAGCCTAGTGTTGACTGGAAACCTTACATAAACAGTCGATTAACACAGATTTTATATGTTATATACAATACAATATTCCTATAATAAACTAGAGAAAAGAAAAATTAATAATAAAGAAAAAATATATTTACAATTTTTATTGCATATAAGTGGAACCACGCAGTAAGTTTGTAAATTTTTTAAAAACCAGTTTCTTTTATGGAATATTGTGGTGTTCAAATAATAGTTAAGGTAAATGTTGCCTGTTTTCACTTAATGAAGAGAAAGAAACTTTATCATACTAGGACCTAATTTTTATTTTCAATTAATCTCTTAAAAGCAACCATTTTGTTTCCCTCCAACTGTTTTCTAACAGGATCTGAATTTTTTAAATTTTTTTATTGAGTTAAGCACACTTAGGATGAGATTTGTCCTCTTAACAAATTTTTAGGTGTACAATACATTCTTGTTGCAGCGGTTGCCAACCGGTGGTCCGTGGACCACTGGAGGTCCATGAGGTCCAAAAGGTTGGCAACCACTGGACTAGAGGTACAAAGTGTACAGCAGATCTCTAGAGCTTTTCATCTTGCTTAACTGAGACTTTATTCCCATTGATTAGTAATTCCTTATTTCCATCTCCCCCCAGCCCCTGGCAACCACCATTCCACTCTTGGATTCTATGAATTTTACTCTTGTAGAGATACTGCCTGAATTTTCTAGAAGCATGAATGGAGATTAATGCAAATTATTCTACGTGGTGTCCTGTATTTAGAAAGGTACCATGAAGAAAAAACAAGCCAAGAAGTTGCCTAATTCTGACACTACTGTTTAAGTAGCTAGAAAGTCATTTCCATTTGAGGTGCCTCAGGTTGGCTCAGTTTACTTTGTAAATTGAATAGATTTAACTAGTTTCCCAAATTCCTTTTTATCTTCCAGCAATTTTATATCTACATTTACTGTGGGACTCTGTATTATGTCGTTTAAAATTTTAGTTTTTAAACTTGCAAAGTCCGCAAGGAATCATCTCTGGGACCTTGGATGCTGATAAACTTCTTTGTTTTCTTCCAGATTGTTAAAGAGACATGAAAACAACCTATCAGTGCTAGCCATTAGTAACATGGAAGCGTCCTCCACCCTTGCCAAATGCCTTTACGAACTTAACTTTACAGTTCAGAGTAAAGAACAAGAAAAAGACTCAGAAATGCTGCAGTGAAAAATAATTCCACTTCTGTAGTGGGGAACTCAAAGTCAGATACATTTCACATGTTACTGAAGAAAGCACCAAGTCTTAATGGAGCAGAGACCATAGAATGAATTATTTTATCTCCTCCCATGATGCTGAGAGGAAGCTTCGTATTCTGATCCCTGAGTGATCCCTTTGTTCTGTTTTAAAAAAAATCTAAAAAGAAAAAGAAAAAAAAAACTGCTGTGGGATTGTCAACCAGCTTATCTGCAGGATGTCTCTCAGATCTGATAAGTCCTGATGGAAACTGGTATGATCAGAATTCAGTACCATCCACATTGGAATATACATGGAATATTGTAAAACCTACATGAGCAGATGAAATAGAAGCATTAAATATTTTTATCTATATCCAAAAAGGAGCACATTTTTATATTTACAAAACCGTTTAAGCTGGTTTGAATAATTAAAAAAAAAAAAAGTTTCAGCACACCTATACCCCGTATCTCCAAGGGGGCCACTAATATCTAGATATGGATTGTGTGTTTTGTTTAGAAATCAGTAGCTTGGTTTTCTTACTTGAGCCAATATATTTTCACTTATTTATTATCATAAAAATTTACCAGTCTGAATAGATCCTGTAAATATTTGTGAATAGAATGAACACCTTTCATGCCACTGCAGCCACTGGAAATACATTCTGTGGTGTCCTAGAAGCATTACTGGTAGGTCCTAAAGTTTTCTAGACTTTCCTGTCAATTGTAAGTAATTGTGATATATTCTACGCAGTGGATGAATGTTCTTTAAATTTGTGTAAATACTTCTGCAAAGGTACTGATGCTGTAAAGTCAAAACAGTTGTGGAACTGTGATTTTTTTTTTCCTTTTCTTTTTTTGTATTATACACCTTGTTAGAACTCATTTTGCTGGCTGAAAGAGTAATGAATAATATATCTCATGTCATTTTTGTAGAAGAAAAACTATTTGAAGGTATTTTTTGGTTTTCCCTAACATGTATCCACTGTAAACGTTTGTCATGTGCAAGCTCAAAGCTTGGACAGAATTTTTTTGTATTTGTAAATTGGTTTAAATACATGGAATTTTATACAGGTTTTCTCCTGTGTTATATATGCATTATGTGCAGGTATGATATTTTCTTCACTACTTTTTCTATCTTAATATAGTGTGGAATTTTATTGTATTATTCTTCCATTCTTAATACTGTATCACATTCCTGCTCAGAAACTGCTCACTTCCTTATTAAATTGTCTTTTCTCCTCAGCGTGACATGTATCCATTTATAACTGCCTATTGCCTGTTCTATTAGCACCCAAAAGTGTGGAAGGCCTCCAGCCACCATTTCTGCTGTGTCATTAGGATGTGCAGTAAAAATAGAGACCTAACAGTTATGTTATAGAATGGCTTTATTTACTTTGGTGACTGTTTATAGTTTTTAAATAAAAGACTGAACATTTTCTTGAGTCCTTCATTTCTGAGTATGGTTAAGACATTCTTTAAAAATTCAGCAGAAGGCAAGGGCCAGTCACCTATTTGATGTACGTTGATTTATAATACATTGAACAGAGAATAGCTAAGAGAGTTCCTTTACTGAGAGAGTGCAGGAGATAGGCAGGAGATTCAGAGTATTTATTTTCCATTAGACTGCAAGGCAAACCCAGATTATTGTTTGACACTGTTTCTTTGACAAATCATTCAGAACCACAGTGCATCCAAGTACTCAACTTGAATTTGGGAGCAGCTTCTGAGAGTAAAAGGGCCTTAGTTTGGATCTAAAAAATTTCCTTCACTATTTTGATTCAACTATTAGCAAAGGAGAATCTCATTTCTCCCTAAAGAGGGCTCCCTGGCACTCTGCCATGTATTAATGAATGCTTAGGAAACTTCCTCCAACATTGGTCACGATTATTGCCTAGGGTTGTGGGGTTTATTCTTGGCTCACCTCCCAATATTAGGGCTGCCTATAGACACACCGGAGATGCTGTGGTTAACACTACAATCACTCTCAAGCCCCCAAAACTTACAAGGCTACCAGTGGTGGATGTCAGTTGGAGAATTTTCTATTCATTGTATTTACCTAAAAATCTCTTGAATTTTTCTAACATAATTTTGTGTAACATCAATAATTTTGTGTAACATCATTTGTTTTAAAGGTACGTTTCTTTGCAAATTAAGACTGCTATGGTAAATTAATAGAAAAGAAACCAGGTTTAGAAAAATGATTTTCGTATTCACCATTCTTCCACCTTATTGGAATCGCATGCCATAGTTCTAGCTTTTGTGCTATAATATGTAAATACGTCTGTAGTCTCCTTGAAGCATTGGTCTCAGCAGAGAATTTTCTAAATATGTATTTGACCTAATGAAACCAATTATGGCTTTCCACTTAGGCTTTTCTTCTTATAGCTTTATATAACTATATAATGAAATAACATGGACTTGCTGGGTAATGGAATTAAAGTGCTCACGCACAAGTTCTGCGTAACCCTCTCATTCATGAAAAGGTGCTCCTCGCTAGACAGAAACTTGCTGATTTCCAGTATTGTTATTTTTGTCTAAAGTTCTGTAAATACATGCTTTAATGTTATCTTTAAGAAATCTATGTAAATTATATAGTCTACAACTTAGAGACTGTACAATTCTGTGTTATATACGTGCCTAGTGCTCTGTTGGCACTCAATAAATTTTAAGTAACAAAATTGATAATCATATAGCCAAGGCATATTTTTCTTCCAAGTTCGAGATAGGATGTGACTATATACTAATGAGACTCAGTAGTTCAAGCCACACATGGAAACTTGTCTCATTACTTTATAGTCATGCCATGTATGTTTTTTTAACCATAAAATGACAATAAAAATGATTTTTAAAATGAGAATGTTTTGGATAAGTGACTTCTGTTGTGATCTTGATCACTGTGATTGAGTATTAGACACCAAGGAAGCATGGTGAGACTTTTTCCACAAAACAGAAGCGGTGAAGCAGCAGGAGCACAGCTATGGTATTAACCACATGGGCACCTGGCGCTTGATGCTGGGATCATTTTGATCAAATAGTATTTAAAAGAGAAAAAAATCCAGTGTTTATCCAAGGAAAATTTGGCTTATCAATCACTCTCATATTACTTAAACTCTTCATAGTACACAATGCAGTCAGATATTCAGAGTTTTAACGACTTTCTCTTAAGGCAGCAAAACAAATGAAGACAGTACTAACTTGCTAGTTACATTACAGCCATGGCTTTTTCTACTACCTTGATATTTGCAAAACTAGTTGCATTTGTGAATCCTCATTTCATAAGAAAAGGAGCAAATGCTTCTATTGTTAAAAATTAGTTATGGGATTGCACTATGCATAACTTAGAAAGGCTGAGGCACATTGTCACAGGTAGGTGAGCAGATTCGGTTCCTCTAAGACAGCGGTTCCCAACCTGTGGGTCGCAACCCCTTTGGGGGTCGAACGACCCTTTCACAGGGGTTGCCTAAGACCATCGGAAAACACATATATAATTACATATTTTTTTTGTGATTAATCACTATGCTTTAATTATGTTCAGTTTGTAACAATGAAAATACATCCTGCATATCAGATATTTACATTACGATTCATAACAGTAGCAAAATTACAGTTATGAAGTAGCAACGAAAATAATTTTATGGTTGGGGGTCACCACAACACGAGGAACTGTATTAAAGGGTCGCGGCATTAGGAAGTTGAGAACCACTGCTCTAAGACTACAGTTAAGTCCTCAATGTTCTCAATGGGTTCTTGGAACTGGGGTGAAACGACGTATATACCGAAACCAGTTTACCACAAGCTAATAAAAACAAGTTCCTACGGCATCTCAAAACATTACTTGAGAACCTACTGTACTTAAATATTAAGAGAAAAACCTGCCATTAAGTCCTGGTTACTGTGGATTTCAGTCTGAAATGAAGTTTTTAAAGCAGTGGTTCCCAACGTGGGGCCCAAGCCTCAAAGGGCGACGATTTGATTTTTAAGGGGGGCAATTTGAGAATGAATTAATAACTGAATTTTTTGCACTTATGATTCTAGGGGCCTCATATACAGTATATAAATATATATTGTGACATTTATGCATTTCGGTTCTCTATTATGTTTTGAAACTTTGCTATTTTTTCATATCACTTCCTAGTATTCTTCCTCAGTACTTCAACTGTCCTTTTGTTCTTTTATTTTTCTCTTTCATGGATGCTATATTCTTTGGAAGCTTATTTAGACCAAGTTAATGACCTTTTAGGCTTCCTCCATGTGAATAGGAGTTCACTTTTTGAATAATAAGAACTATATGTCACAGGAGTGAGCATCAGAACTTTAGAGATGCTTAGGTGGGGCATGGCCAAAAAAAAGGTTGGGAACCACTGTTTTAAAGTATCCTTTGTGAGTAGGTGATAACAACCATGCAAATCAATAATCAAAATGTTCAAGAGGGCCTGGCGGGTGTTGCTCAGTGGTTGAGCATCGACCTATGAACCAGGAGGTCACAGAGTTCGAATCCCGATTAGGGCACATGCCCAGGTTGCAGACTTGATCCCCAGTGGGTGCATGCAGGAAGTAGCCAATCAATGATCCTAATCATTGATGTTTCTCCCTCCCTCCCTCTCTGAAATCAATACATTTTTTAAAAGTTCAAGAGACAGTCAATGAGAAGTCCCCCTCGAAACCCTCTCCCACCTGCTGGATCCCACCCCATTGCCAGATAACCACTGATCATATCTCTGCAGTACATCTCTGGTATTGATTACATACAAGCAATTAGGATTTTTTCTCATTTTTACACAAAGTATTTCATACCATTAACACTGCTGTACTTTTTTTAAAAACTGAAAATCTTAAGATTTTTCCATATTGGTATGAAGAGCTCCATTTTATGGGTGTACCATGATCTATTTAACTAGACCCCTTATTGATGAACATTTAAGTGGTTTCCACGCTTTATGCTGGTCACTAACATTTGCTAAGCACTTCCCTTTGCCAGTCACTGTGTTAAGCCTTTTACATGTATCATATCAGTCTTAACAACCCAATGTAATAGTTGTTTTATAAGTGGGATATGGAGGGTTTAGAATAGTAAGTACCTTGACTAAGGTCATATGCCAAGTTAAGTGGAGCCATTTCACCAGCACACACACAGCCCAATTATAGAGAAAAACTAGAATTCTTTCCATGGGGAGTCAGGTTGCTAGTACATACAAGACACCAATTTTGGGTGCCAATCATTATTTTTGTATTTGCTTCACTAGTTCCATTAAGTATTTTCTTCCAGTGCATTTTGTTATCTTTCTAAAGTTTTCCATAATTCCTCAGGTTTATTTTCCACGTATTTCATTTATTAATTTGACACCACTCCACTTTTTAGAGCCAACAAAAGTTTCTGGGAATTCCCTTAAAGAAGGAACATTACTTAGGCAGAAGATTATGCTAACTTGAAACCAGTTTCCAGTCAACTACTATCCATGCTACTGTATAGTTTGAACTGTTAGCTGACTCTTTGGCCAGATTTGTTCCTCAACATTTTCAGGATTTAAAAAAAAAAAAAATCTGTTGAAATTATTACATATGTCCCCTTTATGAAGCTCAGGAACTGTGGTGGAACTATAAATTAGTATACTCCTTTTAGAGAGCAATTTGAGAACATCTATCCAAATTAAAATGTGAATATCCTGAAATTCAATGTAACCTCATAGACAAAAAGGATGTTCATTAACATTGTTTCTAATAGCCAAAAGTTACTCATCAACCAAAGAACAATAGAACCATTATAAAATAGACATGGGTGACAGACTACATCTTCAATTTTTTTTATTTTTTTTATTTATTTATTTTTTTTTTTAGAGAGTGGAAGAGAGAGGGAAAAACAGAAATATCGATGGGAGAGAAACATTAATTGGTTGCCTCCTGCATGAGCTCCGACCAGGGCCTGGGAGGAGCCTGCATCCAAGGTATGTGACCTTGACCAGAACTGAACCCGGACCCTTTGGTCCACAGGGCCAACACTCTTATCCACTGAGCCAAACCAGCTAGGGCTATCTTCAATTTCTTAAGGGGACAAGAGATGTAGAACAGTTTACAGAATATAATTTATGCGCTGGGGTAACTGATTATCCCGGAACCTCAAAAAGTATTTTTGTAAATGTGCTGAAGAGTATGGAAACATAAAGAAAAATATCTTTCTGATGGTTCTCTCTGGATAGAAAAACCAGCTTAGGAAAACGGAGTTTTATACTAACTATAACTGAACTTTTAAAAATTAAATATTAAGTGTATGTATATAATTACATCTTAAAATTTATGGGAAAATAAAAACTGATTGACCAAGGTATCCTACTTCTAGGAGTTAATCCCCAGAAAACAATCTGAAATGGGTACAATTTATATAGTCAGATGTTTGTATCAGTCTTATTTATATTAGTACATTTATATTTTACTAATTTAATTATATTAGTAAAAACAATATCTAACAGAGGCTGTTTAAGGAATATATATATGGCTAATATGCAAAGTGGCCCCGGGGGAGCTTGACCGGGAGTTCTATCGCTTACTATGACTTGTGCTGACCACCAGGGGTCAGCACAAAACGGAAGGCCCCGACTGGCCTGGCCTAGGGACCCTACCCGTGCACACATTTCATGCACCAGGCCTCTAATATCTATATAACATAACACTATATAGCCATTAAAAATAACACTCTACAATTTTTATTAAAACAACTTTTCAATACATCTTTAAGTGAAAAGGAGGACTTACAACAATTATGTGCAATTTGATCAGTGTTAATAGTTGTTACCTTTAAATGGTACAATCACAGGTGATTTTTCTCCTTTTGCTATTCCGTTTCTTCTGTCTTTCTGGATTTTTTTATTTACTAAAGTGTTTCTAATTTCCTGTAATGATTATGTAATTAGGAAAAATGCTGTTAAAACAGATGCTTGTAGTTAACTCGAGTCTTGCTTTACAACTTGGACATTAAAGTAACTATGATGCTAGTTACTTTGGTGCAAATCCAAGAAATACTTCAACAAATGTTTGGAAAGAGTTATGAGATAAAAATCCATTTCCCAGGAATCTTAATAAAATGTTAAAGACACTACTTTGTTTATCAAAAGAATTTATTAGAAAATATTACATACTACATATCTGTTTAAGAGCATTGTTTCAGTAGACAGCACGCCATCCTCACACTACAAACAATGTGTCATGGACCATGGGCAACCACCCCTGTGCTCCCGAAACTACACCTTTTTGATGGAACATTCAAGCAGTACATACTGTGGTCATTTAAAGGAAGGTGATGAAGAAAATGTGGTAATTACCCGGAAAAAAAATCACAAAACTTTTGGAATGTTCAAATAATAACTACCTTCAGTCTCAAAATTCTAGACATCCCTACCTCTTAAAACATTGGTCAATGTGACTAGTAAGTTAAAGGGACAAGGTTTCAAAGGTCAAGTTAATACTGAATCTTCATAAATAAGAGAAATCTGTAACACCACAAAATATTTTTTAAGTTTGCACACATGCAAAATTAATATAAATTTCTGAAAAACCAAGAATGGGGAATGTTAAAGCAATGTATTTTTTAACATAAAGCATGCACTTTCTAATACGTTCTCAAATATTTCAAAGTTGTGAAAGTTTGAATTCTAACGCAGTAGCATTCTTCATTAGCTATTCTAAATGCGTTCTAACCAGTACGCCAACCAGATATGGATTACACCTTATTTTCAGGAAAGGTGGAAATAATTCATGACAGTGCTGCCAAACATCTGAGATTTGATCACACCACCTAGTTTTTCTTTAAAATTTATTTTAAACATGTTTCCAAAGGATAAATAGTAAAGCAAATTTTAAAATGTCACCAAAATCCCAAACGTCACTGAAAAAAAACAAAGGAAAAGTAGGCATTGTGTGATTAATTGGCTTAGGCAATTTGCTACAAAATTTTCAAAGTGTGAACCAGCTTTAACTCAAAATAGATTTAAAGTTAACACAGTTGTTTCTAGAGCTCAAAACTGAAACAAGTGAGGATGTGTGCATTGATATTTAAAATACTGTCTTAATATTTTATTAGAAGAAATATACTTCTACACTTTCCCATAATCTAAACACAAACTTTAATTAAAAATATATATAAATCAGTAGAATACCATATTACAAATGCCCGAAAATGCAGAATAAGGATCAAAAGCTGCTTGGAAATATTTCTAATACTTTTGGGGATTATACTCATAATCTATTAAAGATTATGAACTAGCACAATCACTATTGGGGCCATCATTTCAAAATATTTTGCCTATCAAAGCTAGCACCAGGAAAGTATTATGCACATAAAATTGAGAAACACAATCTTTATTTCAGAAAAGCACAGTCCCACAGAGTATTGCTCTTGCTAGTTTAGCTAGTAAAAGGGTCAGCCTGTTTCATTGAGCCATATATCTATCTTTGTCTGAATAGCTTTCCAGTTATTTGGTATCTACTGAAAATTGTTACTAGAATTAAAGACAGATTATCATGGAGACAACTCTTGTTTTCTTCCAAAATGCCAATTAAAATAATGGTACTATTAATACTTTTAACTTACCTTTTATAAAAATTAACATATTCTAATACTTAAAAAAACAACCAAATCCCTAGTCCCTGAAGGCCTAACCCAAACTCCATTATTTAATTCCTCTCCCTTTCCAAAACACAGATTTGAATGTCTAGATTTTTACAGCATGCTTAATGGCCATCATACGGTCACCAAATTAACACTTCATTCATTGTGAAAAGAATTTCATGATGATTGGACAAATGAACAACCGGAAAACCACTGAAGTGAGTCTCACAATTCTACCGTAGTCCCAAGAAAGAGAGGATCGTGGCCACCACTTACTGCAGTCCTCTGGTTGGCACAGATAATTTATCATCTCTGATAGGAAATATTATGAAAAAACAATTTTTACAAAGTCAACACTCTTTTCCACATTGATCTTCTAAATTCAACAAAGAATTTAGACTGCCAAAGCTGTAAATCTAGCAAATGTAAATCTAGCTTCATCTCAACTGGGGGGGGGGGGGGGGGGGGGGCAAAAAAAAAAAAAAAAAAAGAAAAAAACCCCCACGCACAAAGAAAAACAAGCAGCATACCCTTTATTTGGTGATACAATAGGTCAACAGTGTTCCAAAGTTTTGAACACTGAGTTTTACTCATGTGATCACTTGTTTTCTAGCAAAGCAATTTATTCAGATGTGTGCTTTTAAAAATACAGATTAGGAATCCTGCAATTGGTATGTTCTCTTATTAGAAATATTTTTCATGGTAATACATTACTTAACTTTCTATAATTAGAGGGGAAAATCATATAGATCATACTTTATTTTTAGCCTGACAGAATAAAGGTATTATATATATATATATATCTCTCTTCCAAAACCAGTGCACTTAGAAATTTCTAATTTGTGCACTCCATTGTTGAAATAAAAAAGCTGTATGTACATCTTCCACATCCACACTGCAACAGTCCTAGTAGTAATGCATTCCTTAACCCCTTTAGTTTCCCTTGAATTTGCTCTTTTTGGGGGTGGGGGAGGAAAGGATATAGAAGTTACAGTGCAGAACTATTATTTATTTTGAACAAAACATATCCTACGTTAAAAAAAATAATTTTATCAAAACCAAATTTCAATCACAGTTAGGTATGATTTTCAGTTAAAGGTATATGTTGAAATTGCACTTTGCAGATATCTTGACAGTGTCCTTATAGTGCTCTCCATTTCAGCCTATGTTTTTTTCAGTAGACACAGGTTCTTCCAGAGTTTTCTTTTGGCTTCCTTTCCGTGAATATTTGTATTTGTCTACATAGGCTTTAACCAAATTTGCCACTTTAGTAGAATTGACTTCTCCACTCTTACTATGACAAACCTATGAAAAAATGAGGGAAATTTTTTTTTCATAATTAAAAGGAATAAAATGGAAAGCTTTGTGAAAAACAACCCCAAACCAGACATTTTTCCATGTTTCTTTATATCTTATATGAACTTATTCAAAAGTTAAAAAAGCAGACAAGAATTAGAAGAAGGTAGCTCTTATTATTTTAATTAGACTTAAGCATCCCATTATTAAAATAGAGATGTTTCAAAACAATACATACAGAACTACACTAAAGCTATAACTTACTTTATCTACTGCTTTTCGTACAATCTCTTTATATTCTTCCTTGGTGATATCTTTATTTTGGTAAAAGGGCTTAATGGCCAGTTTTACCTCCTGTGCTGCTTTCTCTTGAATTTGCAATTTCTAATAAGAAGAAAATGTATAATTATTATTCGCCCAATTAAATACTTCCAAAAACTTTATTTAAAAATATAAAATTAAAAGCACTGTGCATTTGCATTATTAGAAGGAGCTCTTCAAATATGAATGTTGTAAACACAAAATTTATTTACTAACATACATATCAAACATTTCTAAAAATAATTATGAAATATTACTAGCAACTCATTGGGCATCAACATATCTAGATAGGACCCTTCAAATAATATTTGAATTTAAGACTATCAATAAATTCCCTTTACCACTTATACAATAGAAAGCTTGATTTTTTTCAACTTTATCAGAAACAAAATTATGTAGGTTGCTCTCAACCTTGAACTTGCCTTGTCTGTCTTCGAGCTATCTGCGCTGGCTTCCACTGTAACACTTACTTTGCTTTCTGCCAATTTTACAGCAGCATTAGAGGCTTTGCTGTGACTTGATGACGAAGCATTACCAGAACTTGGTCCCTGAACTGTTTCCATATTTGCTGGGGCTGCTGTCGGAGCAGGCAAGACTGGTGTACTCATGTTATTAGTTACATGAGAAGCACCAGGAATACCCTGTTTTAAAGAGTTATCATCAATTAATGAATTACTTGTACTCAATAGAAATCTCTTAGTTACATATTAGAAATAACATTTTAAAAATTCAAAGCAATTCAATCTTCGTACTTAAGAGAAATTCATATTTCAGGTCTTTTATGAAGAAAAATGAGTAACATTCTTAAAAACAGAGCCCTAGTTAAAGATGTCAACATGACTTTTAAATTATGCATGTTTATTGTAATGTTCTGACACCAACACTAAAAACAAGAAGAGCATTTAAAGAATAGTATCTTTCCTGCAAGGTTCTTTATGGAAATTAACTGAAGTGCCCCCCTTTAAAGATCAGAGGAAATGAGGCAGTGAAGTCAGATGGCTTGCAGTGAGTAGATAGCAGAAAAAGATTTAAGATCCCATATTCTGGAATCCCATTCCCTTGTTCTTCCAACTATATCTTGCTATCAGGATTCTAGAATTTCTGAAATGTAGACATAAAACTATAAGCAACACAATGTTTACAAATTATTCAAATGATCTGTATGCCTCAGAGGCACCTCATTCTTTTCAGCATGGTAATCTGTGAAAATGAGACAGTAATAGCTAATGAATAGCTTTCACTGGCGTCTGACCAAACAAGACAATACAAGCTTCACTAACAGTACTTTATCACAAGTTCCCACTCCTAACAAGTCCAATAAATTAGGGAAAAATTTAAAGCACCCATGACAATTCTAGTTTGGCTCATTATTACCTGGTCCTCTTAATGTGAAAAAACCCGTTTGGAATTTAATAACAGTATATTGTAGACTTGGTAATAAGTAATTCAGTTTCTTACTTGTGGGGAGGGAGATTTAGGAGAAGAACTGTGAAAGAGGGGTTATGAAGATTTACCATAAACCCAGCAATTTTCAACCAGTGTACCACAAGAATTTTTAAAACATGCAATACCTGATGATTTAATCAGGGACACTGACCTTAGATTGTCAAATAAAAAAATAACAGCTAACACAACAATAGCTGTCCAGTCAATGAAAAAAATTTACACCTATTGTTTTTGTGAGATCAGCAAAATATGTATTTTTTGTTGTGCCGCAAAATTTTAGTAATTCGTTTACATGTGCCATGAGATCAAAAAGGTTGAAAATCACTGCATAAACCTAATCAAATAAATAATTGTTTTGGATGACAGGAAGCCCTTTCTTGAATATCTGTCCCTAATCGCTAAATGTTTACAATGGCTATGTTGATTAAACTTGAGTTGCTAAAAACATACCTGCAATTGCTTTCCATCTGGCTGTGAAGCAATGTAGTTGACTTGTTGGGATGGTGGGGGAGGGGGTGGGGGTGGTGGTAGTCCCTGAGATACACTGGTAGGAGCAGCTACCTGCATGAGAGGTACTCCTGTGTGCAGATGCAAGGGTAGCTGAGGATGAATATTAAATGGATTGCGTTGGATGTTCATCAAAGGAGCATGAACACCCATTGGATATGGGAACATATTCATAGGCTGGTGCTGTGCATTCATTTGTTGCTGCATTACATTCATTTGTGGTTGCATCATATTTATAGGTAGCTGAGAACCATCACCTTGTTGGTTTGTTTGGTCTTTTAGGTTAGAATCTATCAAAAGAAAAAGGCTTGTGAAAAATATGTTACAAATTTCTTTAGAGAAGCAAAGAACTGATGGTTATAGTAAAATTTAAATAGCAATGAACAGATTCAGAACATCTAAACCAATCTCCAATTATTTGGCTTAAGCTTGTCATTTCTAAATAATGTGGGCTAATTTTCTAAAAGAAAACATGCAACTAAAATAATTTTTAAGAATAGAGTTACATGATATAACATCCATCAATATGAGCAAAGAATAAGTAGCTCAAGAAACTTACTAAGGAAATAAATACAAATTCATTTCGGTTACTAAATTAGAAAAAAAGTTAATCAATTTTTAATCTTCAACAACTTTTTTCTCACATTGTTAACAAAAAAAGCCAAGAAAGATAAATCTTTATTAGAAGAGTGATTTATATGAGAACAATGATCAAAATAATTCAAGTGTACACATCTGAAGTAAAATAAATAGAACTTAAATCCTGCATAGAAACATCCCAAATTTTTCTATTGTAGTACTTAAATTATACTTAAAATATTAAAGTTTTTGCAAAGTTTCAGGTAGGGGTAGAATGAAAGAAGAAAATAAATACTAATGTGTATATATTTATTTAAAATATAAAGTGACCTGTAAACAATTGGGATTCAATTAACATTATCCTATATAATAAAAGGCTAATATGCAAATTGACCAAATGGTGGAACATCGGGTCACTATGATGTGCACTGACCACCAGGGGGCAGACGCTCAATGCAGGAGCTGCCCCTTAGTGGTCAGTGCGCTCCCACAGGGGGAGCACTGCTCAGCCAGAAGCCCTGAGCCGGCTCACAGCTGGAGAGTGCAGCAGTGGCGGGAGCCTCTCCCGCCTCCGCAGCAGTCACACATCCCCCGAGGGCTCCTGGACTGCGAGAGGGCGCAGGCCAGGCTGAAGGAGCCCCCACCCCAAATGCACAACTTTCATGCACCGGGCCTCTAGTAAAACTATAAAGACAGATCATTTCAATTCAAATGAATAAGGCATTAAACCTATAGTCTCTTTTCTCAAATAAAAGTGTTAATAAACAGAATACATTACCCTGTTCAGGTGTTTCCTCTTCCTGTCTCATCCATCCAGATTGTGAGCCTGAGGAATTCCTCCCTCGTCGTGAATAATAGTTTTGCACATCTGCTGGAAGAGTCTTTCTCACAGCCCAACTAGATGCAGATGTCCACCCGGACCTATCTGCTGGTGTATCAAATGAGAACTCTTGCTCACTTTTCCGCTTATAGTGTTGCTGTTCCACAAACTTGAAAGACTCATTCCCTGAACCATTTGAATTCCCTGAGAGGGGTTTTCGGTTTTGCCACCGATTTTCATTTTGATCTGAATAGACAAAATTACCTCTGTAAGTGCCTCTGCCCCGGTTACCTCTACCACGGTTAGACATCCAACCTGAACCAAAGTTTTTATTCCAAGCATTCCCTGAATTTTCATTTCTATTTTCTTCCCAAGGGGAATCTTTTAACTTTTCTGGATGTCTGGTCCTTGGATCAGGTCCAGAATTTATTGTTTCTGTTACCCAACTGGAACAGTCATTTCTATGTTTGTCAGCAGAATTTGGATCATCAGCATCTGGACTGATGTCATTTTTTTCTTTTCTTGTATTTTCATTCTGTTTTTCTGCGTCGTTCTTTCTGTACCGATCATTTCCTCGTGGACATCTCCAACCATCATTTGCCCATCTTTCCTTCCACCGAGAAGAGTAGCTATCTCTGTCATTTCTACCAAATGATGAACTCTTACTTTTTGTTCTAGATCTTGATGGTGACCTAGAACGAGATCTGGACCTAGACCACCTTCTGGTTCTCCTTTCTCTATCTCTTTCTCTCTCTCTCCTAGGCCCATCTCTATCACTTTCTCTTTCTCTGCTCCGGGACCTGGATTTTTCTGTTGGGGAGGAATCTTTCACTCTTGACTGAGATCTTCTGTTCTCTCTAGAAGTGTCTCTCTTTGGGGAGAGTGACTCTGATCTTTTGCCTTCCCTTGTGCTGTCTCTTTTTGGAGATCGAGACTGTGACTGCCTTCTTTCTCTTGCAATATCCTGTTTTGGGGACTGGGAACGAGATTTTCTCCGTCCTCTTGATGATTCTTTTTTGGGAGATGGTGACTGAGACTTCCTGCTTTCTTTCCCAGTTTCTCTTTTGGGAGATGGAGACTGAGACCGCTTCTTTTCCCGTGCAGTGTCTTTGTTGGGAGACCAAGTTGTAGATGGGGAATGAAATCTAGATCTTCGAGTACGAGGCTTTTTGGCTTTATCTATCATATCTATTGGGTTTTCAAATGGCTGAGATACAGTTTCAACTTTTTCACTTACAGGATCAGAAAATGGCATATTATTTTGAGAACTGTGCTCTGTAGAATTTTTGTTCAGTTGTTTAGCATCAGTATTTACAGACAGTTCAATTCCAGACTCATTCTGATCACTGCAATATGAATCACATTCCATGGGTATCATTTCATTATTGTCTTCACTAAAATGTTTCTGAATCTGTTCAATGTGTGTGTTAGGCAATTCTGTAGATCTGGGTTGTTCAACCAGAGACTCAGCCTTTTCTTCTAAAGATGTGTCTAATTTGGTGTTAAGATTATTTTTTAATAAATTACTTTCAGAGTCTTGAATACTATTGAAATTTTCATTCCCTGAAGTATCACACATTACTTCTGTATCTCCAGTTTCAACAGGCCCAGGCAACTGAATCTCTGAGATCTCAATAGAGGTTTTGTCCACTGTTTGTATAATTCCACCCTCAGAAGATTCTAATTTGGGGCTGCCTACAAGCTGTTCTGCTTCTACTGTTGAATCATTATGATCAATAATTTCTACTATAGGACTCTCTATAACCTCTTGATCATTAACATCTGTAACTTTTTCTTCATTGACCTCTACACCTTTTTCTTCATTAACCATAACTATCTCTGCATTCTCAGATAACTCATCTAGGCTTGGTACAGGTTGGTGTACTTCAATTTCAGATGCTGAACATGTAAGAGAATCATTTGGAGGATAATCTGTACATATATCTGCTTTTACTTCTGATTCTGAAGGTAAAGATATTTGGTCTTCATTTTCTAATACATCACCTCCTTCTTCAGAAATAGTTTTAGAAATATCACTTTCTAAGCAAAAAACATTAGACTCATTATCCGTATTCTCAATTTTTTGAACTTCCTCAATACCTGTATTCTCAACTTTTTGAACTTCCTCAATACCTGTATTCTCAACTTTTTGAACTTCAATACCTGTATTCTCAACTTTTTGAACTTCCTCAATACCTGCATTCTCAACTTTTTGAACTTCCTCAATACCCGTATTCTCAACTTTCTGAACGTCCTCCTCCTCTCCAACTAGAACAGGAGGATCTTGGATACAAGACTCAGAATATGAAGATTCTACTTTTTCCTCTGTGTCATGGTTTTCAGTATGTTCCTCACTTTCTTCTATTTGCTCACTGCAACTTTTCAAGCCATTAGCAGACTTATTTTCTACATTTGTCTGCACAGTACAAGTGTTTCTACTTTCTTCATCTGATAGGTGCTCTTTCTCTAACACAGGTGGTGTGTCAGATTCTGCTGTTTCTTCATCTACTGAATCACTGGAAGATGCTTTTTCAGAAGGAGGTACAGAGCTTCGAAGTTTCTTTTTCAGTAAAGGTGGTTTCCTTCCTCTTCTTACAGACTTCCGTTTGGGGGCCTGTCTTGTTTGCTTTTCTGACTCAGCTGAAGAAGAAACACTTAGAGATGGATTATTGTTATCTGGGGCATCACACCCAGAATTATTTGATGTCGGGGATCTCTGAGAATGAGTGACTGTTTCAGCTCTTGTGTTACGTGTAGATCTCCTTGTAGGAGTTGCTGCTGCAGATTTTCGTCTTGATCCTCTGGTGTTTGATGTACCAGAAGTTTGCTTCTTCTCTTCTCCTTCTTGAGTATGTGCTAATGCATATCCCTTGCAAGAAGTACCTAATATTTTTTTAAAGAGTAAAAAGTAAGTATATGTTTCAATAAATGAGAATAGTTTAGCTTCAGCTTATTTTAGCATAAAATATACATCTATAACAGAGTGAAACAAACTATACTTATGAATCAAATTATGAATAAATATATAGCTATTAATATCTGAGTAATATCAGATATTTATCAGCTTCTTTTAATGCTACTGAAATATGTTATCACAAGATTTGAATCCATGTAGGCAATTTTATAGGGAGAAAAAACACAAAAGAAAATACGTTTGGTCTGATAACTGCCATTTGCTTTATGAATTGTTATTACCTTGGCAAAATGCAATAGAAAACAAGTTGTCACAAATACAGACTCAAATTCTTTGTTCATAATTAACGGGATATGAGATGCTACTTCTAAAGATCTATGGTTTGGACACTGAAGCCCTAAATAGAAGGGAGAGTTCAAATCAGTCCTCGAAAACATTAACTTGTAATTTCTTAAAGTAAAAGGGATTTCTGGTTTGAACAATTTTAAAGTCAAGTCACTGACCAAATATTTACAAAAATATTTAGACTTACTATTTAAACCTTATTTAACAGTTTTTCTAAGTCATCAACACACTGTTTATGAGATTGAAAGAAGCTCTTATTTTTTTAAAAGTAGAAAAGAACTTCACAAACTTTACCAAAATTCTGTAAAGATATGGTATTTGTTGGAAAAAGAGTTCTCGGCAACACAGAAGGGATGAGAGGAAGGACTTCTGTTTCAATATTCCAGGGTATAAAACCAATTCTGTAAATTCGAAACAAAATAAAAACATTTTGTTTAAAAGGTTTAAAAAATTAAACCAGCAACTTTCCAAATCAGGTTTGCAATATGAAAACATGGGGTGCTTTATTTTTTGCCCAAATAGTTAAAAATGTAAATTCAAAATTACTCATTGTTCAAGGGTGGCAATTGGCTGCAAAGAAAAAAACCTTTAAGTGCATGTTTTTCAGATAAATTTATGGTAAATGGAGATCTAGGTAAATATAAAATAGTTGTTTCTCTTTTAAATAATATTTTATCAAGATTTCTAGCTGTTACTCATTTTTTGCTATTCTAAAAAAAGTCACTTGAATAATAAAATGCAAAGATTTTAAGGACACAGTTTGATGACTTTTGATCACTATATATATATCTGTGTAACCACAACCCCAATAAAAAAAATAATAATTTTCACCACTCCAGAAAGCACCTCATGCCCCTTGCACCCCATTCCCTTTCCAGGCAACGGAAGAGATAATTTTGTTGAATTAATCAAATCAAGGTTTTAAAGAAATTAGCAGGATCAAAGGGAAATCAGTCCATGAGTTAATAAAAATTATAAATATTGGCCTGGCCAGCATGGCTCAGTGGGTGAGCATCAACCTATGAACCAGGAGGTCATGGTTTGATTCCCGGTCAGGGCACATGCCCGGGTTGCGGTCTCAATCCCCAATTGGGGGCGTGCAGGAGGCAGCCTATCAATGATTCTTTCTCATCATTGATGTTTCTATCTCTCTTCCCTTCTTTCCTCTCTGAAATCAATTAAAAGAAACAAAAACAAATTAAAATATTGGAAACAGAACTATTATTTGAATTCTGAAGTATTTCATAGATGATATCAGTTTTTGTTACATGTCTTTGTTTTACAACATATTTCAAGACCCCAAGCATCAAAATATGTCACTTTTTGAAAAACCTGGCTTCTGTTGCTATATTATATTTTTAAATTCCTCCATTTAAAGATGATGACTCTTCAACGTTCCCTGTGTCCCCAAGGACCTGCTAAGACCCTGAAGTTTCTGCATCCAAACCCAATCCACTGTTAGCTTCTTCTTTTCTGATTCATATTTGCTCATCACTTCAAGTCTCCTAACAAGACTATTTTATCCAATATAACTTGAAATTCTGGAGTAGGAGGAGAAGCTTGAAAAAAAAATACAACGTGTATATGTACAGAAATATATAACTAAGAAAAAGTTTCATCTGGGCTTCCTAATTTTACTTCTATTTGTGTTGCATTATTCCTAGAGCAAGCATGTCAAACTCGCGACCAGCGGGCTGCATGCAGCCCACAATGAATATTTTTGCGACCCAGCCAATATAACAGCATGTAAGAAACGTTTTAATAAAAATTTTGTAACTTTTACAATATCCTGTTATATACATAATTAATAACAAACTGCAAAGTTCGCGAATAACCGATTACTGTAATCGCGTTGCATTCATTTCCCTTATGTGCGTTATGCACTGGCACATCATTTCTCTCCACTAATACTAGCAGCAAATATTTTAGCAGCTGAATGCCACATCATCAGTCTTGCACTGACTTGTTTGGTATGCACAAAAGGAAATATTTTGCTTTTGGAGAACAAGAAAAATAGGTTTATTTACGTTATGCTTATTAATTTGTGCAGTTATTCAGCTTCTGGTAAGTTAATGTTCAAAAAAATATTAATTTTTATTAAAATGTTCTATTATTTTCTATTATTTTATGTTAACAATTATTCATTTATTTCAGCCCTTTGTATTCAGCACCACTCTATTGAAAAAAACCTACGTTTCTATGAAAATTGAAGCTTTTGTTTTTTGCAGTCCATATAAACTTAAACCTTGTTTATTTGGCCTGTGTTAGCCTTTGAGTTTGACATGCTTCTCCTAGAGTGTGAAGGACCCTATGCAGAACTACATTACAGTGGTATCTATTTATATAAAAATCCTGGGTGTAATGTCACGACTGAGGCTTGACCAACCGGAAGGAAGTCAGTCTCGCAGGGGTTGTCTTGGCCACAGCTGTGCCCTCCCCGAGCTGTTTCCCGGAGCTTTTTCCGGCAAGGGCGAGGTTTGAGGCAGGAACCGGCCCTCGGAGCGTGGACCCACTAAGTCCTGGGTCCTCTTAGCAACAGCTGCGCCCTCCCCGAGCTGTTTCCAGTAAGGGTGGGGTTTGAGGCAGGAACCGGCCCTCGGAGCGTAGACCCACTGAGTCCTGGGTCACTTTGCCAAGGGCTGTGCCCTCCCCAAGCTGTTTCCCACGAGGCCTGAGGAAGAACCCACCCTTGGAGCGCCCAGCAGCAGTCAGTCCTGGGTTGCTGAGGAGGAGGCCACGGCGGCGTGGTAGAACTCTGAGTCTGGCCCAATAGGGGGTGTGGTCGGCCTTCAAACCAGACCCTGACAGTAGGGAGGAGGGAGCCCCATTCCTCACAGAATCCGCTGTTGGATAGCTTGCTGTCAGTGGCCTGCCAGCCAGGAACCCCATTCACCTGCA
>NW_005370683.1:6042337-6042627 GCF_000412655.1 Myotis brandtii
TCTTTATAAAGTTTTAATACATTATATTAGAGGTTGTGGTGGTACTGTTTTACCCACAGCATCTACGGGAATTGCTGCAAATTTACTTCTCGGTGGAAGCACCTTTCATTACCAATATAAATTACCGATTCCATTAAATAAAACTTCACTTCAATTTCTAGACTTGATATAAACAGTGAAGTTGCTAAAACTATTAAAAAGGCCCAACTTCTCATTATTGATGAATGCACCATGGCATCCAGTCATGCTATAAACGCCATAGACAGATTACTAAGAGAAATTTGAATGTT
>NW_005370683.1:6043824-6046969 GCF_000412655.1 Myotis brandtii
TCACACTTCTATTATACAGGAAGGGCAAATAGCAATATTAAAATATTTCTGCTAATTAATTCCCTTTTAATGTGCACGAATTTCATGCACCGGGCTACTAGTATAAAATAAAGTTCAAGTTATAGGCAACAAATGACCTTGATCTTTATGTACAAGCTTGATTTAAGTATATATCATATACCTAGCAATGTGCTAGGACTTAAACTAAGAAAAGGCTAGATTATTGAAAGTTATGAGTGCCAGGGCAGAGTGGGGGCTTGATCAAATAGTTATTCAAAAGAACATTTTGGCCCTAACCGGTATGGCTCAGTGGATAGAGCGTCAGACTGTGGACTGAAAGGTCCCGGGTTCGATTCTGGCCAAGGGCATGTACCTTGGTTGTGGGCACATCCCCAGTAGGGGGTGTGCAGGAGGCAGCTGATCGATGTTTCTCTCTTGTTGATGTTTCTAACTCTCCCTCCTCTCTGTAAAAAATCAATAAAATATATTTTTTATAAAAAGAACATTTTGGAGAGGAAATATCATGATAAAAGCAGTAATTCAGCTAACAGCACATAGGAATGGGGAAAAGAATAGATGAAGAATGACAGATATGAATGCTATTATTAATAATTAATCTTATTATTTAGGCACTATCCCTTTTAAATGAATCAAATGTCCATATTTATTAAACAGATTAAAAGTTCTTTAAGGGGTTCTTTAAATAGCGATCTTTGTTAGGCATCTGAAGCACCAAAGTATAATTTGCACAAAACTTTCTTAGAAACATACTCACGAAATAAGATACATTTGTAGTTAAGTATTAATGATATCTTATATTCATGTTAGCAATTAAACACTTCAGTAACAATTTTTTTTTACCTTCCAATTCCAGGTAATGTATCAGGAAACCATGACAATTCCAGTTCTTGTCTCTTCTGTCTAATTAATGCACTGATTTCATTGACTTCTATAAATTCTGTACTAAAAGATAAATTTTACACCTTCATCAGAATTCTAAAAATTTTAAGTTTGGAGTAACAATTGGGTTCATGATATATATGCAGTTGTTTTCATACCTAGCATTATAAATCACATTTATAAGGATAAGAACATTTTTCTATTTAAACACTTTAAAAATGAACTAATTCCTAAAAGTTAATAAAATATTTATATTACAAAACAAAATTATGTTTATCTGATTCATAAAAATAATGCTTGAATTTCTATTTAAGTGACAGAATTTTTAAAAAGTCAATTCAGACTAATATCCTCGGTATAGAGAGAAAAAACCCTAACACTATTTCTATCCCATGAACCAAAGCTACAGCAAGCAGCTCCAGCAGAAATTGTAGGCGCAATAATTTCCACCTGAAACTAAGCAGAGGACAAAAGAAGAAAATCAAAGAAGGTACAGTTACTATAACAAAACATAACGAAAAAAGGGGTATAGTTCAGCTTTTCAAAGACTACTCAGACGTAAGTGCTTTCTTGTAATTCAAGCTCGTAAATTGAATTCTACAATCATAATCTGTCTTGTTAGTTCAACCAATTCTATGCGATTTTAAAAGTCCAACTTATTTTTCAAATTCCACCTATCACTATGGATTCAAAGAAGGATGTACTCTGAAAGGGCGATGCTTACTGCTAGCCTACTTTTTTCTATCAACAAAACGCCTGTGTAGAATAATTTATTATTAATAAAAACAAAGCTCACTAGCATAGGCAAGTCATTGCATAATAGAGAATGTCACAAAATGATAGGTTTTCTTTTTGCTAAAACTAGTTTATTTTCCAAAAGGAACAAAAGCAAAAATCAAGGTGGGCTTTCATAATGTTTGCTGAGCCTAAGTTTAAATTTTTACCAAAAGTTAATTATAACTAAAACATCAAGTAGAAAAAAGCATAAATTAAAAGTAGAAAATACTAACCAGTAAGCTCTACAGGTAAAAGAAGTGTCTCCAGTGTGACTAGTAGAAGAAAACATATTGAAGGAAGAATTTCTGAAGGACTGACTTGTACACTGATTTGATCTTCGAAGCTATAAAAGTAAAAACAGGTTAGTGAAACAGCAAACAAAAAACCTCCATAATATAAATAGTAGGTAAAAGTTGTATTGAAGACTTTTATATACCGGAGGCACTAGCGTCATATACTAAAAACCATAAAGTTATCTAAGAAAAAGATTTTTCAACACACCTTCTTTATCTTCATTATTGCATTTTTCTTTCCTCCCATTTCACTGTATTTAGTTTTTCCTGTACAAAGACACAAAAAGGCTTGGTTACCTTGTCTTAATGTTTATTTTAAAAGGTTGTAAAACCAGTACTGATACTGACACATTGACAAAAGGAAGTTAAAATATGTAGAAAAGTTGCATTTAAAATTATAGTACTGGCCCGGCTGGCGTGGTTCAGTGGTTGAACGTCAATCTATGAATCAGGAGGTCATGGTTCCATTCCTGGTCAGGACATATGCCCAGGTTGCAGGCTCAATCCCTGGTGTGGGGCGTGCAGGAGGCAGCTGATCATTTGTTCTCTCTCATCATTGATGTTTTTATCGCTTTCTCCCTCTCCCTTCCTCTGTGAAATCAATAAAAATATATTTTAAAAAATAAAATAAGCCCTAGCAGGTTTTCTCAGTGGATAGAGCATTAGCCCATGGAGTAATGGGTCCCAGGTTCGATTCCAGTCAAGGGTATGTGCCTTAGTTGCAGGCTTTATCCCTGGCCCTGGTCCAAGAGTGTTCAGGAGGCAACCAATTAATGTGTCTCTTTCACATCAATGTTTCTCTCTCTGTCTTTCCCACTCCCTTTCACTCTCTCCAAAAATCAATAGAAAAATATCCTCGATAATGATTAACACACACACACACACACACACACACACACACACAAAACAAAACAAAAAATAGTTGCATTTACATAAATTTTCCAAATGCTAATTTTATCTTATCTTGTTAAGCCACAGATATATGAAAAATGTTAAGAGACCACAATAGAGAAAACTGGTAAAGCATGTAATACTGCTATCTTAGTGCATGAGCATTAGAATTCTAGTCAACATTTTCTGGCACCCTATGAAAATTTAAACCACCCTGTAACAAAAAATAAAAAATAAATAAATTAAAAAATATATTTATTTATTTATTTATTTATTTCTGGCAC
>NW_005370683.1:6047048-6082865 GCF_000412655.1 Myotis brandtii
CTGGAACGACCAGAATGACCGGTCCCTATGACGCACACTGCGGTCGACTAACCAGCCCGATCGGGGGCAGGGCCAGCCGGCCAACCTCCCGCAACCCCTCTCTCCAGCCAGCCCACCTGTGCATGAATTTGTGCACTAGGCCTCTAATATATATATATATAATTTCGAATTACTTAACACATTGCAGACCAGTAGTTTTATTGCTAGCTTTACCCAGTGGCCAGATAAGTTTCTATTGAACGAGTACAAAAAATGTTTTTACATAAATGTTAAAGTCACGCTTTAAAATTAAATCCCCATTGCATTTTGAAGTTATTTATTACATGTTCTTACAAGCTAATATCTTTTTAAAGTATACTTTGTAAAACACTGTGTAATATGAAGTGAATTCTCGTTATCTGTCCGCAATGTGTTAATATCAATAATGCTCTTCATATATATCCTTTTTCAGCTATGACCTAAAAAACAGGTCCTGTTAGCTCACCTCAAGTAAGAGCTGACTGAGGGAACTAGGTCCATCAGCCCTTGTCAATCATAAATTACCATTTAACCACTGGCACCATCTTCAAATAAGTATTCTCTTTCCTCCTCAAACTTTATAATTAGAATTAGGAAAAATAGAAGTGTTGAGTCAGACAGCTTTCTGTTATAGAAATGTTTCTGGCTACACTGCCTATGACTTATTTTTTGGCATTACCTGTCCCATCTGGAAATTTATTTCTATGGATACACTAGAGGTCTGGTGTACGAAATTCGTGCACGGGAGCAGGGGGTGGTCCCTCAGCCCGGCCTGCACCCTCTCACAATCCAGGACCCCTCCGGGGATGTCCAACTGCCGCTTTAGGCCCGATCCCACAGGGATCCCTGTGGGATCAGGCCTAAACCGGCAGTCGGACATGCCTCTCGCAACCCAGGACTGCTGGCTCCTAACCACTCACCTGCCTGCCTGCCTCATCGCCCCTAACAGCTCACCTGCCTGCCTGATCGCCCCTAACCGCCTCTGCCTCGGTCCCCGCCGCCACAGCTTCGTCCACAAGGATGTCCAGAATGACGTTCAGAAGGTCATTCGGCTGTCTGGTCTAATTAGCATATTACGCTTTTATTATTATAGATACTTCCAGGTTAAGCACAATAAAGGATAGCTTCTGCTAACTACAAAAACTGTTAGCACTTTTATAGATTACTGCTCTTAGTTTTTCTTTAGCATTGAGTCTACATTATTAGTCATCTATACCTATCAATACACTTGTGTGCAATAAACTATTGCTGGTACTGTCATTGCTTTCTCCTCAAAACTCTGGAAAAAGTAAGGGAGGTTAAAAATTTAGTTGAAGAATGAAAGTGACATTTCCTTAACAAATTTGCCAAAAGGTATGCTAACCTTTTCTAGTAAGGGGAAAAGAGCAGGCAACACCATCTTCATTAGATGGAAAAACTAAACAATTTATATAGCATTCCTAGAGTCATAGATTTAATGGAAAAACCAGTATAAAACTCAAAGGGCCAACTTCCAATAAGATTATCTAGTAGGCCTGCTAAGTTTTAACTAATGTTCTACTAATAATTTCTAATCCAGATAAAAGAAGTTCACAATGTCATATGTTCTATTCATTAGTTTATGTGTAATATAAATAACTTCAGGTAGAAAAGGAAGTCACACATAAATGTTCAAAGACAGCCCCTTTCTGCTTCAAAAAAACTTTTAAGAAATTAAAAAAGCTAAAATTGGTCTAGTGGGTTTGGCTCAGTGGATATAGAGTGTCGGCCTGTGGACTGAAGGGGTCCTGGATTCGATTCTGGTCAAGGGCACATGCCCGGGTTGCAGGCTCGATTCCCAATAGGGGGCGTGCAGGAAGCAGCTGATCAATGATCCTTTCTAATCATTGATTTTTCTATCTATCTCTCCTTCTCCCTGCCTCTCTGAAATCAATAAAAATATATTTTTTAAAAAAAGCTAAAACTGAGTTCTTCTAAACTCTAGCCAAGCGATCCTAGATAAAGAGACATCATTTTTTCAAAATGTTCTTTTATAAAAAGAAATTTAAATTATCCTTAATACACCATGATTCCTGTTCAGTGTAACATGAGTAAATAAAGATGATTTTTCTGCTTATTAGTTCATTTGCCCTAAACTTTGAGACCATTATAAATAACATTTACAGGTTCTCTCAGTCTTCTGGTAAGGTCATTTGTTAATAATATGTAAGAAATCTCATAAGAAATGTGAAAACTAAAGGTTAAAATTCTATGGTTTATGAACTTTATAAACATTAGCCTAAAAAAAAATAAAAGACTGATATTGATCACATTCTGAAAGATAAGCCAAAATAATCAAGGTTAGTTGGTCTATTAAGTAGGGAGCAGACACTATGTTATCAAAGTGATAATTTTATATTAAGAATTATTTTTTAACTCAAAAGTGCATCCAAACAAAGCCATAAGAATAAGGCAATAATTTGAAACAAATTCTGGACATCGGATCACTTAATCTATAAATGTTTCAGTATATAAGTCTAAAAGATAAGTGCTCTTTGAGGGAGAAAATCCTTAATACCATTATTCCAAGTAAAAAAATTTTAACTTTAATAATTCCTTAATATCAAATACCCAATGTTCAATTTTCTCCAATTGTCCATAAAGTTTTATTTTTTATAACATGTCAGAATATGGATCCAAATAAGATCCATACACTCTGACTGGCTGAATGTCTGTCTCTTAATCTACAGGTTCTGCTCCATCCTTTACTAAACTCCTTGGAATTTTATGACTAAAGAAACCAGGTCATTTGTCTGTGATCTAAATTTTGCTGATTGCATCCCCTTGTCACTTAACATACATCTCTGACTCTGTACATCTTGTAAATTAGTAGTTAGATTTCTTAATAAGATGCAGGTTTGTTTGTTTTGGCTTTCAGGTTTTCTTGGTCACACTATTGCATATTTGCTGTTATTTACTTCCATAAAGAAATATTTTTTTAAAAAAATTTCCCTGTTACTCCTCACCGAGGATATTTTTCCAGTAATTTTTTTTAGAGAGTGAAAGGGAGGGGGAGAGAAAGAAAGAGAAAAATCTATGTGAGACACATCAATTGGTTGCCTCCCACACACGCCCTGACCAGGGCTGAGAATCGAGCCTGCAACCGAGATACGTGTCCTTAATCGGAATCGAACCCGGGACCCTTCAGTCCACAGGCTGATGCTCTATCCACTGAGCCAAACTGGCTAGGGCAAGGATTATTTTTAATGTATTGTTGTCTCACCTTTTGTGATGCTAACAGCCATTGCTGATCACTTCCTAGATCCATTAATTCATTAATGTACAAAATGCTAATATTCAAATTCTATACTTTTATCTTCAATTATTTGCTCAAATACTTCTAAAAATATTTAACTTTCTTTTACTACCTGTTCAATTATTCTGATGTGTAGTTTACTTAGGAAAGGCAAGATAGATGTTTGAATCTTTTCTTTTATAAATGTACCAGTTTAACAATGAGTTAATTCTTAGCATCCTCCAAAACAGACCCATTAGTTTTTATGTTTATTTAAATCTGAGTAATCCCATTAAACATAATACCTAAATACAAACTATTTCATTAAGTATATAATGTATTTCAATGCAGGGGAAAAAACTGGCCAAGTTAGATGTATTAAACTCTCCAAGTAAAAAGCGACATCATAGAAAAATGAACCAAATGGATAATCAATAAGTATCCAGTACCCCACAAATGAATCCAAACTCGTTCAATTAAAACATTTCCACATAATTACCTTGATCACTTACATATAAAACTAAAATGAGTATTTCTGCCTATCCTAAACCACACAAATGACTTCAGACATCTTCACTTAAGCAGACACATTAGTTTACAGGCCTTGAACAATATTAACTTTCTGGCATAAACTTTTTTTTTAAGAACTATAATTTAAAAATTGCTTTTCAGTATTAAATTAGCTTAGGATATTCACTAAAAACTTGTTTAGTATTCCATATTCTGAATAGTAAAACAAATTCTCAAATCCATATAAGTCATAGTGTCTTATAAATGGTCTTCACTACAGTGAAGCACTTGAGGTTAGATCTGCCTATGTCTCTCTCTCTAAAAATAAGTCCAGGCAAGAGATATATACTTAAAGAAAATTATAGTAGACTTAAAACTAAGATAAACATAGTGAGAGCAGGCCAAATTATCTAGAGAAATCTATCACATCATTTAATCTTTCTCAGCAGTAAATTTTATATCAGATCCTAGAGTTACCAAGCAAAGTCCATCCATTAAAAAAGGATGTTCATCTACAGCAACGACATAGAAAAACAAACAAGTTTGATATCTAAGGTTTGTTAACAAAAGAAAAATGCTCATCTAATCAGTAAATCCTTTTAATACAATTTCATTTTAATAGCAACTAATCAAAGGCAGAAAGAGCACTTATTAACCTATAAATATGAGATCTATAGACATAAGAGATCATGTTAATTCAAATCATAAATATAATAACAACCAAACTCGGTATTCATAATGTAAAACAATGAAGTTGATAACTTTTAAGAATAATAAATTCATTAATTCTTTATATCTATAAAGAAAAATTCATTGTAACCTAGCCTGGAAATTAAATGTTCACCTCCTCGCTTACAAACAGTTAATAGTAAGTTGTTCTTTAGAATAGAATACACAGCCTGAGCTCCAAGGAGGAATCACAGGGCACTATGGTATCATTTTTCTCTGACCCTGCCCCAAACCTTTCCTGTACTGGAGAACTATGTACTAGGTGAGATCGAAAGACAGGAATATTTAACTGCTCATGTAGATAAATATGTAAGAGGTGCTTTATTTCCAAAGTTTCAAATTAGAAGTGTGGCTAGAGACCAAACCACCACTTCTTCTGGGAACTGTGAAATAACTTCACTGTCACAAACTTCCCTTGCTACAGCTTACCGTACTTTATCCCATCTCCCCTAAATTCTTCTGCTTTTATAAGTGGAGTAAGACTGTAATGTAGGTTGCTAACCACCAAGTAATTGAAAATATCCTTCTTCTTTTCCTCTCCCCCTTTCTTTCTCCTGCTCCCTTCCTCCAAGATGAGCATAAAAAAACACACAAAATGGGTAGGGAATAGCATAAATAACTCCATGAAAGTAGTTTATATAGGATTTAACAATGTACAGAGCTCAGTAGAGTTCTGTGCATGACTGTTTTCCAAACCAAAATGTTACTAATAAGAACTCTGGCACAAGTACTAAAGTAAGAAACAAAAAAAGGTAGAAAACAAAAGAAAAAAGCCACTTACTATGCATCTTCAAGTCATAAAGCTTTGCACTTAATAGATCTTCTCCTATGTTCTTTCTGTAAACATCAAAAAAAGGTGAAATAATTAAGACAAAACTGTCATTTTGCTCATTTATTTTCAATTCCCTGCCCACCAAAATGAAATTTATTAGGCAGAGTTTTATATTCTAGCAAAGAAAGTATAACTAGTTGCCCCTCCCCATCCCAGTGACTGACAATGGAGATTTACTACCAAGAAACAAAATATCATTGCAATCTCTTTCTCTAGAACTGGCAGAAATAATCAGAAAGAAAGGGTGTCTGTCAGGGTTTTACTGCTTTAGAAAGGAGAAACAACACTGGACACTGTTGAAGTGGTGAAGAGACTAGGAATGGGTAGTAAACCTCAGACTGAATGGGAGGAATGCTAAAAAATTTCCAAAAGGCTCTAAAAAATGTACTGTAAATATCCAATAGCTGAGAGATTTTCCACCTTGGGAGAAATCATTAAGGGTCTGACTTGTTGGACAAAAGCAAATTATTATTTTATATATTATTTCCATACACCATCCCCCCACCATATATCCATGAGAAAAAGCAGTTAAGCATGTGGACTACCTCAGCTGAATTAGCCCCATTGTTCAACCTTGTTATAGGTCATATAGTGATGACCACTGCATTCTCAGCAATAGCTAAGAGAACTGGGGTAATTCAGAGAAAACACAAAAATATATATCCATGACGTTGTCACAGCCAGTGATAGCAGCTATAGTAAGAATGCAGGTAGCAAAGGTATTTCTTCATTATTCCTAGGAAAAGTGTGCTGCTACCTACTATGAAAACATATATACATAAATCAAAACTGACTCTAATAAAGTTAAAAGAAAATATAAATAAAATCTACTCTAATGCAGCTAATGTGGGTTTATGGGTGGGTTCTTACAGTGGATGTTTCATGAATCCCTTAAAATCATACACAAAGTTTTGTCTGTAAGTAAGTTCTATGACATGTTTTTCTAGAAGATGTCTGCAGTTTTCTTCAAATTCTCAAATTAGTCTGTAACTTCCCAAAAGTTAAGACCTAGAGAGCTATAATATAAATTAGTTGCATGATTTAATACATCTCAGGGACGACTATCAATTATTTTGGTAACAAAATAAATGTACTCTCTTAAGAAATTAGCATTCTGATGAAATGTGCCAATGAATTATAAATTTAATTATGAATCTGACAGTATATTGACTTAAGAATATAACTTTTAGATAGCTCAAAATATATTTCAGATCAAAATGGGCTTAAATTTTAAATGTACCAGAAGAAGTTATTTTAAGTATTAAGCATAAATTAATTTCCAGTACATTACTAACACAATTTAGTTGAAAAAAAATATGATACCTATTAAACTGGAATACTAAGCACTGTATTTCTAGGCAATTATGTTTTACCAACAGCAATTAAAGAAACAAATACAAACGTTAAATTTTTTTAAAAACATAAACATGTTACATTAGGTAGCAAAAATACAAAGAAGCACAATGAGAAAAATAATAAGTAGTTTGAATTATAACTGTCTCATGAAATATGGTGAGTTATACCATTAGTAACTTTCTACCTTTTGTCCCTAAACACTAGAGCAGTGCTATTCAAAATGTGGTCTGTGCACCAATACTTCTCCATTATTGGTTGTGATATGTACAAAAATGAATAAGCATTCAGAAAATTTTACAGAAATTTTACACTGCTGTAACATTTTTATTTTATAAAAATATCAATCTAAATTCAGATTAGAAAAAAAAACTAAGAAAACCAATTCCTCAGAGATACAGCTGAGTCCGGCTGATGTGGCTCAGTGGTTGAGCGTCAACCTATGAACCAGGAGGTCAAAATTCAATTCCTGGTCAGGGCACATGCCCGGGTTGCAAGCTTGATTTCTTGTAGAGGGCATGCAGGAGGCAGCCGATCGATGATTCTCTCTCATCATTGATGTTTCTATTTCTCTTTCTCTCTCTCTTCCTCTCTGAAATCAATTTTAAAAAACATATTAATAAAAGATAGAGCTCAGATTATATTCTCAAATTTCAGCTGGTCATTCCTTAAATTACCAAGTACATGCTTTAAAAGAAGTAATTAAATATATTTAAACCCACAACATTAAAAAAATGTATTCATTTTTATTACTAGCTACCTTCTGATTCTACACATTGGATTCCACTTCTAAAGTTCATTACTAACCTCATACAGCTTTTAGAATTTTCATGACAGGAGAGCTGTTTCTTAAAAGAGCTTTCGTTTATCTTGTCTTTTGCTTCTCTCAACTGCCTTTTTACTTGAACCTATGAGAAAAGCAAAATCACCTATTTAGAGTGATAATCCAGTATCACAAATAATAACCTATTTTTCAATTCTCCCTTGAAAAAAAAAATTAAACAAAATTGTCTGAAACTCTAGCCCAAATACATATGCTTATTCATTCGAGCATGCTAAATTATAAACTTAACATACATGCTAAGCTCTGGGGAAACAAATTAGGGGGAAATAAGGCATGTAAACAGATTAAGTGCTCATAATAGAGATAAAAACACAGATCAGCAGATACATTGATTGAAAATTAACTCTAGAAAAGACTTTAATGAATAGATGCTTTATGAGTTGGCCTTAGAGAATGAGTAAAATTTGTCTAAGGAATAAAATTAAGGAAAGAAGCCAATGCAGATGGGGAAGTTGATATAAAGTATAGGACCAGATTATAAAGAGCTTTGAATAATAAAACAATTCTATAGGAATCAGAGAATAAGTGAGGTTTTTAAAGCAAGTAAATGAGATGATCAAATAATTTTTTTTTTAGTATTAACTTTGGCATTAATGTGAAGAATGAAGCAGATAAGGAGAAACTATAAAAGCCAGAAAAACAGAAGCTCTTACAATGCATAGTCTAGATTTATGCTGAGAAAATAGTCACTTGCCACATAAGGCTATTGAGCACTTGAAATGTGGCTGGTCTGAATTGAGATGCACTCTAAGTGTAAAATATACAGAGGAGTTCAAAGACTTAGGACAACAACAAAAAGGGAAAATCTCTCAATAACAATTCTTTAAAAATATTACATGTTGAAATATATATGTTGGATTAAATACATATTATAAAAATTTGGTTTTTCCTACTCTTTTCACATCACTAATTAAAACTTCTAAATTACAGCCCTAACTGGTTTGGCTCAGTGGATAGAGCGTCGGCCTGTGGACTGAAGGGTCCCAGGTTCAATTCTGGTCAAGGGCATGTACCTTGGTTGCAGGCACATCCCCAGTAGGGGGTGCGCAGGAGGCAGCTGATCAATGTTTCTCTCTCATCGATGTTTCTAACTCTATCCCTCTCCCTTCCTCTCTGTAAAAAATCAATAAAAATATATTTAAAAAAAAAACTTTTAAATTACAGATTGGCTTGTATATTTCCATTGGCAGAACCAGTCTAGATGGCAGCATGAGAGCCTACTAAGAGTTAATAGCAGAGACATGAAGGAACAAATTTAAGAAGAAATTGAGCAAAAGGAATAGGAAAAGATGGATGGGCAGAGAGAAAAAAAATGGAAAATTCCCTGATACTTTTTGGATTTGTTAATGTTGATTCCTTTGTATTATAGATGGAGATATCCAACAAGTGGTTGAAAATACAAGTCTGGTTCTAAGGAAAAATATCTAGGCTAGTGACAGAATTTTAGGAGTTATATAAATATAGATAGTACTAACAGCTACTGAAGTATTGAGAAGACTTAAGGGGAAGGTATACCTAGAGAATTGAAAGGAAGATCCTATGAGGAGTCCCAATGATTTAAGAAAAGGTAAGAAGAGCAGGGAGATGGCAAAGAAGATTGTAAAAGGTCGGTAAAAGAAACAAACATACATACATATACACATTCTTACATATATACCCATAAGAGAAGTAAACCTAGAAGCCAAAGGAAATAAAAGTACTCAACAGCATTACATGCAGAAAGGATGGGATTGGCCAGTCAGAGATTACTCTGGCCCTTAGTGAGGACAGTTTTAGTAAAACAAAATGACAGAGGTGAACTGTCAATGGAACTGGGGAATTGAAAAAATGAAGTAAATGTAGATGTCTCATTCAAGTTCAGCTATAAAGGGAAAAGGATAATAATTGAAGATTCAAAAGAAGCAAAGGAAAATATTGAGAGTACAAGGATAATATCACATATAAGAAATACCTTTTTAAGTTTGACAAAATTAGATGAATAGTGCATCAAACTTTTAAGCCTCATTAAATAAAACAAATTCTTATTCCAAGAACAAAATTTCACATGAAGCAAAAGAACAAAATTTTACAAGAAAATATATTTGGAAACTAGCTCATGCTAATGAATCATCAGCAACATAACATATACTCTAGAAAAATGGAGAACGTCTTTCAGAGAAGTCATGCTTTAATTTTGATTATAATATTACACAATTATATCTTTTCTCCAAAATATATACTAATTTGTATAGACGTGCAGACTTACATAATTACAAGAAGCAAATTAATTTTTCATGTATCTTTTTATTTGAATTGCAGTCTTATTTGTATATTGAGACTCATCTGTTAAAAATGTAACAGCCTGGCCGGTGTGGCTCAGTGGTTGAGTGTTGACCCATGCACCAAAGGGTCGTGGGTTAGATTCCTGATCAGGGACACACAACTTGATCCCCAATAGGGGCACAAAGGAGGCAGCCAATAGATGTCTCGCTCTCACATCGATGTTTCTCTCTCTCTCCCCCTTCCTCTCTCTCTAAAATCAATAAAGATATTTAAATATATATACATATATATATATATCAAAACAAATTATAAATACCTACAATGAGAACATCTAATGCTTAAATAGTTGTACGTTGCTTCCATTCCCTTCCTACTCACACGGAGAGCAACAAAGCTATCATAGACTTATAATGCTACCTGGGAACAGTTTTTTTCACATCAATGACATCATATATGTATATATTGAGTATTCCCATTTTTAGTTGTATATCCTTTGTGACTTCTTAGAGATACTACAAGTAATCTCTTTCTTAAAGTCAAATACCATATGATTTCACTTATATGTGGAATCAAATTTTCAAAACAAATAAACAAAATAGAAACAGACTCATAGAGAACAAACTTTTAAAAAAGGATTGGGTAAAATAGGTGAAAGGATTGAGAAAATAAAAAATCACAGACATAGACAACAATATGGTGATTACCAGAGGGAATGGGTGGTGAGGCAGGTAGAAGAGAGTAAAGGGAGTGTAAATGATGACAAAAGGAGACTTCATTTTGGGTGGTGAACACACAATACAATATACAGATGATGTATTATAGAACTTCACACTTGAAACCTATAAAACTTATTAACCAATGTCATCCCAATAAAGTCAATAAAATTAAATAAATAATTTTCTCTTAAAAACAGTCATGAAAAAAAAGGCTGAGAAAATGTTCCAGATTAAAAGATATGAGACATAACGTAACACATGATTACAGATTTTCTTTTGCTATAAGGAACATTCTTGGAACAAATGGTAACATCTGATTATAATTATATATATATATAAATTATTTTTAAAATCTCCTTCTTATACATTTTATTTAACTACTTACTGCCCGTTTCTCTTTTCACCTTTTACTCATTAACTCAGGAATATGTTCCTATTTCTTTTATTTGTAAGCCAAAAATGTGAACACAAATCATAATCATGGTTTATAATAATTAACATCAATGAGGTATGTATGGTATGTGCA
Organism: Myotis brandtii; assembly: GCF_000412655.1. Lineage (NCBI taxonomy): Eukaryota > Metazoa > Chordata > Mammalia > Chiroptera > Vespertilionidae > Myotis > Myotis brandtii. The sequence continues at coordinate 6,058,092 of NW_005370683.1, forward strand.
TCTCAGAGATGTGATTAGGATTAAGCATTACAATAAACTATACTTAATAAAAGAATGAACTAATTGGCCTATGGCAATCTTGAAACTGAAAAGTCCCTCTCAATCTCCACAAACGCCCCTTTCTCCAATTACTCATTTTTCTTCAAACACCAGAATTTAAGAACAAAGACATCATTTTATATTTACTTTTACTGGCTTACTCTTCTCAACATTGCTTTTTTTATGAAAACATACTTTTCAGGTATTTTGGACTTAAGTCTTTGTGAGGGTTGGCCTTTGAATCTAATAGTCCATTTCAAATATTTTTCAATTAAAAATGTATTCAGCCCAGCTGGTGTGGCTCAGTGGTTGAGTAGCGACCTATGAACCAGAAGGTCACGGTTCAATTCCCAGTCGGGGCATATGCCTGGGTTGTGGGCTCTATCCCATGTGCAGGAGGCAGCCCATTGATGGTTCTTTCTCATTGATGTTTCTATCTCTCTCTCCCTCTCCCTTCCTCTCTGAAATAAAAAAAATAAAATAAAAATGTATTTAAAGCACTATATAATTAATCAATAAATGTTTTTTAAATAAAGGTCCTCACACTAAAAATATATCCTCTTTAGCGGGCAAAGGAAAAAAAAGAGAATTTCTGAATTCTTGTAGAAAAGTCTGGGTTTGTTATGCTAAGGGGGAATGTTAATCACATATTAAAGCTAAAGTTCAACAAGTCACAAATTCATTCAAACGAACTCTTTTAAAACAAAATTGAATTAAGTTTGTATTTATACTGTTCATGTTGCAAAATAAAATCTAAGCCTTACCTTAACACAACCTTCCAATGAACTGATTTTAAAGACTGCTTGAAAAGGTTTTCTGTCAATAGGACATGAAGCCTGTGTCTGAAAAATGATTAACAATTTATAACTTCAGAAATGTTTCTTTAGAATAAAAATTAATATATAACAAACACATTTGAACAGGAAACACAAATTTTTTTTTCTTCTTTCAAAGGTGAAGATGAAATACTTTCTGCCAGTACCATGCCACAGAGTAATAAATACCTTAAATTTGTTGAATTCATTCAAATACTTATTGAGCATCTACTGTATGCTAGGTAAGTGGAATACAATGATGAAGAGAAATAAGATCTCTGTATACCTAGGAAGACCTGCTTGTCCAGTTGATAACTACTGGGCTGAAATCAACAGCTCTATGATCGAAAGTTCTTGGGCAACTCGAAATCAGCTGTAAAAGGAATGGCAGATACAGGTCCCTTACAGATTTTAGTATTCTATGACAATATTGTCTCTAAAAATGAATTATTCTGAATAGGTAGTTAAGCCAGCAATAAAAACTTTTTAAAAATATGAAGAAAATGAAGGATTCCTCTACTCCGAGCAGCCACCTAGATGCTCTCTCCAGAAGTAGTTTCCTACATATCCTTTTGGAGATAACCAATGCATATACATACGTATGTATCTTTTTAATATAAAATATATCTAATTAATTCATATGCAGATTGAATTTTATTTTTCTTAATTATATACTTTAGATTAGTTCATATTACTATTTCAAAGCTGCCTCATTCTTAACAGCATAGTATGCCACAACAGTTTTAATTTTATATTTCCTTTTATGAGTTAGATTGAGCATATTTTCATATTTTTAAGAGCTATTCAAATTGCTTTTTAAAAAACTATTCATGCCTTTTGCTTAGCTTTTTTATTAGGTTGCTTGTCTTTTTCAAATGGAATTGCAGGCATTCTTTATAGAATAAGAAAAATTTTCCTTTAATCACTCTGATTCTAAGTCAACTTTATTTTGATGTAAATATATTTCCTATACCTTAAAAATTAATGTACATCAGCTATAATTAAGAGTTTCTTTGATAATATTATTAAATATTTATATAGGAATGGGTTTATATTATCTAAACAATTTAAGATGGAGTTGTCTACTAGAGTAGAAGGGTAAAAACTCAGTAGTCTATTAAGAAAATACTAAAAGGTGATATTATAAATACCTATGATTTATTAATAACTTAAAAAATGCCCTAGCCGGTTTGGCTCAGTGGATAGAGCGTCGGCCTGCAGACAGAATGGCCATAGGTTCGATTCCGGTCAAGGGCACATGCTCAGGTTGTGGGCTCGATCCCCAGTAGGGGGCATGCAGGAGGAAGCCAGTCAATGATTCTCTCTCATCATTGATGTTTCTATCTCTCTCTCCCTCTTCCTTCCTCTCTGAAATCAATAAATACATATCTTTTTTTAAAAAACTTAAAAAATATTTCAAAAAGTAAAACGATTTCAACAATTTAATAAGACCACAGATAGTAATGGAATTTTGATAAATTATCTTATATTCCCCAGTGGAAAAAAATGTGATTTTTACCATTCTGGACTGCGGCACACATCAAGATATGCTTGTACAAGTACACATAGGCCAGACTATGTGCAGCCCTTGATTATATAATACATTTTCACAAAGCTCGAGACTCACTTTGGGAGCAACCAAAATATAAATTGTGTTACTTTTATTACTCTGTTAAAATTAAGTAAGTAGGCCTTTATAAAATGCTTTACCACATTCTGAATTAGGAAATGTGACTTTACTATATTAAATTGGTTCAGAGAACCCGGAAGGTGCACAGGGTTGTGCAGTAGTTTCCTGGGACACTGTCACCTCTCTCAGCCCAGTGGGTGGTGGGGCAACTAGGGGAGCCTGGAGTCAAGGGGCGCTGGCCACCCTTTTATTTTGTCACCCTCTCCCCTTATCCTGCTGTGGCCCCCTCTCCTCCCCATAGATTCCCACCCTCCACCATGAGAATGCCCACCAAGCTGTGAGTTTGGGCTGGGCAGGGATGGTGGGCCTCGGCTCAGTGGACAGGTTCCCATTGTTGCAACACGTGGACAGGGTGCAGGAAAGCAGGTTCCCAGTCGTGTGGCAGACACGCACAGCAGGCTGCCCCAGGCCAGTGGCCAGATCTCAAATGCCACATGCGTGCTGGCAGCCCCCCTCCCCATTCCGCACTCTTCCCACCGCTCCTTCAGGTCCTGTCCCTTGTTCTCAGGGGATGGAGGCTCTGCCCACCTGTGAGCACAGCCAGGACAGGAGGACAGGACTGTCTAAATTCTCTTAAAAGGAGCGACCATCTTTCTCTGTGTAGTCGCTGCATGTTATTTGCTTTTAAAGATTTAAAGATCCTCATGTTTGTGGGAGGGACATTTAGGGCGTCCGTGAAGATGGGGACGTGCCTCTCTGGGCAGTGGGTCGGTACCTAAGAGTTCAGTGGCTCAACAGCGTGGGGTGGGGGCGGCTGACGTGGGAGATAGGACAGAAGGGACAGAGGGATCCCATCTCTCACTTATCACTGTGCCCTTCCACCTGTCCCACCTCTGGCCTGAGGCATTTGTTCTCTGAGAACCTTTTGGGGACCCCCAGTGCCCTGACTTGGTTTGATTTTGCCCCCTGGATTCTGTCAGACTTTCTGGATGGAGTGAAGGGGGTGGCCGGGCTCCCAAGGGACACTTCTCCAGGGTGTCTCTGGACCCTTTAGAACCTCTGTAGGTCCCCAGGCAATGGTGACCATCTGCCTGAGTCGAGGTGGGGGGAGGGACTCCTTGCTGGGGCCAGTACTTCAGTATTGCTATCCCTGTTTTTAATGAGAAACTGAGGCCAAAGAGGCTGAGTTGGGGTGTGGCAAGGGTGAGTGCAGATGGTGGGGAGGACAGAGTGCCCTCCGTGCTGGGTCCTGCGCCCTGTGGGAGCTGTGGCTCTGGATGCCCTGTCTTGGAGCTGTATTTATAACAGCAGTGCAAGGACCTAGTGGGGCGCAGCTCCTGGACCCATTTGGCTGGTACCCCTTGGTTCCGTTTCTCAAGGATTTTGGGCACTCGTGTGCTTAATGATTGCACGTTCAGTGTCTCCTTGACTCCCAGGATCACCAAGCCCTGCTGGAGCCTGTGTGAAGGCCTTTTGGTTTTTCTGGCCCCCAGTGGACGGGGCAGCTGCTGTTAAGCTTGCTTGGGGGGTGGGGAATCCATGCTCATCCTGGGTGTCCCGAGGCTAGGAACAGGGAATAATTAGAGCTAGCTGTCTGCTGGGCCGTCCTCCCAAGGGCCCTGGGGAGAGAGTCCTGCCCCTACCCAGCTAGACTGAGGTCTGTTCTCTCTGTGAAGGCAATGCCAATCCTGATCTAGCCTTACTGTACAGATGAGCAGACGGGCACTGGGGTGAGTGTGGTGCCCCCATCATCCCTGTTTCATTTGGTGCATGGGGGCGGTGAAGAGGCCAGGAGGGGCGCTGGGATCTTTTCACAGGGCTACCCAACTGCACAGGGAGCCGAGAGGGCTGTCCTGCGGTCTCCTGTGCCCTGCCTGCAGCCCCTGGCCCAGCACAGAGCTCTTCTGCGTGGGGCGGGCAAGGACTTTGGAAGCTGCGGGAAATGTTGACTGCGGTTGCTGTGGATACAAGAGTGAGAGCAGGGAGATGGGGCGGGGGCGGGAGGAGAGGCTGGCTGTCTATGCTCTCCCAGCCTCCCTCATCTCCGAGGGCTCCCCTGCCTGCGCCCCCAGTGCCCAGCAGGCAGGCAGCCATGTGTGCCTCGAGGGGGCTTAGTTCACCTGAGCCTCCACCCACCAGTGCCAGGAGCTCTCCCCAGTTATGACAGTCGTAGATGTTCCCAGACATTGCCCCGTGTCCCATGGGGGGGCGGGGGCGAGGTTCAGACCCCCCTGCTTGACTCTAAAACCCTGTCTACCTTAGTCTGAGGAATGGCAGCTGAGCACCTACTCTGAGCAAGGTTCTGGGGAGCGCAGTCCTGCCCCCTGGGACCTGGAACCGTGGGGGTTGATGGAGGAAAAGGCTTCCTTGGAAGAAGAGGCTTCTCAGTAGGAACCTGAAGCCCTGGGATCAGGTGGGGCAGGGAGGGGTGTGTCCCAGGAGAGGGGACAGCACCCTGATTGCAGGAGTGGGGGAAGGGGCCCGAGGGTGTGGATTTTGAGGAGGTGGTGGTGTGAGGTATGGAGGGGGAACAGCAGCCTAAGGGCTTCATTTAATCCGAAGGGCAGGGTGCGGGACAGGCTGGGGGAGCTGGGCTTTGCAGAGGAAAATCCGTTTATGGAGAAGGGATTAGAGGTTGAGGAGCCGGGCCACTATATGGGGGTGGGGTGGGGGGCTGATTTATGAATTGGGTAGGAGGGGGAAGCCTCAGGATGTGGGGGACAGGGGCTAGGGTGACCCCCATTTTTCCGATCCAACAGCCCAAGGCGGCGGGGTGGTGGTGATAATTATAGTTTACCGAAGAGGCCCCCAGGAGGAGAGGCAGATGGGGAAACTGAGGCCTGGAGGGGGTAGTAGCCATGCCCCCCAGGCAGAGCTGGAGCTCTCTTAAGGTCAGGTGGGGCTCAGGAGGCTGGTGGCTTATCTGGGGTTAGGCAGGGGGACATTGCTAGGCCTGAGCAGGGCATGGTTGCCCAGGAACTGCCCTCCCCGCCTAGCCTCCTTCTCCAATAGGCAGGGGTGCAGAGAGCAGCTAGAACTGGCTTCAGGTGCCTGTGCCCCAGCTGGGGGGTGGGGGAGGGCCCCCCAACATTGCAGGGGGTGATAACCACCCACCACCCAGGCTCCCTGATAAAGGTGGCCCAGATGGCCAGGCAGAAAAAAAAAAGAAAAAAAAAATTGGTTCAGACTGCACAGCTTACTTCTCAGTACTATGGGTTTAGGATGCTATTACTTTCCCTACAGAAAGCTTAACCTTATTACTATTAAAACAAAATTGAATTAAGTTTGTATTTATACTGTTCATGTTGCCTGGGTTGTGGGCTCTATCCCATGTGCAGGAGGCAGCCCTTCATCACTACAAGTGGCGACAAAGCTGTCCACATATTTTTAATAATGCACAAGCAGTAGTAATTCTAGTTCAAAGAACTCAACATCATGAATGTGATTGTTGTTTACCACATTAGCATTTACTGTATGTAATTCTTAGTCTAGGTTATATTAGTACATTTATAATTCCAAAGAATATTTATAAGTAAAAACTTTTAAGTACTTCTTATTTTTACCAAAGTTTCAAAATATATTTTTATTTCTATTTTTAAGGTAAATTTTCATAAACATTCCTAAAAAGACAAAATAATAAATGAAAATATGTTCCCTTCAATGTTTATTAAAAAAATATTAAGACGTGTAAAGGCTCTGAATTTATATTCTATTTTCATAGCCTGTCCTTGGGTATTACCTTGAGCAAGTAACATAGTCTCTCTGTTTCTCAGTTACCTTATTAGTGAAATGGAGATACTAATAGAACTTATTCCTAAGGTGTTTATGGGGGGAAAAGGAATTAATAATCTTAGAAGAGTGTGTGGCATATATTAAGTATTGTATAAAGCCCATCAACTAGCTTTATTGGACTAACAACAAAATAGCTTGGTCCATTAATAAACCACAATATGATATATATATATACCATGGTGGGCAAAAGCAGGTTTACAGTAGTTGTGAGTATGTTAAACAGAGTTAATAAAGTTATTGTGATAATCATACCTGCACATCTTTTTCCATATGAACAACTGTAAACCTTCTTTGTCTACCTGTGTACTTGTAAGAGACATGAGTCCTTAATAATTTTTTATTGGAATTTGCAAAGTTCATGACATGAAAATTAAACTTTATCATTTTATTATAGCTATTTCAATATGTAATACTAAGATCCAAAGAAAGCCACTCTGTGTTCAAAAAATGTATTCCATATCAGATGTATTGAATCTTTCAAAAACTCTGAAATTACACAATCCCATTTTCTTTATTAAATGTCCTCTGTTGACATCAGCTAAATGGCACTTTTTCCTTTACAATGTTCAAACTGATAGTTTTAATCTGAGCCATTCCATTTTGATCTGTTCTAAATAATGAGGTTCTGAGTAAGATTTTGTTTTTATTCTTTTTTCCTTATTCACAATTGCCATGAATTTATCTATGGATTTCACTTGAAAGGTTCTACTGCTATCATGTAAAAAAAGAAAGAAAACAGAAGAAAAAGCAATAGTTGGAAAAACATTGCTATCTATTATCACAATCTGCATATACTTACATTTCCTCAAAACAATCTAGTTAACACTAGAAAATAAGTTAATAGATTTTCTTTGGTTCAGGCTCAATCAATCAGAAAAATTTCTTAAAACCAAGTTATCGTCTCCAAGTTAACCAAAGTAAATAGCTCAGAAAACAAGCTACCTAGAGTAGATAAAATATCTTTGCTATTGCTACTGAGAAATGATGATATCCATTTCTGACCTTAGAACAGTTTAGCAAAGCATTTCAAAGGGGAAACAGAAAAGAAATTCAGTTATTTTGAGTTAATCTTCATAGCATACTTCAATAAATTAAAACAGATATTTAAAAATTGAGCAAATCTTCAATTTTTGTTAATGTATACTGTAAGAAAAATATAAGCTATTTCAACACAAAGTTCAAAGACACCATCATTACTAGATAGTAAAGCATAAAATTATATATATAATGTGATGATCAAATAGCTATAATAGAAAAGTTTTACAAATAGATTTTTTAAATTATTTGTACTGCCCTAATTTTAAGGCATTTCCAAAGATACTTCACCCTTAGATCCAGCAGATACCGATTTGGAAAATTCAAAGACATTTTAATCTGTTTCCAGAGTTTGTATCACTAAACTAATTTAATTTTTGGTTATATGGTTTTAAAAATTCACATTTAAAACTAATGTAGAATATTTTTAACTAACAGAACTGCCCTTTCTGCTTAAGATGATTTTAGTTTTGGAGAAAATTATCCCAAATTTTGTTTTACTTATAAACAACAAAAATAAATACCCCTTGATAATTCACCATCTTGATTCCTTATATACAACAAACATATTCTTCATTAATTATTCAGCTTTTAAATCAACATGGCTTTCATTTTAATAATTTTTAAAGTATCTAATTTAATTAGTTTCATAATCAAAGCAGTCCAATATCATCATTCAACTTTGTGATACAGCTAGTAAATATAACAGAATTTGATCACTGCTTTACATTGTAATGTGTACTTAAAAAACAGAGCTTATTTACATTTTACTGTGAATGCTCTGTATCAGTTAAGGAGGCAATTTTGATAGAAAAAAAAAATCTTCCTAATGATTTCAGTAAAACATACCCTAGTATTCTGAAGCGTTGTAAATTCCCAGCTCAGACAAACCCATATTTAAATGTAAGAACAGGAAACCTTCCTTATTTGGGAATTCAGGATTCTTGATTTCTAATATTTCTTGCTTCCTGCTGCTGCTCTATCCTCAATCACAAAGGCTGCCTACAGATAGCCCCTCCTAGAGAGAGAGAAGCAAGTGTTAAAGATAAGTGCTTAAAGACTAAAGCTCAGTATCTATGTTTAACATCAAGGTTTGTCTGTTCATGGGAATCTCTAGAACATCTATCTCTCCTACTAATAAATACAGTACATTATATAAAACTTAGTTCAAAATCAAATAAAGATGATTTAGAAATGCACACCATTACAGGTTGATGCTTATTTTAAAGTTTTTCACCAGGACCTATCCTTTCAAGTTGATGGTTCCAAGATACCTAGCCTGGACCTCCAAAGAAAGTGCTCACCTGTAGTCAGCCTACATGTTCCCTACCACACTTAAACAGTTCTGTCAAGACAGTCCTGGAGACAGTCCTCATCATTCCACATTAGTGAAACTGTGGTTCTTTATAACAGCTTTCAGGAATGTATTCCTAAAGGACAATGGCTATCAGTGAAAATTAACACAAGAAAGCATTTTATCTAACTACTCAAAGAAAATCCTTTCAGGTTCTCAAAAATACATTACCACAGTTGGGTAGAATTACTTTTAATCTTAATTTCTTTTGACATTTAACAGTTAAGACTTTTTCTAATATAAAAACAAAATTCTGTAAACTACCTGTATAAATCATTTTACAAACTCTGATATTTAAAATTAGGCAATACAGAAATACACATTAATTTACCCAACTGGTGAAAATAGACTATTAAGTTAAAGTCTATTACACAGGTAATGAATGTTCACAATGTAAAAATTTTCTTTGTTCTACCAAAGGTTTTACCAGAGGATTAATCTACAAGGTGAAAACAATGGGGGATTTGTAAAAATTAGTCACATTTCAAGTTTTGGTGAAAACAGAACTAGCAACCTCTCTAACCCACTTTAAGGATGATGATTAGATAGCCCTAAATCACTTATTGATTGCATAACTTGTAATATTAAACGAAATAATGTATTTGATAATGTTTTATAAATGATAAAGGTAAGGACTAACAGTAGCACTCCACAGGTATGTTTAAATTATTATTTACAGAGTGCTACACAACAGAGAGGTTCAGGAATAAAGAAAAATATACATTTTAAGAAAAACTGATTTAAAAAATTCAGACAATAAAATTTTGCTGAATTTGTAATTGAAAAATAGTCTAATCACCAGAATGATGTGTAGATTTATATTTGCCGTATAAAGGAACATCTGTATATAAAATACATCACTAGTTAAGATATGTCAGTCATATTTTGATTTTTGGTATTTAATATTAATTCGAGAATATACTCCTCACCTGTCTGCATTGAATACTGTTGTTTGACATCTTCAAGAACGGTATGTCACCATAGTAAGACTTTCTTCATTTCTAGTCTCATGAGAGAAAACATACTTTTCCCAACTGTCCAATTTTTATTTCATTAACCTTACTTTCTCAAACTGAAGCTGTCAGCATTTAATATGAAATGGAAGGCTGAGATAAATAAATTGAGGGAAGGTAATTTGCTTATAGTAAAAAAGTTAATGACATTTCAAAAATTACTTAAAAAATAAGAAAATATTTTTTATTTCTTAAAAGAGAAAAGAACCCTGGTAGATATCAAGAATCTCGTAATCAATATATTATCGCATGTCCCTTTAAATACAGTAAAAACTCTTGAACACTTCAAGCATGAAATGTTTCCAAGTTCTCAAACTTTACCTTCTTAAGAACCAAAATTTTAACCACTTCTTGGCAACCTGCCAAATCATAAACTCTATTTTCTTAACCAGTATGTGTGTGAAGGGGGTATCGTCTTGTCTGTAGGGGTTCATAATTATAATCAGTTGTCACTACCACAGTCATGTGTCAGACTTCTCTAGCTTTCGCCTTTCTAATTATTGACAGTTAAGTGCCGCTTAACAATGGGGACACATTCTGAAAAGTGCAATTGCATCATTAGGAGACTGTACTGTTGTGAAAACCTACACTATGTGTTATAGCCTATTGCTCCTAGGCTGTAAGCCTGTACAGCATGTGACTATACAAAACAAGAGATTAAATCGAGCACAAGATAAAATGATGCACTCAAGAAACATGATATTCACAATATATATGATACTGCTGCCAGTTCAACACAGCATACTGCTTTATAGCAAACTTTTTTAATAGGTAGAAAGAGTACATTCTAAAATAACAATTAAAAGTATAGCACAGTAAATTATAACCCAGTAACATAGTTGTTTATCTTCTCAAGTATTATGTACATAATGGTATGTGCTATACTTTTATATGACTGGCAGACAGTGGATTTGTTTACACCAGCATCACCCCAAATATGTGAGTAATGCATCGTCCTACAATGCTATGATGGCTATGACTTGAAGGCAAAAGGAACTTTTTAGCTCCATTATAATCTTACTAGAGGTCTGGTGCACAAAATTCATGCACGGGTAGGGTCCCTAGGCCTGGCCGGCGATCAGGGCCAGCCGGGGCCTTCCTTTCCTGGCTGCCGGCTGCTGGTTGGGGTCTTCCTTCCCTAGCTGCTGGCCAGGGCCTTCCTTCGTTCCACACCACCCCCTGGTGGTCAGCGCAGGTCAAGCAAGGAACCGAACTCCTGGTCTCCTGGTCGAACTCCCAAGGGGACACTTTGCATATTAGCCTTTAATAAATATAGATGGGACCACTGTCATATACACAGTCTATAGCTGACCATTAATAACACAAAAGTCATTATGTAGTGCATAACTAAACTTTAAAATGTGCTAAGTTAAACTTGTGTGCAAATTAAAAACTCTCAATATATTTAGACTGTGTTTTGGCTCACAGTATGGGTAAAATAAGTAACTTTCTGAGTGGCTAATAAACTTACGAGGTGTATTGGCTCTATACATATTTCATTAGTTTAAAGGCTATCTTTTATTTAGTTTCAGATTCTCAGCTCTAATACTGATGCTTTAACTAATATTTCAACTTTCCTTAATTACTTGTCAAATACTATGTCTTTGTTTACTTCAACATTCTATTTCTACAATTTTATAAACCAACAGGCTTACCTATTATAAATTCCTTGAAACTAAACATAGTTATAGAGAATATGCTTAACCTGGATTTGTTCTAGTGTCCTCAAGGGCAAGCAATTAAGCTATGGGCCATTTAGGCCACCACAGGTTCCATTATCCTGAATCTTTTTGCCCCAGGTAAGGTGGATTCTATGAAATACCTAAAGACTAAGTTAATCACTTTAAAGTCCTTACATGGCTTTTGTTTTAAATAACCAATGAACCCAAATTTTAGACCATGAAGAGATTGAAACTAACTTTGACTTTGGATATAGATACTTTAAGAGCATAAAAAAAGTTCAGGAATGTGTCCAAAACAAATATACTAGATTATTATATACCTTAACTTTACTTGTTCCTTACAGAGCACAACTTCTTCAATGCCTAAAATGTTAACGTGAAGATAAATAAATGAGTCCTTCTTTTTTGGTTCTTGATATCCATTCTGAATATTTCAGTAAACCTTTAGTACAAACTTTGAAATAGCTAAGCTGAATTTCTGAAAGACACATAAGACTAGGAAGATGATCCTGAATACATTTTGTACTGTTTTCTTACTATGTATATTTCCAACTGCTGTAAATCTCACTTTGATTTCTATTTTCCTATTAAACGTGAACATTAGCAAAATTTTAAACTATGGATCAATTTTTAAAAATTATTTTAATTTCAGGCTATCCCTTGAGGTATTTAGAAACAAATTAGCATTCCAAATCCATGTCTTATATCAGACAAACATTGACACAGTGATTTAAATGAAAGAATATATAGGAAAGCCTTAGCATAAGGCCAGGCCAATTAGGAGACTCTGAATATAGACATTTATTTCCTAATCCTGAAATCCAAAGTAAATTGCATGCCTTCTCTTTAAAAACAGGAGGAGTTTTAGGAAAATGAGAAGAAAGAGCTTAATAACTAACAGTCATGAAAAAAACCCCACTAGTGCCCGATAGGCGTGGCTCAGTGGGTGAGCATCAACCTATGAACCTTTTAAAAGCAATTTGGCTTCAACAAAATGTTTATATCCAAAGGAATAACACAAAAGTAAGAAAATATTACATGCAAGAAAGGTTTCGATTGTAACACTATGTATGTTATCAAGTATCAGGAAGTCACAGTTTGGTCAGGGCACATGCACAAGTTGTGGGCTCGATCCCCAGTGTGGGGTGTACAGGAGGCAGCAGATCAATGATTCTCTCTCATCCCTGATGTTTCCATCTCTCTCCCTCTCCCTTCCTCTCTCTGAAATCAATAAAAATAAAATTTAAAAAAAGCAAACCCACTAGCAAATCTAAAATCTGATTCTATTTGTCAAAGCATATATATACTTTGAAACACATCTAATTTTTAACAGACCAATAAAAGATTCAAACTAAAAATTTAGTTCAAAGACTAAGTAATTTTGTTAACCAGTATTAATTTATTATATACAATGAATAATTTATTAGTAAATTGTGCTCTTCTTAATGCTCTATTTAATGGTTTATTTAACTGATTTGATGGCTGCTATCCCCATTAGGGACAACAAAATAATTCAGAATATTCTATTTATGCTCCACTTTCATGGTTAATTACTTTTATTTAAACAATACCATGACACCTCCATCCCACCCTCATCACAATTTATGGTAATACAGCAGATAAGTACTGTCTTTTAAAAGCAATTTGGCTTCAACAAAGTGTTTATATCCAAAGGAGTAACACAAAAGAAAATATTACATGCAAGAAAGGTTTTGATTGTAACACTATGTATGTTATCAAGTATTTTCAACTTTAAAATATTCAACAATTTAAAAACACAGATAAGTTTAGCACTGTCTAGTAGGGTTCACTATGTAGATAGTGCACACCTCTAGATACATATCCTAGAGAAACCTAGAACACATACACCGTAATAAAGCTTCTGTTCGTGTGAAAGATGCATGTGGAGTGTAAGGAAGAATGGAGAATCGTGTCTATTTTATAAACTATAATTTTCATAGAGAAAAACACATACTCAGATGTGTTGAACTTCACAATTATGTAATCACTGAATACAATCTTATGAAAAGTACTGAATTGAAGCCTTTTACCCATCCAGTAATACTGCTTCTCTACTGAAAGCAAAAATCTCTATTTAAAAAAATGTAATCACAAAGCAAACCAAGATGCACTAAACTCATCACAGATGAAATCTTTAGTTGAGTGGCATAGAAAAATAAGCATTCTTATTTCGTTAGTCAATGCTCCTGCAAACAGAAATTTATAATTATATAAAATAATTAAACTAAAAATACTTTTTCCCAAACTACCGTTCACCTATCCTCAGTCCCTTTCTGCCAAAGACCAGTCTAGGTTTTAATCTAAACAGAACTGTTTCCAAGTATACTATTATGAATTCAATTGGTACAAATCTTTTTTCCTTCTCCCAAACCTCAGCCATAGTCAGTATGCAGTTATGTTCTCCTTTCCACACTATTAATGAAAATATAAGTAAATCATAGAACTCCGGAATCCCAATTATGAAATAAGTGATTAACTCCAATGTACTTAGGGACATCAAACAAACTGAATGTAACTAATGTTAAAAATATTTTTGAGATCTGCCTCCTTTACTAATATGTACACACTGACAAATAACCAATTCTGAAAACAGCATTATTAGTATGACAATAAATTTTTATTTCACAATCCATAACAATGGGTCTTATAATGAATATTCAATGTACCAGTACCATGATCTACTTAAGTAGGCCCAAACGGAGTCAACATAATAAATACATAAAGTCTGAAATGTTCTGGTTTTTAATCATTTAAAATCTATGAAGAAATTCAGTAATATCTCTAACTCAGATTCTGAAATTAGTTCATACTAAATTAGAAAGTGAAATTTTAAATTCATTTCTGCACCTTAAGCTATGAACCTTGGCCAAGTTATAGAATGCAAAAATCCAAATTTCCTCATCTGTAAAATGGAAGGACACTATTACATCTGCTCTGGTTATCCCACAAGGCTGATATAAAGAAGAAATCAAATAATCTATGTAAAAATTCTCTGAAAAATATAAAACACAAAGCAGACAGAAGATGTGATTATTAGTAATAAACAGTTATTATCCCAAGATGGTCAAGTACACTGAAGATGAATTACTGTATTCTAACAGAAAAAAAATAATCTGTTATGCTTATAAGGTTAAATTTCTTTTTTTAAAGATATGCATTTAATTTTTTTAATAAAAGAACAAAAAGTTGAATAAAAAAATAAAAGGAAGAAAATATACTGACAGAATTAGAATAATACAGGGAATTTTTTTCCCAAAGTAAGGGGAACACATATTACTGTGAAATAATTTATGAAAGGCAATGTCATTTTAGATTAGGTGGAATGAAATCATGGTAGGAAACTAAAATATAATAACATTTAATATTTATTTAACATTTAATATTTAAAACTCACCTCTGCCCATTTAAGAATACAGGTCATACAGAAGACATGATTACAGCTTTCTGGAAAACCAACTTCCTTCCCTAATAGGCAATTAAGACATATTGGACATCTGTCAGCTTCACTGTACAACAAACCAGTGGTAGCAGTATTATCTTTGTCTTCTTCACCTGTAAAGTAAAGCAGCCATATATGCTTTCAAGTTCTCCAGACCAAATGACTTATATCTGTGTCAGTATCATGGACTACTACAAAGTAATAGTCCTTTCTACTACAAAGTAATTCAATCTAGATACTTTACAGTAAATATACTCATTGAGCACAATACCCCCAATATTAATTTGTTTTTTAATAAGGAAGTGAAAATAATTTTTCATTCATTTAATTTTAAAATAATAGTGACATGGTTAAAAAATTTAGAAGTAAAAAAAAGATTATACTTGTAGTGACAAATCTCCCACCCATATCTACACCTAACCATCCAGTTCTACCCAATGTTTCAAAACTGTTAAGTTTCTTCTCTATCCTCTCAAGGATTTTTTTAATGCATAGACAAGCAAATCCTAATGCATGTTCTTTCAAACCTCCTTCATACAAATGCTAGATCACAATAACACACCATTTGCTTTTGTTTGTTTGACCTATTGAATGTTCACTTATTTTTAACCTTTGGCTATTACAACAATGCTGCAACAAAAAACTTTGTCATTAAAAACTTTACGCTTTTAATAGTACATAGGATTAAGTTCACAAAAATGAAATTGTTAGATCAGTATGTATGTACATTTCTAATTTGAATAGATACACCAAATTATACCCCTTACAGTTTGCACTAATTTAAACACTCAGCCAGCCATGTAACCAATGTACAAAGTTACACATTGCTAACTCAAAATAAATACAGGAAACACCAAGACTCAACATAAAATAAAACAAAAATAAAGAAATGGTCAACTGAAATATAAAAAGTATACACCACACAAATGGAAAATCTGGGATTGTCCTGGGAGCAAATGTCCGCACTAGTCTTCAGATCTGGAGATTAAGCCTTAGGACCAACCCAGGTGGGGAAACTGTTTCTGAGAGACTCCCATATTAATCAAAGACCCTCAAAAGGTGCTAGTGGTTCCAGAATGGGTTAGGGAAAAACAAATACAACCTCTGGAGGAAGCATCCCTAATTTAGCCCTCCAGGATTCCATAGATTAAATTTACCAAATATTAGCTCATAATCAAACATTGCCAAACCCAAGAAAATAAACTGCCTTGAGTAAGAATCTGCAGAAACAATAATTTATTTATTTTTTATATTTATATATTATCTTTATTTATTATAAACTAGAGACCCGGTGCACGAATTCGTGCACTGGTGGGGTCCCTCGGCCTGGCCGGCGATCAGGGCCGGCTCACCCAGTCCCGATTGGGGCCGATGGGGGCCAGCTGGCCGGGAGGGACCGCTGGAGGGCTCCAGGGCATGTCCGACCATCTCACCCAGTCCGTATGTGCCAGACCCCAGCAGCAAGTTAACCTACCGGTCGGAGCATCTGCCCCCTGGTGGTCAGTGAGCATCATAGCGACTGGTCAAGTGGTTGACTGGAATGGTCACTTAGTGTCTGATCTGTCGGACACTTAGCATATTACGCTTTTATTATGTAGGATTTATTTAGATACACACTGGCTTTAAATATAAGAATTTTCAACTACTACATAGAATGCTTGAACAGCAGACTAGACCTAGAAGAAAATAATATTTGTGACTGGAAGAGAGATTTCAGGAAACTACCTAAGATTGTAAGAGACAGACAAGGAGATGTAACCTGTGAAAGAGAGGTTAGGAAATGAGGTCAGACCAAATTCTATAACATACTAATTGAAGTCTAGAGGAAAAGAATAAAGGAGAAGCAATGGCTAAAGCAGTAATGACTAGGAAATGATAAATTAAACAAAAAACAAAAAACAACACAATCCAACAGATAAAGGATACACAACGTATGCTTA
The DNA here is from genome assembly GCF_000412655.1 of Myotis brandtii. NCBI lineage: Eukaryota > Metazoa > Chordata > Mammalia > Chiroptera > Vespertilionidae > Myotis > Myotis brandtii. The sequence continues at coordinate 6,074,852 of NW_005370683.1, forward strand.
AACAGGAGAAATGAAAATAATCCATGCCTAGAAACAATGTAGTAAAACTGTATAACATTAAAGATGAAAACGATATTAAAAGCAAAGAGTTAGAAAAGTCAGTTTATCTAAAAGGGAATGACAATTGAGGCTAAAAAGAGATTTCTAGACAATAAGAAAGAAAACAAAAAATGGCTAAATAAGTCATAGAAGAAAAAAAAGAAAAGAAAAATAAATAAGTGATAGGAGGGGGTAAAAAACTATTAATCCAGAATTGTATATCTATCTTTGAATAGTTTTGAAGAGAAAAAATAAATACAAAAACCTAAGAGTTGATCACCATTAGACTTTGCAGAAAAGGAACTTAAGGTTTTTTCAGAAGAAAAGAAGTAGAGAAAAACAAACCCCTCAAATACTATCTGTATCAAATATCATTTAATTTGTGATGTCCTGAAAAAAATAAACACAAGACACCAAAATGATGGAGGCTATAACCTATAAATCTAGAGTAGGATGATCACAGTTAAGTGTTCTAAGCTTAAAAGATTAATTTTAGAAACAGAGGAAAATATCAATGCTATTTAAAAAACAAAACAAAGAAAGTATGTAATTCCTAAAAAAGTAGGGAGCAAAAATTTAAGAAGAAAAAGGTCAAGAAACCAAAACCCTTGATCAATTGAAAATAAGACATGACGGGGAGGGAGAGAATGTGTACACTCCTTATTCAGGCAGCTTATTTGAGAATTTAAGAACAAAATAAATAAAATAAAAACTTCTTGTGTATTTTGAAATGTATAAAAATGAACAGTTTGAAAGCACTAAGTTTGCTTTCAACATATAAGCTTTATAAAAATGAAAATTTACCTTCCATATCTTCATACTCCTGATCTCCCACATTTAAGGTATAAACAGTTTTTTTCTTCATTTCTCCTTGAAAAGGGGTTTCCTATAAGATGAATTATAATAGAGACTTTTAATGTATGCCTTCTCCCAATAATATAAAAAAGACCCAAAACTATAAGAAATTATTTTACACATAAAAGAACATAGTACAAGCTGGTAAATTTTGTGGATAATCCAGTACATTTTTATACTCCTTGCCATCAAGTACACTGAAAGGAAAAGCCTTACATAAGTATTAACCAACAAAGACTAAATGATAAATTGTGTGTTCAGACATAAATACAATTGGAACACAGAAAAAAAGATAGCAATTTGGACTAGATTTTTCATTGAAGGTGATAGGTTATATATGTTGAGGAGTTCAAGGCAACAAAGAAACAACATAGTATAAAGGAAAAAAATAGTATTTACTAGGCCAATCTGACAAGAACAAGAGTGAATAAGTGAAACTGAGAGAGAGTGTGCGTGTGTGTATGTACTGAGGAAGGATGAGCATGTATGCCAAGAAGTTCATCAGAAAGATTACAATGAAGGGTAATGAGAGTAATAAGCAGAGCAATGTAAATCAAGTAGAATTAGATTATAGAGGTATCACTAATGGTTTACTAAGAAGTTTAAATTCAATCTTATACAAAAAATAAATAAATAAATAAATAAATAAATAAATAATCAATGAAACCAAGAGCTGGTTCACTGAAAGGATAAACAAGATTGATGAACCTCTAGCCAGGTTCCCCAAGAAGGAGAGAGGACCCAAATAAACAAAATCAGAAATGAAAGAGGTGAAATAACAACAGACCCCACAGAAATACAAAGGATTGTGAAAAAAAAATACTATGAACAACTATATTCCAACAAACTGGTGAACCTAGAAGAAATGGACATATTCCTAGAAAAATACAACCTTCCAAAACACAATCAGGAAGAATAAAAAAAATCTGAAAAGGCTGATAACTATGGAGGAAATTGAAACAGTATTAAAAAAAAAAACTTCCAGCAAACAAAAGCCCTGGGCCAGACAGAATCACAGGGGAGTTTTCCCAAACATTCAAAAAGGAACTAAAACCTATCCTTCTCAGACAATTCAAAAAAATTCATGAGGAAGGAACACTTCCAAGCTCTTTTTTTAAAGACAGCATTACCCTAAACCCAAAACCAGATAAAGACACTACAAAGATAGAGAATTATAGACCAATATCCCTGATACACATAGATGCTAAAATCCTCAAAAAAATTTGAGCAAATCAGATCCAGCATTACATTAGAAAGATCATACACCAAGACCAAGTGGATTTATTCCGGGGACGCAAGGATGGTACAATATCCGCAAATCAATAAACATGATACATCACATAAACAAATTGATAGATAAAAATCACATAATCATATCAATTGATGTAGAAAAAAAGCATTTGACAAAATCCAACACCCTTTCTTGATAAAAAACTCTCAGCAAAGTGGGAATAGAGGGATCATGCCTCAACATAATAAAAGCCTTATATGACAAATCTACAGCCAACATCATACTCAAAGGGCAAAAACTAAAACCATTTTCCCTAAGAACAGGAACAAGACAGGGATGCTCACTCTCACCACTCCTGTTCCACATAGTACTACTAGAAGTGCTAGCCATAGCGATCAGACAAGAAGAAGAAATAAAAGGCATCCAAATTGGAAAAGAAGAAGTAAAACTGTCATTATTCACAGATGACATGATATTGTACATAGAAAACCCTAAAGACTCCATCAAAAAACTACTAGATTTAATAAATGCATTTGGCTATGTAGCAGGATACAAAATTAACACCCAGAAATGTATGGCTTTTTTATACACCAATAATGAACTCACAGAAAGAGAAACAACAAAAACAATCCCATTTACCATTGCACCAAAAAAATTAAGATACCTAGAATAAACTTAACTGAGGAGGTAAAAGACCTGTAACTCGGAAAACTACAGGACATTGAAAAAAAGAGACAGAGGAAGACATAAACAAATGGAAGAATATACCATGTTCATGGATCGGTAGAATCAACATCATTAAAATGGCTATACTAACCAAAGCAATCTATAGATTTAATGCAATACCCATTAAAATACCAATGGCATATTTCACAGACCTAGAACAAACTCTCCAAAAATTCATATGGAACACAAAAAGACCCCGAATAGCCACAGCAATCTTGAGAAAGAAGAAAAAGTTGGAGGGATCACAATACCAGATATCAAGCTACATTACAAAGCCACTGTTCTCAAAACTGCCTGGTATTGACACAAGAACAGACATATAGACCAATGAAACAGAACAGAGAACCCAGAAATCGACGCAAGCCATTATGCTCAATTAGTATTTGACAAAGGAGTCAAGAGCATACAATAGGGTCAAGATAGTCTCTTCAATAAATGGTGTTGGAAAAATTGGACAGATACATGCAAAAAAATGAAACTAGACCACCAACTTATTACACCATACACAAAAATAAACTCAAAAAGGATAAAGGACTTAAACATAAGATGGGAAACAATAAAAATATCAGAGGAATCCACAGGCAGCAAAATATCAGACATATGTCGTAGCAATATCATTACTGATACAGCTCCTAGGCAGTGGTCGGCAAACTCATTAGTCAACAGAGCCAAATATCAACAGTACAACGATTGAAATTTCTTTTGAGAGCCAAATTTTTAAAACTTAAACTATATAGGTAGGTACACTGTTATTAACTTAATTAGGGTACTCTTAAGGTTTAGGAAGAGCCACACTCAAGGGGCCAAAGAGCCGCATGTGGCTCGCGAGCTGCAGTTTGCCGACCACAGTTAGGGCAATGGAAACTAAGAAGAAAAACAAATGGGACTACATCAAAATAAAAAGCTTCTTCACAGTGAAAGAAACATACAGAAGGTCGAGACATATGAAAACAGGCTCAAAGTCACTAACCATCCGAGAGATGCAAATCATAATGACAATGAGGTACCATCTCACACCTGTCAGAATGGCCATCATCAACAAATTGACAAACGACAAGTGCTGGGGATGTGGAGAAAAGGGAACCCTCGTGCACTGCTGGTGGGAATGCAGACTGGTGCAGCCACTGTGGAGAACAGTATGGAGTATCCTCAAAAAGTTAAAAATGGAGCTGCCATCTGACCCAGTGATCTCACTTTTGAAAATAATTCCTAAGAAACTTGAAACACGAATTTGAAAGAATATATGCAGCCATATGTTCATAGCAGCACAATTTACAACAGCCCAGATCTGGAAACAGCCCCAGTGAGTGGATAAAAAAGCTGTGGTACATCTACACAATGGAATACTATACAGCTGTAAAAAAGAAGGAACTCTTACCTTTTTTGACAGCATGGGTGGACCTGGAGAGCATTACGCTAAGTGAAACAGGTCAGTCAGAGAAAGACAAATACCATATAATCTCACTTATATGTGGAAATCCATGAACAAAAGAAACTGATGAACAAAATAGAAACGTCAGTCAGAAAAAGTTAAATATCACATGATCTCACTCATTTGTGGAATATAATGAACAACATAAACTGATGAACAAAAAACAGATCCAGAGACAGAGAAACATCGAACAAACGGTCAAACTTCAGAGGGAAGGCAGGAGAGGGTGTGGGGGGTGGGGGGAAGAGATCAACCAAAGGACTTGTATGCATGCATGTAAGCATAACCAATGGACACAGAGACACAGACACTAGGGGGGTGAGGGCATGTGCTGGGGAGTGGGAGTGGCCAGGAAGAAGTCAATGGGGGAAAAAGGAGACATATGTAATATGTAATACTATATGTAATACTTTAAACCAGCGGTTCTCAACCTATGGGTCGCGACCCTTTGGGGGTCGAACGACCCTTTCACAGGGGTCGCCTAAGACCATCGGAAAACACATATATAATTACATATTGTTTTTGTGATTAATCACCATGCTTTAATTATGTTCAATTTGTAACAATGAAATTGGGGGTCACCACAACATGAGGAACTGTATTAAAGGGTCGTGGCATTAGGAAGGTTGAGAACCACTGCTTTAAACAATAAAGAATTTAAAAAATTCAATCTTATAGATTCCCCTGAAGAAAACTGACATGATAAAGTGATGTAAATAATTATTTTAAAAGAATGATCTGCCAGCAAAGCACAGGATGGATTACAGTGCGGGGATACTAGAAGCCAAGAGATTTGCATAGCTTGGGTAACTGGCTGTGAAGTGAACAGGAAAGCAAGAAATTAAAGAGCTGGAAAACTTCTAAGATTTGATGACCAAATAAATACAGGGAAGGAATCAAAGATTATTCTGGCCTAGAGATCTAGAAAAATGGTGATTACAAGAGGCAAATGAGAAATGTGGGAATGGGAATTAATTTGTTAATCTTGGGGGACAAATGCATGAGGTATAAATTGTTTTTTAAATCAACTCAATTCTTTCTTGAACTGATGCAAGATATGACTGCAATGAACTATTCAAATACATTTTGGATAATTAGTTTCCTAAATAATTTACACATGCTAGTTTCTACATCTATTGCCCAGAAAAATTTTCTATTAGGTTAAATAAGAAGAAATGCAAAGGACTGATTTTGGGTAAAAAACTAACTGTAAAGTAGAAGATAAAAAATTTAGTAGCATATATAAAAATAATTTAAAGGTTTTAATGGAATAAAAATTTGAAATGAGTTAGGATTAGAGTTACTTAAAAAGAGTCAATTCAATCACAGTCTACCTTAATAAAAGTAGAATGTCAAAAACAAGATGCTGCACTTAGCCTATATGTGCAACATCTGTTTCAGTGCTGGTGCTGTTCTTTAGGGACAAACAAAATAATGAATGTCCAGGGAAGGTGACTAAAATGGTGGCAGCCCTGGAAATCATATCATATGCAGAAAGGTAGGGCAGTAAGAACCTAAAGATTAAGGAGAAGGTTAGCAGTTATCTCAAAATGAAATGGGCTGTTCTGAAGGGAGGTAGAATAATCTATCAATAAAGGTATTCAAAGATAGGCTCAATGACATATTGGAGGGTTTTTTTTTTATTCAAAAATTTATTGAGTGCTATAGCCATACTATTAGGCAATGCCCTAAGTACAGAACTAATTAAGACAGAAATTCCTGCCTTTATATTCTAGTGGGGAAGATAAAATAAATAAAGTAAAATATCTGGTATGTTAGATGTTGAGAAGTGTTGTGGAGAAAAAGAAATAATACGATTTTTAAAAGCCATAGAATTAGCATGGCTAATAAGTGAGAAAGCGGAGAAGCTATTATTTCATACATAGTATTTAGAAAAAGCCTTTCTGATAAAGTGACATGTGAATTAGCAATCTGAAAGAAGCAAGGGAGAGAGTTATGTGGGAACTGTATTCTAGGCAAAAAGAACAGCAAATATGAAAGTTCAAAGGCAGAGGAGAGGATGTCTGGTGTGTTCAAGAAACAAAAAGAAATTAATGTAGTTAGAATAGAGTGAAAGAGAGGAAAAGCAGATGAGGACAGAAAGGTAATAGAACATCAAGTCATGCAACACCTTAAAGACAGGTAAATACATTTGCTGCTTTGAGTGAGATGGGCTTATAGATTTTAAGCAGACGAGTAGCAAAGAGAAAAGCAGAGGCCAGCAAGAAGACTACTGTAATAATCTAGAGGAGACATGACAATGCTTGTACCAGAGTAGTAGCAAGGGTGATGAAAAGTACTCAGATTCCAGCTGTGTTTGCAAACTACAGCCATAAAGATTTGCTGACAAGATTGAATGTGGGGTATGTGTTAGAGAGCAAGAATCCAGGATAATTCCCAAGTATTCTGACCTGAGCAACTAGAAATGATGAACTTGCTGCAACAGAAGATTACTTTAAAAATATTCAGAGTCACAAGTTACTCTACTTCATATTCACTCAGAACCACAGTATCAATATCACCTGGGAACTTGTTACAACTGCAGGATACCTCAGGCACTGCCCCAGATCTCGTGACTAAGAATCTGCATTTTATCAAGATCTGTACATGATTCATATGTACATTGAAGCCTAGGAAATACTGCACTAGACAACTTGCCAATTTAGTTGATTTTAGAGTCATCTTGTGTTCCTGTATGATCTATAATTGATCGTAATTCTTTATTTGGGGAAAGTCTATTATTGAGTATAATTCTTTATTTAGAGAAAGCCATACTGTAACCTCTCCCCCATTATCCTAAATATCTAAAAATAACAATACATTTAAGTTCAAGTTAATTCAATGTGGTAAAATGTCAATTTGAAAATTTACAATATTTTTAAAACCTAGGAAATTTTCAGAAAATATACCATTCTTTCATGTAGCTAAATAATTTATGCCCCATTGAATAATTAAATCTACACTGTTTTCATATTTCCTCCCTTTAGAATATTAAGCTTAGCCCTGGCTGGGTAGCTCAGTTGGTTGAGCATCATCAGGATACACCAAGGTTCAACCAATGAATGCACAAATAAGTGAAACAACAAAATGTTCCTCTCTCTCTCCCTGCCCCTAAAATCAATTTAAAAAATTTTTAAAGGAAACACTTGCATGCACTCTAAAAAAAGAATATTAAGCTTATAGTATTAATACATTAATATATAAATTACTAGAGTGCCGGTGCATGAATTCTTGCACTGGGGGGGGGGGGTGTCCCTTAGCCCGGCCTGCACCCTCTCCAATATGGGACCCCTCAGGGGATGTTTGACTGCCGGTTTAGGCCCGATCCCTATGTGATCGGGCCTAAACCGGCAGTCAGACATCCCTCTCATAATCCGGGACGGATGGCTCCCAACCACTCACCTGCCTGGCAGCCTGATCACCCAATAACCATTCCCCTGCCAGCCTGATCGATGCCTAACTGCTCTCCTGCCAGCCCAATCGCCCCTAACTGCCCTCCCCTGCCGGTCTGATCCCCCGCAACTGCCCTCCCCTGCTGGCCCGATCACCCCCAAAGGCCCTCCCTTGCTGGCCCGATTGCCCCCTCCTGCAGGCCTGGTCACCCCCAACGGCCCTCCCCAGATGGCCTGGTCGCCCCCAACTGCCTTCCCCTGCCGGCCCAATCCCCCCCAACTGCCCTCCCCTGCCGGCCCGGTCACCCCCAACTACCCTCCCCTGCCGGCCTGGTCACC
>NW_005370683.1:6083030-6087356 GCF_000412655.1 Myotis brandtii
GGCCTGGTCGCCCCCAACTGCCCTCCCCTGCAGGCCCAGTCGCCCATAACTGCCCTCCCCTGCCAGCCCAATCACCCCCAACTGCCCTCCCCTGCAGGCCTAGTCACCCCTAACTGCCCTCCCCTGCTGCCCTGATCGCCCACAACTGCCCTCCCCTGCCAGCCATCTTGTGGCGGCCATATTGTGACCACATGGGGGCAGCCATCCTGTGCAAGGGCGTGATGGTCAATTTGTATATTACCTCTTTATTATATAGGATAATTTTACAATAAATACAGTGGGGCCTTTACAAGTGTCCCAACTAACGAGTTTTTCGAGATATGAGCCGTCTCTCGGCCGATTTTTTGCTTTGAGTTGCGAGCTAAAATTCGGGTTACAAGCCAGCTTCAGATACCCCACCGCTAGTTGGCACAGCGAATGTCACAGTGAACGTCACAACATCAGCCCAGCATCACGTGTCTCACTCGTTCACTTTTTGATTTGACATACGAGTAATTTGAGTTACGAGCTCTGTCACGGAACGAATTAAACTCGTAAGTCAAGGCCCCACTGTAGTGTCTTCTCTATTTTAACTCATGTGGTGAAGTACATATCACTGAGAAGTTAAGAGACCTCAATCAAGTTACAGACTGCCTTTCCTTATGTTAGAAATCTGCTTAAAAAGCTGTTTGAGTGTTCCAAGTTTTGAGAAGTTGTGTGCTTCTTCTGGAATTTTTCATGCATTAGCTGTTTCCAGACCTAAAAACAATTATGCCACCTTACCAGTTTATTCATTCAAAATGACAGGGTCTTAGCATTTCACTAAATCAAAGTCATAAATTTCAGTTCAACAACTTGCAACTTGTTCATGTTTACCTGTTCTAGCTACCTGGACTCCACTTTTTAATCTAAGAATCCAGGGTTTTTAATAGCAGCTTTGTTTTGAACTTCCAGGAACAGGAATATAGGAATACAATACAGACTCCTGGTCTTAGCCAGTAATTTGTGGTCAATAAAAGACCTAAGAAATAAGCTGTGTGTGGCCAGGACTATCCTTCCTGGTGGTTTCTGGAAAAATTAGAAATAGCCAGGCTGGTGTGGCTCAGTGGTTGAGCATAGACCTATGAACCAGGAGGTCATGGTTTGATTTCCAGTCAGGGCACATGCCCAGGGTTTTGGGCTCCACCCCAGTAGGGAGCGTGCAGGAGGCACCTGATCAACAATTCTCTTTCTCTCTCTCTCTCCCTCTCTGAAATCAATTAAAACATATTTTTTTTTAAAGTTAGAAATAACCTGATTTCATGATCATTTATGATGCTATAATTGTAAGTCATAGCCTACCTAGGCTACTTATTAGTTCTGCTAATAAGTTCTGTAAGTTAATTATCTATCAGTGAAACTAAATTTTAATTTTGACTTACCTCAAATGAATTTCTAACTTTTCAGATTATTTTAATTTGCAAATTTCAATCTTTAATGTCTCTTCCCAGGTCTACCTTTCCAAGTAAAATATCTTTCAAGTCTATTATCTCTAATATAAGGATCTTAAAGTGCTTCTACCTTCCAAGTTGCCCTTTTCTATTATTGCCTCTGTTATGTACTGGAAACAGTATTCCAAATATGTTCATAAAACAGTTTGGGAAGAATAAATGACCTAACCTTAAAATTTTATTTATCATAAAAGCCATCAACTTTTAGAATATGGAATGGAAAAGGCATTAACATAAAACAGTTTTCAGGTACTTAATACTAATTTTCTCACACAAACCCGGGAATACATGGAAGTGAGAGTCTCAGGCCAGCCATTACGGTGCATTCAAAAACAGTAATATATAAGACCGTTCAGTTCTCTAAAACAGTGCTGCCTAACAGGGAACTGTTCTATCAAGCACTTGAAATGTGGCAAGTAAAGAACTAAATTGTTTATGTAAGTTTTAATTAACTTAAGTAGTCTAATGTGGCTAATGGCTACTATGTTAGACAACACAGCTCTAGGACATAGCTACCATTCTCTATAAAACAAAATTGCTTCAAGTTATACCAGCGATGCCAACAATGTATTTTCTACTGCAGCAGTTGCTGGGTTGCTTCAAAAAAAATCAGACAAAAGAACAGAGGTTCCTGGTAATAGAAACTAAACTTTTTTGTTTTGGCTGGCTCCATTTAAAATTCCTATCCTTCTTCTCTTCTCCCCATCTTTTCCTCTTCCAAAGTCTGTTTCCTTCCATCTACTACACAAAGAACTCCTTTCCTTTCCAGTTCACTTCAAAACTCCCTCTTCTTGCTTCCTCCTGTTCTTCAAGCAATCCCACAGTATCTAAAAATATCAACATTCTAGTTATGACTACAATATTAGAGTCCGACAGACTTAGATCAAAATCCCAACTCCAGTGCCAAGTATTAAATGGCTGTTATTATTATCATTGCCAGTAAGAAAAGAAAAATAAGGAGGGGTAATAAAATTGTTATTTGCCCAATTTCTTTGTTTTCCCTAGACAAAAGTGAAAGACAAAAGGCAAACATAGAACTGAAAAAATACAAATCAACATTTCTGACTAACTGCTCACAGTCTAGTAATCCTGTCATTACAGATTCTACCATAGAGAGGCACTGAAATAATAAATGGGAGCCAGGGTTGAATGAAAGGGATATTGGGAAAAAGTAAGAGCTGTCACTATGTTGGGAACACTTAAACTAAGGACAAGCACACTTCATAAAGATACTAAATATTATGTTGATTTGTATGGCTAAAGCAGGGGTCCTCAAACTTTTTAAACAAGGGGCCAGTTCACTGTCCCTCAGACCGTTGGAGAGCTGGACTATAGTTTTAAAAAAAACTATGAACAAATTCCTATGCACACTGCACATGTCTTATTTTGAAGTAAAAAAACAAAACGGGAACAAATACAATATTTGTATTTGCATGTGGCCCGCGGGCCGTAGTTTGAGGACCCCTGGGCTAAAGTATTCAGAGAATCCACAGTGATTCTCAGAACCTCTCATAGACAGTCTACTCATCTTTATTCTTTATTTCTAATCTCCTATCCAAGATCAGTCCCCAAATTCAACCCTCTGTCCAAAAAATTTCAATTAAAATAGAGGGGGCATTCAGGAAGGTACTCAAAGCAATGTATTTCAGCGATTAATGACTTGGACACTGGTGTCGGGCAAACTTGTGCTTATGACATTGTCTAGGAATAATAACCATTCAAATGCAGAATCTTCCACCCAACCCGTCTATTTCTATTAATGCAGAATCTTCCACCCAACCCGTCTTAAAATAAAACTGTTAAGTGTCTCCCAATTATCTACTCAAAAATTTGATCCTACCTATAAGTATGTTATTTTCCCTTGGAGAAACCACAAACAAGGCTATATTTTAATGATGTCTAGGGAGATATTCTATCCATTATTATAGGCTATAGTGGTAAAAAAACTAGCTGAGTGTTTTTATAAATAAATGTTGTTGAAGCACAGCCATGCTTATTCCTTTACATATTGCTTGGTTGCTTCTGCACTACAAAATTGAGTAATTGCAACAGAAATCATATAACTCTGCAAAGTCTAAAATAATTACAATCTGGTCCATGTTAGAAAAAGTTTGCCAACCCTATTAAAGACTATAGAAGATTGCCTAGTTTGGGAGATGTGGTTCAGTCTCTCATTATAGAAGGCTACTCAAGCTTTCTTAAGTACTAGGAGTACCGGTTAATAATGGCGGATTTTGTAATCAAAGAAAACACGATAATTTCAAGAGAAACATCAAAAGTGCTTTATTCAAAGTAATGTCCATCCCTAGCTACACATTTCCCCCCATCTTTCAGGTAATTTGTGAATACCGTCCCAATAGAACTTTCCTTGTTTTGAGGCAAACCATTCAGAGACCCAATTTTCCACTTTTTCGTACGTTTTGAAGTGCTGCTCAGAAAGTGCGTGTGCCATCAATAGGAACAAGTGGTCAGCTGAAGGAGCAAGGTCTGGTGAATATGGCGAGTGGGTTAATACTTCTCAGGCAAGATCTTTTAACATTTAACTGGTTTTGAAGTGTGTGATCCTGAAGCAAAATTACTTTGCCGTGTCTTCTGGCCCATTCTGGTCGTTTCACAATCAAAGCGAGCTTCAAATTATTTGTTGTTGGTAGCGATCAGTATTAACAGTTTCACCTGGTTTTAGAACAGTGGTTCTCAACCTTCTGGCCCTTTAAAACAATTCCTCATTTTGTGACCCCCAACCAGAAAATTATTTTCGTTGCTACTTCATAACTGTAATTTTGCTACTGTTATGAATCGTAATGTAAATATCTGATATGCAGGATGGTCTTAGGCGACCCCTGTGAAAGGGTCGTTC
>NW_005370683.1:6087472-6093600 GCF_000412655.1 Myotis brandtii
ATGTTGATGGTTGACCTGGATCAACCCATGATTTTGTGCATTTGGGATTCTCAAAATAAATCCACTTTTCATCGCCAGTCACAATTCGATGCAAAAAAGACTTTCGTGCCGTTGAAGCAACATTTTACTGATGACTTTTTGGCTTTCCATTTGTCTTTCGTTCAGTTGATGTGGCACCCATTTTCCTTCCTTTAAAATCTTTCCCACTGCTTGTAAACGATCAGAAATTGTTTGCTGAGCAACGTTTAATCTTTCTGTAAGTTGTATTTGAGTTTGACAGGCATCTTCATCCAATAATTCTTGTAATTGTTGGTATTCAAACATTTTCGATTGACCTGGACATTCTTTGTCTTTCACATCAAAATCATCACTTTTAAAGTGTTTAAACCAGTGTTCATAAGTATCTTGAGATGGAGCATGTTCACCATAAGCTTCCCGAAGTATACGATAACTTTTTCTTCAAAATAATGAATTAAAACTTCCTGCAAATGTTAAAACTTCCCGCAAATGCTCTTTTTTGGCACGAAATTCGACATTTTTAAGCGTAAAAGTATCTATGATGTTAACACCTTCAGCAAATCTGACATATGAAGTTCTGAAGCTTGCTGTCAATACAACGAAACAGCATACATATCAAATCGCATATATATCAACATATGTGTAACTCCATCTATTGAAAAAAATCCGCATTATTAACTGGTACACCAAGTATAGGCATCTAGCCACATTTGTAATCAATCTGTACTCTAGCACAACAGCTATTTATTACACATTTGAGTCAATGGTTCTGCAATGCTATCTTTGATTTCCTTTAAAATTCCCCTGAAAGCTATGTAATTTTGTTGATTTATCTAATTTATTTTATCAATCCGGCTTAAGTTATCATGAATATTTGCTCTAATGCCTTCAACTTGTTCACTTCAGAGTAAGGTGAAGGCAGTTAACTCCTTCAGTCTGATTTCCTTTCCAGATTCTTTGCTACGTAAATCAAGGGACTCCTGCTTCTGATATTCCACTATTGATTTTTTAATTCCTTGCAGAATGCTCACAAAGTTTTTTTTTCTTACTTGATTTCCACCTTCTAACAATTTTGTCAGACTTTGTAAGCAGACTTCTTTGCTTCAAGTGGGATATTCTGACATATTTTGGTCAAGAACAGTGGTTCTCAACCTTGGCTGCACATTAGAATCACCTGGGAATCTTTTTAAAATCCTGATTTCTGGGCCTCATCCTCCGGAAATTCTGTTTCTTTGTTACTAATGTTGTGGCCCCACCCCATAACAAAGAAACAGAATTTCCGGAGGATGAGGCCCAGAAATCAGGATTTTAAAAAGACTCCCAGGTCCTTCACATGCATGTTTGGTGCTGGAACTTTAATACTTGTTTTTTCCTACAGGAATATTCCTTTAGCACAGGGTTCAGAAAAAAATTCTGGATTCAAACTTCATACTTTAATCTCCTTAAAGCCTGTTTTCTCATCTATAAAATGGAGATATAGTAGTAACGACTTCAGTCATTAAAAAGATTAAACTACATAATCACATAATCCATTTAAAATGCTTAACACAAAAGTCCTCAACTAGCATACATGCGAGAACACATGAAAACCTCCCCACCCCAAATGGATTTTAGGTATATTATGATATATCTAAGACTCCAAAAATAGGTTTTCATTATTAAACAAAGAAAACTCCTGTATTTCAAAGAATATCACATACAGAAAAAATGGTATGAGTAAAAAGTTCACAAAATTTAAATTGTCAAATAGTTTTCAAACAGATCTTATAGTACAAACATAAATTATTCACTTTACTAGTGGCACAGTGCACAAAATTCGTGCACAGGGGTGGGGTGGGGGGTTCCCTCAGCCCAGCCTGCACCCTCTCCAATCGGAGACCCCTTGGGGGATGTCTGACTGCCAGGGATCGGGCCTAAACCAGCAGACGAACATCCCTCTCAAAATCTGGGACCACTGGTTCCTAACCACTCTCCTGCCTGCCTGCCTGATTGGCCCAAACTCCCCTCCCCTGCCAGCCTAATCTCGCCCCTAACTGCTCTCCCCTGCCAGCCTGATCGCCCCTAACTGCCTCTGCCTGCCTGATCGCCCATAACTGCCCTCCCCTGCGAGCCTGATCTCGCCCCCAACTGCCCTCCCCTGCAGGCCTGATCTCACCCCCAACTGCCCTCCCCTGCCGGCCTGATCACCCCTAACTGCCTCTGCCTTGGCCCCCACCACCATGGCTTTGTCCTGAAGGAAGTCGGACATCGGAAAATGGCCGGTCCACCCGGTCTAATTAGCATATTACCCTTTTATTAGTATAGATAGATTATATAGGATAGGATTGCTTAAATGGAGCGGGGGGGCACAGCAGGAGGAGATGCTCTTGGCAGACAAAAATACATAATCCCTATATCTGGATAGCCAGCCATATGCACTATACTGCCAAACCGGTCATTAAAAAATTGAACTGCTTTCTTACATCTTACACCAAACAGCTGTTGCCCTTAAAACCCCTCCTCAGCCCCCACCTTATGTTCTGCCTTCGCAGTTCACCCAGATTTGGTTCTGACTGGTCAGTTCCTATGCCAGTCAGCATCTCCGGGCCTATCTCCGGGCCTGATCAGAGAGGCAGGGCTGATCAGCAGCCGCCCCAGGCGGCTCAGAGAGAGAGAGAGGCTTGGCTGCTGATCAGTCCCACCTCTCTTTCTCCAAGAGGTCAGCAGTTCAGCCCGCTTGCCAGACCCCTCCCACCTGAGCCTGCTGCATGTGCAGCCTGGCATTCAGTCAAGCCTTTGGTTGTTTTGGATGTTACAGACCCTGGCTCTTTATTTATTTATATATATACTGGTTTATCTGGAAATACTCTTTATTCATTGAGGGAGAAGCACAAGAAGTCACTTTCAGCATATAAGAAAAAGTCAATTGAAAACAAAGTAACAGAAAACTAGAAAAAAAAATCCCAACAAATAGACGGCAATTTAGAAAAAAATACACAAAAGATAAACATCCAGAAATTCAACTACTAGAATTCAAATTATTTCCTGAGCTAAAATAAAGATCTTAAGTATCTTTAACCCATCATCACTTTTCTTTATCCAAACAGGCTCTATACCAGACTCCCCACATTTCTCCAGTCTGTTTCTTATTTATTCATTCAATAAATATTTAGTCAGTTCCCTATTTTCTAAGTACCACTAGGCCTTAAGCACTGGCACACCTGACAAAAACAAAAAACAACAATTACATTATAGGATAGCAGGTGCAGTAATGGGGATAGCACAAGATACTACAGAAGCACACAATAAGCACCAAATTCAAGATATGTGTGTTTGGAAAAAAGGCTTCCCAACTGAGACCAAATGGATTAAAAATGTGTTTTTCTAGCTATTCCCCCTCCCATTACAGAATTTCCAGCTCTAAAGGACTCAGAACTAGAATTGTCAATTTTAGCATGATATTGAGGATTTTAATTTTCAAAACAAAGGAAAGGTAGGATACATGAGAGCACACAGGTCAGTTAATATTGTGGCCATTTTAGACCTCCTCTATGGAAATGACCAGTAGGCAAATGTGCCTGACTCCACATCATAAAGGCCTATGGCTAGAAAAAGTTTATCAGACTAACTGTTGAGCATATTTATTGGTGGAGAGAAGTATCTTTTCTTTTTTTTCTTCAAATTTTATAAAATAGTACATTTTCACAAATTATATGAGTATATTAGCAACAAAACTTTCATTTCTACCAATAGTTCATTGCACTCAACTTTATAAATACCAACCAATAATAAAACTGAGATAGATATGAAACTCAGAATTTCAATTTTTGTTTTAATGGAATCATTTACATGATGTTAAGTTCTTAATATTTGTATCCCCCCACTCACCCAATTCATACATTGAAATCCTAACCTCTAATGGTAATGGTTATTAGTAAGTGGGGCCTGGGGAAGTACTTAAAATTCATATGGGTGAAATCCTCATAAATGGAATTCATGCATTAGAAAAGAAGCTCCAGAGAAATCCCTAGTCCCTTCTACTATGTGAGGATGCAAGGGGAAGTCTGCGACCCAGAAGAGGGCCCTCACTCAACCACAGTGGTACCCTGATCTTGGATTTCCAGCCTCCAGAACTGTGAGAAATCAATTTCTGTTGTTTGTAAGCCACCCAGTTTTGCAGTACTTTGTTACAGCAGCCCAAATGGACTAAGACACATGCTCTGTTTTCAGTTGCCAGCTCTAAAAGAACTTCTAAGTGAAGTTCTTCAGAAGAGGAAATGGAACATGAGGAATAATGAAAGAGCAACACAAGTAGTAAATATCTGGGTAAATAATTAACTATCGGCTCTTAAGCTCTTTAAAATATGATTGGCAATTAAAAGCAAATATAACACTTTCTAATAAGGCTTCTAATACATGCAGGTGTAATACAAGACAATTACAACACAAAGGGGTAGGGGAAAGGAACCTATATGGTGGTAAAATTTCTGTATTTCACTTGAATTAGTAAAATATTGATTCAAGATGAAAATTGAGTATATATGTTATAATCCCTAGAGCAGCGGTTCTCAACCTGTGGGCCGTGACCCCTTTGGAGGTCGAACGACCCTTTCACAGGGGTCGCCTAAGACCATCAGAAAACACATATTTTCGATGGTCTTCGCAACCGAGACACCACTACTCTATCCGTCTCCAGGCGGGTCCGCCCACATGCAGATACGCCCACATACGAGTACCCAGCGTATTAAAGGGTCGCGGCATTAGGAAGGTTGAGAACCACTGCCCTAGAGCAACAACTAAAATGTTATAGGCAAAAACACAATACAATAAAATGGAACACTAAAAAATGTTCAAAAACCCAAAGAAAAAGGTTACAGAACAATACAGAGAGAGCAAACAGAAACTAAAATGATAAATCTAAACACAAATGTACCAATAATTAAAATATGTGAGATACACTGAAAGCATTATAGCATTACAGAGTTTATATCTGAAAAGGTCTCAAATCAATCAGCTGAACTTATACCTTCAGAAACTAAAAAGCAAAATGTATACAAAGCAGGCAAAAGGAAGGAAACAGAGCAGAAATCAATGAAATTGAAAACAGAAAAATAGAAAAAAAAAATCAATGAAACTAAAAGCTCTTTCAACAGATCAATAAAATGTAAACCTCTAGCAAGACTGATTAAGTAGAATAGCACTGAATAGCCCTACTAGTATTTAAAGAAATTGAATTTATAGCTAAAAGTCTTCCAAAAAGGAAATTTTCAGGCCCAGATAATTTCCCTGGTGAATTTTACTAAACATTTAAAGAAGAAATAACACCCATTGAATATATTCTCTTTCAGAAAATGGAAGATAATCACTTCCCAACTCATTTTATGAGTTCAGCATTACCCTGATACCAAAAACAAATGAAGATAGTATAAGAAGATAAATAATTGATATACTGGATTCAATAAAAATAAACAAAACTATAGTAATACAAATTGCCAGTTATAGAATTAAGTCACAGGGATGTAATGTACTGCATAGGGGATTACAGTCAATAATCCTATATAATAAAAGGCTAATATGCAAATTGACTGAACAACGGACTGACTGGTCACTATGACACGTACTGACCACCACGGGGCAGATGCTCAACGCAGGAGCTGGCCCCTGGTGGTCAGTGTGCTCCCACAGGGGGAGCACAGCTCAGCCAGAAGCCCTGAGCCGGGCTCACGGCTGGCTGACAAGCACTGCAGAGGTGGTGGGAGCCTCTCCCGCCTCCGCAGCAGGACTAAGGATATCCAACTGCTGGCTAGGCCCGCTCCTCCTGGACTGCAAGAGGGCGCAGGCCAGGCTGAGGGACCCCCCTGAATGCACATATCTCGTGCACCAGGCCTCTAGTAGCATAATAACTTTTTATGGTGACAGTTACTAGCCTTAGTGTGGTGATCACAACATCCTATCTAATAATAGTCAAACATGGTAATTAACCATACCTCCGCTACCCTTCCCATTGGCTAATCAGGGTGATATGCAAATTAACTGCCAACCAAGATGGCGGCCAGGAGCCACGCAGCTGAAGCAAACATGAGGCTTGGTTGCCCCGGCGATGGAGGAAGCCAAGGTTCCCCGCCTGCTGC
>NW_005370683.1:6094565-6097187 GCF_000412655.1 Myotis brandtii
TTGTTGTGCACTGGGCCTCTAGTCTATACTAATAAAAGGATAATAAGCTAATTAGGGTGGACGTCTTCCAGACGTCTGTCCAGACATCCATCCAGACAAAGCCACAGCAGCTGCAAGGCCCAGGGCTCAGGCAGCCATGAGCCCTAGGAGGCCCAGGGCTCAGGCAGCCGTGAGCCCCAGTGGCTGCGAGGCCCAGGGCTCAGGCCTCACATACACTGCGGCCGGCAGTGGCAGCAGCAGTGGGGTAAGGGGGTGGGGCCTTTCTCTGAACATCAGGTCACCTCCCGCACATTGAGGCCACCCAAATTACATCACCACAGGTAAGATTGAGAAGAGATATTTGAATTTTCTCCAGTTCCTGGCATTCCTATAGCACTAAAAGGTCTGACAGACAATACATATCAACAGCCTGTGGAGACAGAGATTAAAAGCAATAGGCACAATTTTACAACCCCACTAAATTCTAAGCCAGAGTTGTAGAAATAGGTCAATTTAAAGACTTTAGTGATGGCATGGGGTTGGCCAGTTTTTCATTGTTTGGAGGAAGCCAGGCACTACAATTGGCTTCCATTTGGGTTATACTCTTCTGTAACAGTTGTCCATTCTATGAGAAGAACATACCTACAATGCAATACTTTATTTAAAAAAAAAAAAAAAAAAAAAAAATATTGCCTTTCATGTTCCTGAACATTACCATAACGAGTCTCATGGAGAAATCATAATATATGAAGGCTCCCACTATTGCTCCAAATGAAAAAATTATAGGACAGCATGTTATATGTCCTCCAATAATTTCAATGTATATTTATGTAATTCTTCTCTAATAACCCCACTCCTGCTTAAGGTATGGAAGAGGGAATAGGAGGAGCTGATTACATCATCTTCATTTGTCCTAGAGATTCTCATCTCCATTTTCTCATTCCCATTTACTAAAGCATTATGACATAACTAATTTAAATGATAAAAAGGCAAACCTAAAGCTCTTACATTTTGGTTTCTTTCCATCAGCAATTCCTCAATGCCTATTATGGGTCACTTGAAGGAAAGAGTTATAAGTGTGGAAAAGTGTACATTTAAAAGATTAAGCCTATTAGAAACAAAAAGCAAAAGAACAGTGAGGCATTAGAGACTCATCTCACAACCAAATGCCCTGAAAAGGCTACAGGACCCCTGGGATCAAGAGCACTGTACCCTCATAAGAAGAGCCAAGAGGAGTAAGGCATCCTAGATAGATATATGGAAATAGAGAAAGAAATGGTGTCTTTGTATCCTTTTTCTCTAAACCAAAACAGAAAAACTTCCAACTCTGTCAACTCTGTCTTTAATTTCACCCTGGTCTACCTTGCCAAGACTCATGAACTGAAAAGGCAATCCCTGTCTACCAACCTTCCCAAAAAGGTGATGAAGAAATTAGGCAAGGCATAGAAAACACTTGCAAATAAACAAATCCCAAGAATTAAATGAGAGGAATTAGTGACAATTAATGACCACATGCAAATGCCTGTTGCGGAGAAATAGAAATGGATTTTATCTATAACAACAAAGAAAAAAGAACAATGTTCAAAACACTGCTTCCGAAATATTGCTGTTCTGCTTAAACAAAATTTTAAAAACCTTATATTATAGAATTTCAACTCCAGAAATTAGTCTTTTTTTGCACAAATGCTAAATGTCACTCTGACTGGTACATCAAGAAATGTCACTTTCTTGGTACTAATCCCTTCTAAATTGGTACAAATTGCTACAGCAAAACTAATCCTAATTTAAAAAAAAGGGGGGGGGGTAATATACAAATAGTCCCCTCAACCTGGAGTTTGACCAGAGTTCAACTAGGGGGTGGGGCCAGCCTGCCAACCTCCCACGTCCCCTCCCCCCGCCAGCCCAGCCCTATTGGCCCCGATCAGGATGGGCCAGCCAGAACCCACCCATGCATGAATTTGTGCACCGGGTCTCTAGTATTGAAAATAAAAAGCAATTGTGTTGTATAGAAAATAGGGCTTCCACTCTGTTTACTCTAGCTATGCCTATTATCTGAATTTCTTAAACTCATCCTAGATAGTTTTCTCAGATAGAGATAAATACAATTTTGTTACATAAGTATATAATCAATGTGTTCTCAAATGAATATTTCACAATTTAAAGAGGTATTTCACAATTCTACTCCTACTATGAAACACTACTACATATTCTAATCTGGAAATATGTTATTACATAGTATGGAAACTTATTTAAAAAGAAACAACAACACTCTTCTACATTAGCATCAGGCATTGGCTGCCTCCACCACACCTCCTACTGGGGATGGAGCCCCAAATCCAGGCATGTGCCCTGACTGGGAATCAAACAGTGACCTCCTGGTTCATAGGTTGATACTCAACCACTGAGCAACACCAGCCGGGCCTAAATATAATAAAGAGGTGATATGCAAATTAACCCTCATGCCCTCACAAGATGGCTGCCTACAACCAAGCCGGCAGGAGGGTTAGTGAGGGATGACCAAACGACTGAACAAGCAGGCTGCGTGGGGCGACCAGGATGGCATGGGGGTTAGTGAGGGACGACCAAACGACTGAATAAGCAGGCTGCGAGGGGCAACCAGGCCAGCAGGGGGGGGGTAGTTGG
>NW_005370683.1:6097254-6099695 GCF_000412655.1 Myotis brandtii
GGCGACCAGGCAGGCAGGCAGGCAGGTGAGCGATTAGGAGCCAGTGGTCCAGGATTGTGAGAGGGATGTCCAACTGCCTGTTTAGGCCCAATCCCGGGGACCAGGCCTAAACCAGCAGTCGGACATCCCCTGAGGGGTCCCAGATTGGAGAGGGTGCAGACTGGGCTGAGGGGACCTACCCCCCCATGCACGAATTTCATGCACCGGGCCTCTAGTGTTATTACAAATGCTTTGAACATCCCAAGAGCAGAATTTTTGGTTATACTTTTATAACTATTTTTAGCTATTACTTCTGACACATAATATGTTCTCCAATTTAGCTCTTATAGTATTTGAAGACCATGTCTTCAAATGAGTGCCCAATAAATAGTTCTGAATGAATGATTTATGTATAACAACCATAGGTAATATTTACTCAGAACATTTTTTGGTCATGGTTCTAAACTACACACACACACACACGCTCCATAGGGAAAAAATGAACACTTCTGCAATGAATGGAAAGACAAAGGTTTTAAGCAGAGAAACAGTAACTATAAAAAAAAGAAACAGCCCAGCCAGTGTAGCTCAGTAATTGAGCACCAACCTATGAACCAGGAGGTCATGGTTCAATTCCAGGCCAGGGCACATGCCTGGGTAGAGGCACAATCCCCAGTAGAAGAGGTGCAGGAGGCAGCCAATCAATGATTCTCTCATCATCGATGTTTCTATCTCTCTCTTCCTTCCTCTTTGAAATCAATAATATATTTTTAAAAAAAGAAACAAATGGAAATTTTAGAACTGAAAAATACCATGTCTGAAATACTGTTTCAATAAAGAATGCAAATACAAAGGAAACTCAGTGAATGTGATAATACATCAATAGAAATAATCTAATCTGAAGAACAGAAAAATAAATGACTGGAAGAAAATGAAGAGTCTCGGGGCCTGTGGACAACATCCAAAGTTCTATTCATATCATTTGAGTTCCAGAAAAAAGAGGAGAAACGGGTACAGAAAAATATTTGAAGGAACAAGGCCCCCAAAATCTCTCAAACTTGGTGAAAGCACAAATTAAAAATTCACCAAGTTCAGCATATACAAAATATGAATAACTCAAAAAGATCACATGCCCTGACAAATCATAATCAATTGCAGAAAAGCAAAAATAAAGATAAAACAAAAACACCTTTAAGGTAGAGAAACACAACACACAGAGGAAGTTACTGCAAACTGCTCATCAGAAACAATGGAATCCAAGAAGACAGGACATCTTTACTGCTAAAGAAAAGAACTGTTAACCTAGAATTCTATATCTAGTGAAAGAATCTATCAGAAATGAAAGTGGAAAAGACATTTCCAGTTAAGAAAAACAAAGATTTACCAGCAGGGCTACTATAAAAGATCCTATATAATAAAAGCCTAATATGCAAATCGACCAAATGGCAGACCGACGAGTCACTGAGCCACACTGACCACCAGGGGGCAGACGCTCAACGCAGGAGCTGAACCCTGGTGGTCAGTGCACTCCCACAGGGGGAGCACCACTCAGCCAGAAGCCGGACTCACAGCTGGCGAGCGCAGCAGCAGTGGCAGGAGCCTCTCCTGCCTCTGTGGCAGTGGCAGCGCTAAGGAACAGCAAGCCAAGCAGTAAGGAGCAGCAAGCAAGCGAGCGGTAAAGAGCAAGGGGTCTTGGACTATGAGAGGGATGTCCGCCGAGGGGTCCCAGACTGTAAGAGGGCACAGGCTGGGCTGAGGGACCCTCACCCCCCCAGTGCACAAATTTCATGCACCAGGCCTCTAGTATGCTAATCAACTTCAGGCTAAAGAAAAATGATACCAGAGAGAAACCTGAAATTTCATTAACAAAGAACAAGAAAAATAGTAAACAGCTAGATATAGATGAGATTATTTTTCTCATAAGTCCATTAAAATGTATGATTACTGAAAGTAAAAATTATATAATTGTTTATAGGGTTTTCATTGCATGTATATGTAGTACATGTGACAACTATAACATAAAGGTCACTGGGGAGTATTTACTTCAAGTGGTAAATATTAAGTAGACTGAATTTTAGGTATAGATATACTAGAGGCCTGATGCACAAAATTCATGGATGGGTAGGGTCCCTAGGCCTGGCCGGCAATCAGGGCTGATCGGGGCCTTCCGGCTGCCGGCCAGAGCCTTCCTTCATTCCGCGTCGTCCCCCTGGTGGTCAGCACACATCATAGCGAGTGATCCAACTCACGGTCTCTCAGTGGAACTCCCGAGGTAATATTTGCATATTAGCCTTTTATATACACTGAGTGGCCAGATTATTATGACCACCTGACGTTTGTAGCAAATTAGCTATACTTTCGCGCTGAAGTTGCTAGAGGGCCAGACCATTATAAATAGGGAAGCAGGTTGTTTACCACGACAGTAGAAGTGACTTTTTTTCTGAAGATATGGGTAAACAACG
>NW_005370683.1:6100288-6104404 GCF_000412655.1 Myotis brandtii
GGCCCAACAAAGTACTGATGGGGTGGTCATAATAATCTGGCCATTCAGTGTGTGTGTGTGTATGTGTGTGTATTATATCCCACATTTAAAGGCTGTTAAATCACGTTGTTTATCCATATCTTCAGAAAAAAATCACTTCTACTGTCGTGGTAAACAACCTGCTTCCCTATTTATAATGGTCTGGCCCTATAGCTAATTTGCCTACAAACGTCAGGTGGTCATAATAATCTGGCCACTCAGTGTAGAGGCCCGATGCATAAAGATTCGTGCAAGAATGGGCCTTCCTTCCCCTGGCAGCCGGCACCGCCTTCACTCCAGCTGGAGCCACCTTTATGCCTTCGTTCCAGCCCGGAGCCGCCTTTCAACCTTCCCTTGCTGCCCAGAGGCCCGGAGCAGCTGGGGTGGTGCAGAACGCCTGCGTCCTGCCCTGCCCCCGGCAGCTCAGCACCTGTGTATGCAAATTAACCCGCCATCTTTGTTGGGTTAATTTGCATACTCACTCCTGATTGGCTGGTGGGCATCGCATCTTTTTCAATTTGCATCTTTCTCTTTTATTAGTGTAGATAGATAGAAGATAATAATTCTCATAGTAGCAATTAAAAGAGAGATTGTCAGATTGGTATTTAAAAAGACTGAATTAGCCAGGCCAGCCAGCCAGCATGGCTCAGTGGTGAGCATCAACCTATGAACCAGGAGGTCAAGGTTCAATTCCCAGTTAGGGCACATGCCTGGGGGGCATGCGGGAGCAGCTGATCAATGATTCTCTTTCATCATTTAAGTTTCTATCTCTTTGTCCCTCTTCCTTCCTCTCTGAAATCAATAAAAGTATATATTTTTTAAAAGACTAAATTACATTCTGTCTACAAGAAACTAAATATAAAAACACAGACAGATAAAAGTAAAAGTGTGGAAAAGATATGCCTTGCAAATAATAATCAAAGAAAGCGGGAGTGGCTACATTAACATGAGATATAGTTTAAGCTTCTCTTAAGGGCTTGATTGGATTTGTTTTCCCACCTTCAATTTTAGTTTTATCTAATTCTATAGCAGTTTTGAAACAATAAAATTATTTTGCTTCATGCATCTGCCTCATATTAGTCATATCTGGTGTCTATAAGTAACTGGACATGTACAACAGTTCCTAAAGAAGTATGGCCTAATGCAACAGAGCTGTCCTATGTGGAGGCTTTTCTATAACAAGGTTTTGAGGTGAATGATAGCTTACAAATTTTAAAACTATTAATATTTTATTCCCCATTAGAACAGTAGTTTAAAGAAATAATTTCTTCACAGGCCATCTAGGCATACAAAATAGTGTTACAATTATATTTATGTTAACAGATCATGTATCATTTGTAAGCTGTTTCACTGAAAACAGCTTTCAAAACAGTGTTGCTGTGGCTGCTCTCTTTAAAGTTTATATTTGTTCTTGTTTACTTTAAGCTGCTGAACTACTACTGTGGTTAGGATATTGAGCCTGGCAGGCAGTGAAGTCTACACAAGACTGCAGGAAAGTAGACCCCATGGCGATTGTGGTATTTCATCAAGCAAACACTGGGGAATACTAGTATGTGCAACATGAAGAGACATTGGCTTAAAATGAAATAATCGCAAGGACTTATGGCTGTGTGGACGTGCCTAGCTTTGTTTCCTGTGTCTGTGTAGGCTCCACCATCATGTTGAATTTTGTCAACACTGTGACCTCTCCAGGGACTTCTTAGTTTAATATTCTCTCTATTATGGATAAATACAGGCTAGGTCAAAAATGGAGTTTTTGTGTTTGTTACCATACAGAATATTGTGTTTTATATTTGAATCATAGGGCTTCTTATTTTCAGTAAAAGGTTCTAAATCATTGGAATTGAGGACAAGAATAGCTTATTGTTACCTGAAACACTGTTTTCCACACTCATGATAAGAATACAATAGGTATTCGTACTTACTAATACTATGAAAGACAGATATTGCTGTATCAGAATAGTAGGCCATGTCCAGGATTTTAACAGTACAAATAAAATTTGGATAAAATACTAAGAGCAATTTATTCTGCCTATTTTCCTTATGGCAGGTGCTGTGTGGTGTGGAAGAAAACTTGGATTCTAAATCTAATTCTAATACCTACCAGCTCTATGATGCTTCAGAGGAGTCATTAAATTTTAAT
Organism: Myotis brandtii; assembly: GCF_000412655.1. NCBI lineage: Eukaryota > Metazoa > Chordata > Mammalia > Chiroptera > Vespertilionidae > Myotis > Myotis brandtii. The sequence continues at coordinate 6,102,450 of NW_005370683.1, forward strand.
GAGCTTCATTTTCTTCCGTTTAAAAAAAAAAAAAGACAACTTTAACTATCAACCTAAGAATAGTTTCTAGAATTAGAAATCATGATTGTAAAGTACCCTAGCACAGTGCCTGGCAAATGACAGGTATTGAATAAATGTAAGAATTATGTTTCTGTTGCATATCCTAAGTGCTTCTGCTACTAAGAATGGGATCTAATGAATTATAATTTCATTATATTATTCTCGCTTTTCCAAGCTGTTTTCTCAATCTTTCTTTTTCCTGGATGGTATGATTTCAGGTTGAGCGTTATTTTGATCACCTTTGTTTCCTAAAACATTTTCCTTATGAACCTTTATTTACATTACTGGACTGGACAAAAAGCACTAATCAGGGACCCTAAAATAATTTACCTCCTTCATTCCTCCCCATGCTTCCCAAAATCATTTTTAGAATTATTAAAGTATTTTTTAAATGAAAAACATTTCACAGAGAAATATTTTTAAAATTACTGTAATGTAAAAAAATTTCTCTAATGAATATACTGCTTATTTTAAATGCCAAAGGTGACATCTCTAAAAATAAAACATTTTTTTTTAACTACACACACACAAAAAGCCCTATTAAAATACTATACCCCTTCCTGGTGCAAACAAAGTAGAGTTGGAGAAATAGGATACAAAAGATGAACAGTAAGATAGCATATGCTAAATACCAAATATGAGGTACAGGCATTTTTCAGGATTAATTTAGTCAGAATGAATTCATTTGAAACAGCAATAGAAGATAAAGCCAGACATAATTATAAGCCCATGTAAAGAAACTTTAAGTCCAAAGTAGGACTTAAATTCTGTTTTGTAAAAAGCAGAGAATCACTAAGGAAAAATCTCCTTTTCCCATTTACCTATTTTGGAGCGGTTCCTGAGATGTTTAAATTGGGGTTTTTGAAGATAATGCAGCAGCACAAAGTGGGGGAAGAGAGGAAAGTAAGAAAATGAGTTAGGAAAACATGGAAAGAACACTGTGGAACAATAAAGAAGGCCTGCAGACATAGATAATCAACAAACCTGGAATACAGAATTATGGGTTGAGAGAGTGCTTACTTCATATCAGGTAATGACTGCATGCCTTTGCATGTTTAATCCTCAAAATTCCATACCACAGTATGTTTCAAAAACTATGATACCACCAACATTGAACACTAGAATACCGCATTTAAAAGGCTTGAAAATTACTCACTAAATGGAACAAGGATATGAAACATAGAGAAAGAGTTAGCTGCTATTGCCACTGGACTTAGGTAAATATACTTAGTTAAAATAGATGAGAATTTTGGGACACTGATTAAGTCACCTATAAAGGTGACAATCAGTATATGGGACAACCAGAATTCAAAGCCAGGTCTGATTGACTCCAAAGCCTACATACAAAAAAAGTGAACAAATTTTTATTTTATTGTCAAAATTATATTAAAAAAAACTGAGAAATCCAATGATAAAAGGGAGAAAAAGGAGAAAGATTAGTCTTATCACTAACAGAGAAGAGTCTCAGGTTTAAATAAGTAAAGTTGAAAACATATTTCATCACCAATTCTCACTAAAATTTTTGGTGTAATAATCCTATCTAATAAAAGAGAAACATGGTAATTAGCCGTACCTCCGCTACCCTTCCCACTGGCTAATCAGGGAGATATGAAAATTAACTGCCAACCAAGATGGCAGCCGGCAGCCAGGCAGCTGACGCGAACAGGGAGGCTTGCTTGCTTCAGTGACGGAGGAAGCCAAGCTTCCCCGCCTGCCGCTGCCGGCCTCTGAGCTGCAACTCTAAGAAACATTGTAACAAATATAGAAGCTAAACCAAACCCCAGAAACCTGCTTTAGTCAGCCAGGCTTCAGCCAGCAGGACCGCAACATTGTTTCAAATACAGAAGGTAAACAAAGGCCAGAAACCTGCTTTCAGCAGCCGAGGCCTCAGAGCT
>NW_005370683.1:6104848-6109476 GCF_000412655.1 Myotis brandtii
GGGTAGAGCCATAACCTCCCCATTGGCCCTGCCCTGAGTGTGACAGGGTGCAGCGCCCCAACCCCCTGATCCGCCCTGCTCTGTGTGTGACAGGGGGCGGTGCCCCAACTCCCCTATTGGCCCTACTCTGTGCGTGACAGGGGGGAGCTCCTCAACCCCCTGATCGGCCCTGTTCTGTGCGTGACAGGGGGTGGCGCCGCAACATCCCTATCGACCCTGCCTTGAGTGTGACAGGGGGTGGTGCCCCAACCCCCCAATCGGCCCTACCCTGAGCGTGACTAGGGGTGGCATCGCAACCTCCCGATCCGCCCTGCTCTGTGCATGACAGGGGGCAGCGCCCCAACTCCCCAATCAGCCCTGCTCTGAGCCTGACCAGGGGCTGCACCTAGGGATTGGGCGTGCCCTCTGCCACCCGGGAGCAGGCCTAAGCCAGCAGGTCGTTATCTCCCGAGGGGTCCCAGACTGCGAGAGGGCACAGGCCGGGCTGAGGGACACCCCTCCTCCGCCCCGAGTGCACAAATTTTTGTGCACCGGGCCTCTAGTCTTCTATAAGAAACAAGTTAGCCTTGCCGGGTGTAGCTCAGCGGTTGAGCATCAACCCAGGAACCAGGAGGTCGCTGGTTTGATTACCAGTCAGGGCATATGTCCAGGTTGCAGGCTCCATCCCCAGTAGGGGGCAGCCAATCGATGATTCTCTCATCATTGATGTTTTTGTTTCTCTCTCTCTCCCCCCTCCCCTCAGAAATCAATAAAAATATATATTTTTTAAAAAGAAACAAGTTAATATAACCTGTTTTTATTTTTTGTTAATCCTCACCTGAGGATATTTTTCCATTGATTTTTAGAGAGAGTGGAAGGGAGGGGGAGAGACAGAGAGAAACATGGGTATGAGAGAGACACATCAACTGGTTGCCTCCTGCCCCAACTGAGGCTGGATAGAGAGGTATGTGCCCTTGACCGGAATTGAACCCAGGATCCTTCAGTCCACAGGCTGAAGCACTATCCACTGAGCCAAACCAGCTAGGGCAGAAAAAAGTTAATATAATTTAAACACACACACACACACACACACACACACACACATGATCAAAATTCGTGAGCAAAATGCCATAAGGATGGTGAGGAAACCCAGAATGAGGATCTCAAGCAGAAATGTGAGATCCTTACCACAACATATGAGAAGTCTGGAGTGAGACATGAATCCTGGCACAAGGTATCAGAGCCTAAGTAGAGTGAAAATGTTATACAACATGGAGAGAGCAACAGTGCCAATGGAAAATAGCTACAAACAGAGGATTGATCATGTAAGCAAATAAACTAAGGATAACGAGAGCCAGGTATCTCCTTGTAAGAGAAGGGAGTTATAAATTTGGAAAGGGAGAAAATTATAAACACTGTAGATCGAAATTGGTGCCAACTCATGGTTTTTCTATACAAATATATAAATGAATATAGCACCGAAATCTTGGTTTCTAAATACCTTTCTCCACTAAAAAAAAAAATCTCCTTGAAGAAATTATTGATTCTAGGGCAGTGACAGGAAAAGTACAGGTGAGCCTGGAACATTTTCTTGTGCCAAAAAAGTAAGGAAGTACTCAAAGCAAGTCAAAAGAACACAGAAACTACCTTGAAAGGACTTTCACTGGCCAAAGCTGAGACAATCTGAAAATGTATAAATAGCAAGTTTGATAAAGAATGGATTATTTATACAGTCTCAAAATACTTCCCCACACTTATTTAATTACTAAGAGCGGGGGTGGGGGGGGGAACTTTACAGTAAAGAAGCTTGGGAGACTTTACCTTAATCAAGTGATCAAAGTGGATATCAGCAATGAGACAGAAATTGTATGCCATCTGATAGGATACAATGAGAACATAGCATCATTACTGTAATACTCCTGCCAAAAAAAGCACAATCTCAATCCAACCATCTACACTAATAAAAGGGTAATATGCTAATTAGACCGGGTGACCAGCCATCTTCCAGATGTCCGACTTCCTTCTGGACAAAGCCACAGTGGTGGGGGCCGAGGCAGAGACAGGGGCCATCAGGCCGCAGGGGAGGGCAGTTGGGGCCATCAGACTGGCAGAGGAGGGCAGTTGGGGACCATCAGGCCTGCAGGAGAGGGCAGTTGGGGCCATCAGGCCAGCAGGGAAGGGCAGCTGGGGGCCATCAGGCCAGCAGGGCAGAGCAGCTGGGGGCCATCAGGGCAGTTGGGGGCCGGGCAGGGCAGTTGGGGGCCATCAGGCCTGCAGGGGAGGGCAGTTGGGGGCCATCAGGCTGGCAGGGCAGGGCGGTTGGGGGCCATCAGGCTGGCAGGGGAGGGCAGTTGGGGGCCATCAGGCTGGCAGGGGAACGATTAGGTGGCGATCAGGTCGGCAGAGGAGGTTAGGGGCGATTAGGCAGGCAGGCAGGTGAGTGGTTAGGAGTCGATGGTCCCAGATTGTGAGAGGGATGTCAGACTGCCGGTTTAGGCCCGGTCGGACATCCCCCGAGGGGTACCAGATTGGAGAGGGTGCAGGCCGGGCTGAGAGACACCACCCTCCATGCACGAATTTCGTGAACCAGGCCTCTAGTAAGGAAATATCAGGCAAATCCAAATCAAGAGACATTTTACAACAAAACTAACCTGTAATATTTTAAAGTGTCCAGGTGAGGAAAATCAAGAAGAGACTGAGGTATAGTCCTACATTGAAAGAGTGTAAAAAGACATTAAGACCAAAAGCAAAACAGAATTCTGAACTAGATCCTTTTGTTACAAAGGAAGTTACTGTGGAAACTTGCAAAATTTGAAGGAAGTCTTAAGATTAGGTGGTAATAATATAGCAATGTCAATTTCCTAATTTTGATATAGTTTATGTAACAGAAAGTCCTTGTCCAAATACATCTGCAACTTACTCTCAAATGGTTGGAAGGGGGAGTTTTTTGTACCTGTACTTAGGAATTAAGCAGGATGCTGTCTGCAACTCACTCTCAAATGATTCAGTGGGAAAAGTTTTTTGTATTATACTTGGAACTTTTATAAAAGTTTGAGATTGTTTTTTAAAAAAAAGATTACCTACAATATTCACTTACAGCAGCTAAAACTAGCATATAAGCAAAACAGTACTCCTTTCGAATGAAGAATACATAAGTTTCCTCTTCTTGGTATAATAGTTACCCCTTATCCACAGAGGATACGTTCCAAGATTCCCAGAGGATGCCTGAGACCATGAATAGTATGAAACCCTATATACTATGTTTTTTTCTATACACATACTCATGATAAAGTTTAAGTTATACATTAGGCACAGTCGGAACCGGCTAGGGCAGAAACAAGTTAATATAATTTAAACACACACACACAAACACACACACAATTACAATATACTGTAATAAAAGTTCTATGAATGTGGTCTCTCTTAACAAAAGAGCACTAATTTATTTTTCCTTCTTCACAATTTCACAGATAGATTTGTTCTTACTGTAGACCTTAGCAACCTTAGCATACAATTATTTTTCTTTCCTATTGCATACAATTTTTTTTCACCTTACTTAGTCGAGAATTTTCATGTTTCCACTTACAGGAAGCACTTCATGGCTTCTCTTTGTCATATTCTTTGGCATATCACTACTCTTGCATTTTGGGGTTATTATTAAGTAAAATAAGAATTACTTAACACAAGCACTGTGATACTGCGACTGATCTGATAACCAAGACAGCTACTAAGTGACGAGCCACTGGTAGTGCATATACAGTGTGAATACGTTGAGATGATTCATGTCCTAGGCGGGACGGAGAGGGACGGCATGAGATTTAAAACTTACGAATTGTTTACTTCTGGAATTTTCCACTTAATATTTTTGGACCGCAGTTGACTGTAGCAAACTGAAACCACAGAAAGCAAAACTGTGGATAAGGGGGGATTACTGTATAAGAAGAGACTACTTTATTATTTATAGGATTCTTAATGACTTTTGATCTATATCTACACTGTCCAAAACAGTAACTATTATTCTGATTGCACTGGACACATATTTCAAGCCACCTGTCGCTGTCAGCTACCGTATTAAGCAGTACAGATATAGAATAATTCCAAAAACACATTAAGTTCTATTACTAGATAACACTGATATGGAGTTTGGGAGGTCAATTTACTAAAGGCCAAAGAGTCATATGAACTTGGGTATAGATTCTTAGGAAGTCATTTAACTTCTCTCAAGCCTGAGACTCAGACTCCTTTCTATAAAATGGACTAATACACCCAACATTGCAAGGCTGCTGAAAAGATCAAATAAAAATGCATGTAAAATGTCTAAGACAGAGCGTTTGGCACACAGTAAATATCTGATAAACATTAGGTCTCTTCTGTAATGTGGGAGGATAATTTCTTAATCTTACTATCCTGCTTATTCAAAAGGCCAATGAGCTCCATGTTGTTAAATTCATCAACACTGGCCTTATTGACTACTCTCCCCTTGAAATACAGGCATACCTCAGAGGTATTGCAGGTTTAGTTCCAGACCACAGCAATAAAACAAGCTGTAATCTTTTTGTTGATGGGGGGTCTTTTCCTTACAGTTGTAAGAAACAACTGTGAATCAGATCCTGATCAGATCCAGACCAGAACTTGGCCAGAACTTTGGC
>NW_005370684.1:0-1003 GCF_000412655.1 Myotis brandtii
AGAGTTTTGATTTTGTAACCTGGAGGAATTTATAGGCTTAGATTTTGGTTTGCTTACTAGTATGGAGGCCACCAAGGCATCAGAGCCACAGTCTAATGGCCTCCTTGTTTAATTATTTTATCACTTCCTTCCTTCCTTTCTTTTTTAACATTAAGCATTAAAGATTTCCTGAGAAACAGGTTGGGTTACAGGCTCAATCCCCAGTAGGGGGCATGCAGGAGGCAGCTGATCAATAGATCAATGATTCTCTCTTATCATTGATGTTTCTATCTCTATCTCCCTCTCCCTTCCTCTCTGAAATCAATAAAAAATATATTTTAAATAAACAAAAACGATTTCCTGAGAAAGACTCTTTTCAGGAGTGGAGAAACCAATCAGGACACAGGTTTGGAGCTGTATCCTTACTTACACAAAAAATAATTGCTCTGTTCATTGTGTTGTCAGAGGATTGGGTGGTGGAATTCCTCTGTTGCTAATGAGAGCGGGGTTTTGGGGGTACCCCTGGAATAAGAATTTCCAGAGGCCTCCAGGGGAGGATGAGATGCGATAAAAAGCTTTATTTTCATGGAGTTACATCCCTCAGTTTGCAAAGTCCCATTGTCTTTAAACCACTTCTGTGCAGCTGGGCTTTAGTAGAGGCAAAAGCAGGGCCAGTGTCCAGAGTTTCTGTTCTATGTGGAGGTGAGTCCATCCAATGTAGCATCAAGCTGGATTCACTCCATCAATTCATTGTGTGGGTCCCACATGGCCATGAGTCTTTAGTTCCAAGAGAGTAAGGGGGCCAAGAGCACAAAAGAGAGAGGGGAGGGGGTCTCCTTCATTCAGGAGTTAAGCATTTGTGATTTTGCACCCTTGCAGTGGCCACGCCTATTCTGGCCACTGACTCGCTCCCAGGTGTGACTGATAGAATCCCACGTTACCCAGACCTTACTGGGCATGCGTCTATTGTCCAGTCCCTTCTCCCAGCAATTTGTGGGAAACAGACTTGGACAATGTTAACTGC
>NW_005370685.1:0-772 GCF_000412655.1 Myotis brandtii
CATTTTTTTTTTGCATGTATCTGACCAAATTTCCCAGGACCATTTATTAAAGAGACTGTTTGACTCCATCATATGCTCTTGCCTCTTTTGTCAAATATTAATTGAGCATAATAGCTTGGGTCAATTTCTGGGATCTCTGTTCTGTTCCATTGGCCTATGTCTGTTCTTATGCCTGTACCAGGCAGTTTTGAGAACAGTTGCTTTGTTATATAGCTTAATATACTGGCACTGTGATCCCTCCAACTTTGTTCTTTCTAAATATTTCTATAGCTATTTGTGGTCTTTTTTATTCCATATGAATTTTTGGAGAGTTTGTTCTAGGTCTGTGAAATATGCCATTGCTTTTTAATGGGGATTGCATTATGTCTATAGATTTCTTTGGGTAGTATGGACATTTTAATGATGTTGATTCTACCAATCCATGAACATGGTATGTTCTTACATCTGTTTATGTCTTCCTCTATCTCTTTTTTCAATGTCCTGTAGTTTTCAGAGTACAGGACTTTTACCTTCTTGGTTAAGTTTATTCCTAAGTATCTCAAACTTGTTTTTGCTATGGAAAGTGGGACCATCTGAGAGATGTAAATCAAAATGACAATGAGGTACCACCTCACACCTGTAAGAATGGCTATCATCAACAAATCAACAAACAACAAATGTTGGCACGGATATGCAGAAAAGGGAACCCTAGTACACTGTTGATGCGAATGAAGACTGGTTCAGCCTCTGTAAAATAGTATGGAGTTTCCTCAAAAAATTAACAATGGAACTC
>NW_005370686.1:0-223 GCF_000412655.1 Myotis brandtii
AGTTTGTCCAGGGGGAGACAAAATGGTGGCTGAATAGCTGAACCGGTTTGGCTCAGTGGATGGAGGGTCAGCCTGTGTACTGAAGGGTCCCAGGTTTGATTCCGGTCAAGGGCATGTACCTTGGCTGCTGGCACATCCCCAATGGGGGGCGTGCAGGAGGTGGCTGATCAATGTTTCTAACTCTCCCTCCCTCTCCCTTCTTCTCTGTAAAAAAATCAATAAA
>NW_005370687.1:0-17570 GCF_000412655.1 Myotis brandtii
GAGCTGCTGCTGGAGCCCGTAGCCTGACTCTGCCTCATACGGGCCTGTGAGCTTGGCCAGGTTCCTGCAGCACTCTGCAAGGCCTCGGAGAATTAAATGATCTACCAGAACAAGGCCCGACCGAGTAGGCATGACGTCAGCGCTGTCTCCCAGCGTCCTGTGCGCCAGGAGATGGACATCTCACAACCACCCCACGAGCGGGCTCTCGCCTCACGTTAGCAGCGCTCGGCTGGGGAGGCTGCAGAGCTGGCTTCGACTCCCGTCACCGAATCTGAGCCCTCCATCCTCCCCCTCCCCCTGCATCTCTGTTCCAACTGCACCGAAGCCCCCCAAGGGCAGGTGATAGCCCTCTTGGCTGCCTCTCTTCACGGTCATCTGGCCACTGCTGGGCACACAGTAGGTGCTTCTTAGACATCCACACACTGGCTTCAGTTGAACAAGGCCATTGTGAAGATGGAGTGGGGGGCGGGGGATTCCTTTGAATTCTCCACAGGGAAGGCTTTGTTCTCTGCCCATCTCCCACCCCGACAGAGAAGCAGGCTTCATCTCTCTCTGGCCTCCTTTAGGGAGATTTTTAGGGAAGGGGAGGTTAGGGGAGGGGACATATCAGTGGGAGTCTGGCTTCTAAGGGAGCTTGACAGACAGAAGAGGCACCAGCTCCCAGTTAGCAGAAAGGTTGGGTGACTTGTTTTCTTGGTCGTGGATCCTGCTCCCTTGTCATCGACCGAGGAACTGAGCGCTGGGAAGCAGGGCGCTGTTCACGCTGAAAGGCCGTCAGGCAGAAAGGAATGGCCTCAGGCGGCCGCGGAGGGTCCTTGCACTGCGGGGTGTCACTGGGAGGCCTGAAGACAGCACAGGCCTCCTCGGGAGGGACCGTCGTCTGGGGCCCCAGCGTGACCCGGTCCGACTTGTACGTCCAGCTGTCTGCGGGCCGCTCTGCGGACTCGGCCTTCCCAAACCGAACGCATCGGCCACAGTCTCCCCGCAGCCCTCCCTCCCCTGGCCAGCCTGTGCCGCCACCACGGGGGCCACAGCGCCTGGAGCCCCCTTGACGACTGTGGCCCCTCACCATCCATGGCTGCACCCTACTTCCAACCAGCGAAATATGCTGACATTTGTTCCCGTCTTCCCGTCCACCCCACTGCCATCTCCCCTGAGTAGGTTTTGCAACGGCCCCTAACAGCCTTCCCGCCTCCTTCTGTCCATTCAGTAACCTGAGTACTCCTCCAACATGGTCACCTGACCACATCGCGGCCGCTTTAAACCTGGTTGTAAGTCCCACCGCAGCCTGGTTCACTGGTGCTGGGGACGGGAGGTCCCTAACAGCCTTCCCGCCTCCTTCCATCCATTCAGTAACCTGAGTGCTCCTCCAACATGGTCACCTGACCACATCGCTGCCGCTTTAAACCTGGTTGTAAGTCCCACCCACCACCCACCACCGCAGCCTGGTTCACTGGTGCTGGGGACGGGAGGAGATTCGGAAAGACGCCCACCCCAGCCGAGGCCCTACAGGGCTGGACCTATGGGGCGAAGTCCCAGCTCCTCCACACAGTGCCCTGATGCAGCAACTTGCAATCTGTGGGCGCACATGTCACCCCCACGAGGCCCCTAGGGTCTCGCCCCAGCCCTTCCCTCTGCCCACCCGCTTTGAGCCCACTGGGCCATCGGAGGCTCTCTGGCCCTGCTTGCTGGCTCAGCCTCGTGGCTTCATTCACGCAGGGGCTGCCTCTGGGTGCGGGCGGTGTCTCAGTGTCGTCTCCCCAGAGCCAGAGCAGCTCCTGGCTCCTGGGAGCCACTCCCTAACCCCTGGTACAGGAGGGCAGACCCCAGATGGGCGCTGGAGGCCCTGGGGACTTGGGGTGTGAAGAGAGGGAAAAGAATAAGGCTTAGAACTCCAGCCCAGGGGTTGGGAGGTTCCTGGCCTGACCGCTAGGGGGCGATGGTCCCCCTCATGGAACCTGAGGGCGGGCGAGGCTGGTACATGGGTGGGGAGTGCACGAAACCTCAGGATAAACAGGGCGTCTCTTCAGGGCCACTTCGCAGGAAGATCTGAGAACAAAACGTTGCTTTAATATTAAAACAGTTATAATTAGAGAGTGGAAATGTGGAATAGTGGCTAATTTAAAGACAACACAGAAGACTTCAAAGAAATGTGCTTGTGGCCTGATCTCGGGGTGACGCCCAGATCCCCAGGAGTCCATGCCTGCTCTTCAGCTGGGAGGGCTACGTTGGAGTAAAAGCTTGAGATGCACTCAGTTCTCAAACTTCCACAACACCCTCCTACACGGGGCAGCATTGGAGCTGCGGCTGCGCCCTCATCTCCACACTGAGGCTGCTTCCCAAGACGCTGAGCGCCGTGCCACCACCCGGCTTTCCTGCCGGGAGGATTGGGGTCGCCCTGGGCTTCACTCCCTGACTCGCACTTGCCACCTGATCCAGCTCTTCCTTCTGTGTCTTCCTGGGGGCCCGACCCCTCCCTCTCTCCTTCCCCCACAGCCATGCCCGGGATGGGGAAACTGAGGCACGGGGCAGCATTGGAGCTGCGGCTGTGCCCTCATCTCCACACTGAGGCTGCTTCCCAAGACGCTGAGTGCCGTGCCACCACCCGGCTTTCCTGCCGGGAGGATTGGGGTCGCCCTGGGCTTCGCTCCCTGACTCGCACTTGCCGCCTGCACAGCCTGCTGGCCCTCCCACCTGAACGTCCCTCCTGCGCCCCAAATCCAGCTCTTCCTTCTGTGTCTTCCTGGGGGCCTGACCCCTCCCTCTCTCCTTCCCCCACAGCCATGCCCGGGGCCCAAGACCTGTGGTCACTTCTTGATGGCGCTCTTTTGCCATAGCTCATTACCTGGTCCAACACCCAGAAGCCCTCCGACCAGTCACCTGGCCTGGGGGTGGGGGTAGTAAGTAGAAGTAACAAAACGTAATAGCAGCCTTCACGCCCACAGTACCCACTGCATTCCAGACCCTGTCCTGAGCACCCAACTTGCATGGACCCATTTAGTCCCTACATCTCTCCATGAGGTAGCTGCCTTTTATTCCCATTTTGCAGATGAGGAAACATCTGTAGACACCCCCCTGGGTGTCCTTCCTCCTCCCCTTGTACTCACCTCCACCAGGCCCCGGCATCCCAGAGCCTGCTGTGACCTCGTCCCCCATCAGCTCAGAGGTCATCAGAGGCCCTGCTCGCTGCTGGGTGGTGTTCCGGCATTTCAGTTGGCGTTGGAGGTTCTCTTCCAGGCCACCCCCTTTCCTCTCTTCCACCCTGTGGCTCCCCAGTCCTACGCTCCTTTCCCCCCAATATCTCCTGACCGGGATGCCTCCCTCCACCTCTCCACGCCCAGGTCCTTCCTGTCCCTCCGTGTCTGCCTGTGGTGCCTCCCGCTCAGGGAGCCCCCGCGATGCTCCCGCCGGAATGGTCCTTCCTTCGAACAGCGCCTTCACGTTTCCGACTCCCCGGTCTTGGTGGCCCTCGTCCCCTCTCCGAGGACATAGCTTCTTTCTCCAACTGGAGTAAAGATTCTAGAGGAGAGGAACTGGCACCCCATGCCACCCCACCTGGCAAACATCTGTGAAGGAATGTGTTGGCATTTCTTATCCAAGGGCCTGAGGCAGGAACCTGGCTCCTAATTCTGTCACTACCCAGACCAGCTCCGTGCCCTTTGGCAAAGCACTTGGTGTCTCTGTGCCTGAGTTTCCTTGTCTCCAAGCTTACATGTGAAGAACAGTTCAGGAGGTTCTAAGTGGCTCTCAGCATCCTCCAGGCAGAAGAGACCCCCAGGAGGAAGGACAGGAGAGGGGGGAGAGGGAAGGACAGCAGGTGGGGAGTTCGTCTTGCTTTGCTCAATCGGAGGTTAGGGAAGGGCTGGGCCTAGACTTGCACAGAAAAAACACAAAAGAGCCGGCGAGGCTCAGGTTAGGTACCAAGGTGCGCAGGCGATGCCCCCGGAGGCTGCCAGGCCAGGTGCCCCAGCAGCCAGGACTCCGCCTCGCACCACTGGCATCTCACACTCAGGACTTTGCCGTGGGGAGCTGTCCCTCGGGGTGCAGGGTGTTTGGCAGCCTCCTTTGTCTCTGCCTACTCCCCTAGTCGTGACAACCACAAATATTTCCAGACGTTGCCAGATCTCTCCAAGGGTGGGGTGGGCCCCCAGTTAAGACCATCGAGTTAACCCACCAAGAAATGTTTGTTTAGCACCTACTGTATGCCTAGCTAGGGCTGAGGTATCTTCTCTGATGACGGGTTGGGTTTGGAATGAAAGCTTACACGCGAGGAACGGTTAAGGAGGTTCTAAGTGCAGTGTGAGGCCGGTGGGGGGAGGGGGGCGGGGGAGCTCACAGGCCCCAGGGAGCCCTAAGGCTGGGTCTCCAGGGAGGCGCAGGGAGGGCTGTGGGGGGCGGGTTCCCGCTGAGAGAACAGCGTGCGCGGGCTCAGGGCAGGCATGGGCAGGGCCCCTTTGCAACATCGAGCTCCTCTGGCTGCATAGGGTGCAGGGTGTGTTGGGAAGTAGTGGGAAAGGAGGTTAAGTAAATATTATTCTTGGTGTGTTTGCTTATGGGACACTATGTCCAATCGGGGAGCCTGGTTGCGTAAGTCTGGATGCCAGGCTCTCTCAATCTGAATGCCTGGGGCCTCCTCCCGGGATAGCTGATCGGGTGTTTGTGTGCTCCTGCGGTGTGGGAACTAGACCTGGAGAGTGGGGGGTGGAGAGGGGTGGGGCCCCGGAGCCACCGCCCAGGGGGAAGGCGTGCTTAAGGCTGTAGCACCGCAGGCTCTGTGATTCAGACTGAGAAAGCCCAGAGAGAAACTCCCATGGGACTTCCTGCGGGCGGGAAGAGGAAAGGAGGCGCAGTGATTGGGCCCTGACTCCGGGAAATTCCCAATTGAGGTGCTTTTCGCAGGTTGTTTCCTTGGGAAGCAGTGTTATCATCCCCTGTCATGACGGAGGAAACCAAGGCTGCAGGCAGGGAAGTGACTCAGCGAAGGTCACGGGCTGGAAAGGGGGATGGCGGTCAGCACCCAGGTTACATTCAGAGCCTGCGGCTGCTACGGGCCGGGCGCTGCTTGCCTGCGACCATCCTGGGGTCACGCTGGCCCAGCGGCTTCTGGCCCGGCTGATCTTCATGCATCTATCAACAAATGGAAGTCCTTGCCCTACTGGCATTTATATTCTAGTGGGAGGAAACAGAAACAAGTAAATATACATACGTGTATATGACTGTGTGTGTCAGGTGGTTATGAGTGCTGTGGGGAAAAGCAAAGTGAAGGGATAGGGATGCCAGCGACAAAACTACTATCCTCCTTCCTTCCTATATAATAAAAGCCTAATATGCAAATCAACTGAACAGCAGAATGACCAGTTGCTATGAGGCGCACTGACCACCAGGGGGCAGACACTCAGTGCAGGAGCTGCCCCCAGCCCACAGGCCTCAAGCCAGCCAAAGCGGGTGCCAGCGGGGGCCCCCGATCACCCCACCAGTCACCCCGAAGAGGGAGGTGACTGGTGGCAGCAGGGGGCAGGGCTGGCGAGTGGGTGGTGCCAGACTGGCCAAGGCTGGTGCCAGAGGGGTCCTCCCAACTGCCCCACAGGTCGGCCCTGATCGCTGGCCAGGCCTAGGGACCCCACCCATGCACGAATTTCATGCACTCAGCCTCTAGTTTAATATAAAGTAGTCAAGGAAAGCTTCTCTCAGGTGACATTTCAGCTGAGATTCAAAGGAGGTGAGGAAGCAAGTATTGAGGATTTGGGGGAAAGAGAATTCTAGTAGGAATCAGCATGTGCAAAGGCCCTGGGGTAGAGCCCACAATGCATTTACAGAATAAACCAGTATCTTTGCAGGGCAAACATGCCCAAGTTCTACCCTTCATGGCCTTCCCCACTCCAGAGGTCCATACATCAGCGAATGCAGCGAAACTTAGTCATTTGAGTCAGGCAGACTGCAACCCTATAAACCCAGAAGAGGCCCTAGTCAGGGGTTCTGGGGGACATCCGAGGACCCTCATTTTCTCCATCAGTAAAATGGGGATGATAAGTCATTCATACTCTGTTTATTGCACAGCGTGGCAATGACAGACACAGGGGAGATGCAGGCCTAAAAAACGGCACAGTGGTTTGCTTATCCACAGGGGGCGACCCCCGGCTTCTCTGATTGTAACTGTTTCACAGACAGGCGTGGAGTAATACAGGGTGGGGCAAAAGTAGGTTTACAATTGTTCATTTGGAAAACAATAGAATAAGTAATAAATAAACAGTACAAGAATCAACTGTTTCTCACGCTCTCGACTGTAAACCTGCTTCTGCCCCACCCTGAATTTCCTTCGCCCAAAGCCGCAGGGTTTCTTAGTGGGGTGCTGTCGGTGTTTTAGGCGGGACCATTCTTCGTCTCACAGGACTTCCCCTACATTGTGGGGTGCACCCCAGGCCTCAGCCCATAGCTGCCGACGGAGCCCCAGTCATTGCGAGGCCCCCAGAATTCTCCCACGTTCCCAGGTGCCTCTCTGGGAGGCAGCTGAGAAATACTGGGTGTACAGTGTTAAAAAGGTTTGACAACCACTGACCTCGTCCAGCTTCCTTACTTAGAGGTAAAGAAACTGAGGCTCAGAGAGGGGACGTGCTGTGTTAGGTCACACGGTGAGTGAGGGCAGCGCAGGGCTGGGCCCAGCTCTCCTGACTTCCCTTTGCTGCAGCATTTCCCAGTCTCCATCTTAAAAAGAACCACCCAGTCTGCTTCTAAAATGCAGATGCTCAGGCAAGTTCCCTGGGCTCCAGGCTGGGCCCAGCCGTCTGTGCTTAGTGCTTCTCAGACCTCACTTAGCATGAGCAGAATCTCCTGGGATCTTGTTAAAATGCCAAGAAGCTGCATTTCTGCCATGTGTGTGTATATATAATTGATTTCAGAGAGGAAGGGAGAGGGAGAGAGATAGAAACATCAATGATGAGAGAGAATCATTGATCAGCTGCCTCCTGCATGCCCTCTACTGGGGATCAAGCCTGTAACCCAGGCATGTGTGCCCTTGACCGGAATCAAACCTGGGACCCTTCAGTCCACAGGCTGACATTCTATCCACTGAGTCAAACTAGCTAGGGCCATTTCTGCATTTTTCACTAGCAACTCGGTGATTCTGACCATGCTGGTCCAGGGACCACACTCTGAGTAGCAAGTCTCTGGGTGAATCCACGGGCAGGCAAGTTAGGGAATTACTTCATCCCTGGGCCTGGATGTTCAGCTCTGGCTGCAGGTTAGACTCTTGTGAGGAGCTAAGCAGCGGTTCTCAGCCTGTGGGTCGCGACCCCTTTGGCGGTCGAACGACCCTTTCACAGGGGTCGCCTAAGACCATCCTGCATATCAGATATTTACATTACGATTCATAACAGTAGCAACATTACAGTTATGAAGTAGCAACGAAAATAATTTTATGGTTGGGTCACAACATGAGGAACTGTATTTAAAGGGCCAGAAGGTTGAGAACCACTGAGCTAAAGTAAGATCCAGGGCCAGAGCCCTGCCCCAGAAACCCTGATGGCATTGGTGTGAGGGCCTCCCCCGGCTGCAAGATGTTTTAAAAGCTCCCCAAGGGGTCTCCTAATTGTCAGCATAGAGGCCACTGCCATAGTCCATTCCTCGTGAAAGGAGGCTTTGCCCAGGTGCCTCAGGCTGTAATCACCGTGGGTGGGGGTCTCTGAGGCCCAGCTCAGCATTCGCAGACCCTCTCATTTTGGGGGCGAATGGCTCATCAGCTTTGTCAAGCAGAGGCCCTACGGGCCCACCTAGTGAGTCGATGAAGATGGCTGAATGTACACGAGCAGGGAGCTCCCCAAATCCTAGAGCGGAGGATGCAGGGAAGTGGCCCCTCCCCCGCCGGCCTCATTTAATGGGTTTCAGCTGCCAGGCTTTCACTGTTCTCCCAGATCCCAAGTCATCGTCATGACCCGCTGCCAGTGGCTGCCTGTCTCGGCGAAGCTGATGCCAAAGCCGCCAGAGGGCGTAGATCAAGAGGCCTCTGCTTGGGAGAGGGGGTCCTGGGTGGCCAGTCCTCCCCCACCCCCGGGAGGGACAGGCTGCTTACGAGGGTCTCGGGTCTGAGGGTAGAGATGGAGAGACGCCAAAGGGAGGGGACAGGTAAGGCTGAAGATAAGTGTGGACCAGAGAGGCACGTTTGAGGATGACTAGTACCGGGCGTTGGAAGCGTGGGGCTGGCCAGCCTGGCGGGTGTTAGGACTGTGTCAGGAAGACCCTTGCCCTCCACGCTCCGCTCCACACGGGGTCTGCAGTGTGGCACTGAGGTCAAGAGGGCAAGCTCAGACAGACCTGGTTCCCATCTCACCTGGCCACGTGCGGACAGCGTCCTTGGGCACATTGCATCACCTTGTTGAGCCTCAGTTTCCTTGGGGATAAAGGGGATAATGACAGCTCTTCCTGGGGCTGCTTGAGCCCCGATTGCAGCGATATATGCTCATGGCACATGCTGAGGCTCCCGCCGCCAACCAGCTCCCTTTTGTTTTCAAGGTCACGCTGCTGTCCTTTGCCGTGGAGTCAGAGTGCACATTTCTCGACTACATCAAAGGAGGGTGAGAAGACGTGCAGCCCCATTTCCGTGGCCTCGGGGAGAGGGAAGGGGCCTCAAACAAGGGCAGGAGCAGCTCTGGCCCCACCCTGGCCTCGGCGAGGCCCTGGCTGGAGTCTGTGATCCTGGGCTCCAGGCTGCCTTCCTGGAGCTCTGCCTGCCCTGGAGGCTGGCTGGCTGCAAAGGGCGTTCCTGGGCCATGCAGCCAGCCGGGCAGGCCTGGTCCCTGTGCCCAGATGAGCCCGGAGGTGGTGGGGACTCCATGCCAGAGTCCCAAGGGCTTGGGGAGGTGGAAAGAGCCCTGGACGAGGAGTCATGAGGCCCAGGCTCCAACCCCCTTCGCCCTGAATTTGCTGGATTCCTTGGGCAGGTCACTGTCCCTCCCAGGGAATCGGTTTCCTCCTGGGAACACAAGAGGTTGGAGTTTGGTAAATTCTAAGATTCCTTCCTGCTCTGAGCTTCTGATACCCCTGGTGTGTCTGTGTGGCAGCGATGAACCTGCCTGGTGTCATGGGGGACATATAAGGGGCAGGAGAGAGAGTGGGGGATGGGCCGGGGAGTAGTCCCAGGACCAGCAGTTGGTCAAACACGAATTTAAGGAGCAGGAAGAGCCAGAGGTGTCAGGGTCCGGGCCAAGGCAGCCAGGGAAGCCTGGAGGCTCCAGCCAACAGCTCATGGAAAAGGAGCCGACTGCCAAGGACAGGTGCCAGGCCAGGGTGTGGGTAGCCAAGAGCCCACAGGTGCAGGCAGGTGAGTAACTACACCTGTTTGGAAAGGAGACAGGTAGGGCAGCTGCCAAAGGCTCATCCCAGCCAAGTGGGCACTCGGCTGCCTGGTTCTCCAGGGCAGAGGCGAAGGCAGGGCCTGGGAAGCCACGCCCGCTCTCCCTGCCACGGCTCCCTCGGGCTGGAACCGCCGTCTCAGGTGGGAGCTCTCCTTACCCACTGAGCACACAGCCTCCCACAGTCCCCCGGAGGCCTCCTGCCCCCACTCCCTGCCCCCCCAGCCTGCTCCCCACCCTGCCCTTGCTCCCTTCCCTCGTCAAAACCGCTCTGTTCTCCATCCACTAAGCAGCCACCCCGTACATTCCGCAGCACCTGGTCATTTCCAGTCCTACTTATCCTCTTTATCCTTCTCATTTGCATAATACCCCCAAGGTACAGAGCACAATGGGCAGGGCGTCGAGGATCTTCATTTTATTTTTTAACTTTATTTTTTTATCTTTATTGTTGAAATTATTGCATATGTCCCCCTTTTCCCCCATCGGCCCCCTCCAGCGGATCTTCACTTTATATAACTTTCCCGAGGCCGCGGGCCTAGTGGCAAGGTGCCTCCTGTCATGACTGCTGCCTTTCTTCCACAGTCGTGACTCTCCCTGCCTGCCTCCAGCGCCCAGGTGGGGTGGGTGCAGGTGGGGTGGGTGCAGGTGGAGACGGCCGAGTTAAAGGGCTGGGCACTGTGACGTCTCCTTGAGCCACAGCGATGGGCGGCTGCTGCGCAAAGCTGGCGCCTGGAGTATCGGGCAAGTTAGAACACTGAGCCGCCCTAGCCCTCCCCTCCTGCACCCGCCCCACGCCTCTCTGCACTCGCTGGAGAGCCTGAGAGGCTGGCTCCAGGCGGCGAGAGCCCGCATGCGTGTCCGGGCAGGCAGCTGATGGCGACATGTGTCTAGGGATCCTCTCCTCCCTGGCCTCCCTCCGCTGCCCACCTGGAGGGGTGGGGGAGAGATTGGGCACCTCTGCCCCCACGTCAGAGATGGAGCTGGTTGTTCAGCAGCCTGCGTTCTGCCCTGCTGTGCCCTTAGGCAGGAGAGGTGAGCCTCAGGGAGGAACTTTCCCATCGATACCGGGTTCCAGTCCCTTCATTCCCTGAATCATTTCAGAACCCAGAGCAGGGAAAACTGCTTAAGGAGCAAGGTCTGCCCGTGCCCTCAGCTGCAGTCCTGCAGGCCAGAACCACCCTACCAAGGGCAGCCCAGGGGGCCAGGCTCTTACCCGCCCAATGTGTCCCCTCTTCCAGTGAAGGCATAGCCTCTATATTCCACCTGAGCGGTGACAAGGAGCAGCAGATGAATAGAGTAGGTCAACTGCTATAACAAATAATTCTCCAACCTCAAGGCTTATTCAAATAAAAGCTTATGTTTCATTCTTGGGGTGGCAGGGATGGCTGGGGAGATGCTCCACAGTCACTCAGGGACCCAGGCTCTTGCCATCTTGTGGCTCCTTCTCCCTCAGAGCTTAGAGTCCATTAGATGCTCTGCCCCCAGGCAGCAGACCAGGGGGAAGTAGTGTGGGGAGAACTGTTTCTGGCCAGCAGATCCTGGCTTGGGTCTCCTGCTACCCATGTCCTTCATGCTTCCTGGGGGACAAAGGGTCCATGAGCAGTAGCCCAGCTGTGACTAGGTGGAGAGAGGGCTGTGATTCTGATAGGGACCATCTTCTAAATGCAGGTGAGGTGAGCCCTGTCTCATCTTACATCATCCCTGGCCCCAACTTGGAACCACCACAACAGTTTCCCCACGTGTGATCCCAGTCAGTGCCAAACTTTGCACTTCTCAGCATCCTGGATGAGGCCAGAGGGTGTTCATTAAAGAAGCAGATTCTGGGCCCATCTCAGACCAACTGGATTGGCATTCCCGGGAGAGGTGCCCTGGGATCTTCCTTTTAAATACGCTCCCTTGATGACTGTGTTCATTCAGCGTGTGAACCATGAGACTAGACTCTGTCAAGGGCTCATGTCTTGTCAGCTTTGTTCTGTTAGCACCCAGCACAGAACCTGGAACAGCCAAACCCTTAGCAATTTCAACCCTGAATCTGAAGCCTCAAAACCTAACTTTTTTTATTATGGAAAAATCCCAAACACATGCAAAAGTGCAGGGGAGGTATCATGAACCCCGAGGTGCCCTTCGCCCAGATTCAACAATTACCAGCTCCTGGCCAATCTTGCTCCACCCCCTCTCCCTTCCATGCAATCATTTTGAAGCAAATCCTAGACATGGTTCATTCCCCCAAGTACTTCAGGGTGTGTCTCTGAAATTTAAGGACTCTCTGTCAAATATAACCAAGTATCAATCACACCTGACAACTGAAAGTTCCTAAATATCTAGTCAGTGTTCAGATTTCCCCAATTGAGTTATAAAGTTTTTAATTGACTTCTTTGAACCCCAAATCCAGGCAAATTCCATATACAGGGGTGGGCAAAAGTAGGTTTACAGGTATAATACAAATAAACAATAAAATAATTAATAACAATAATATAAGAATAAACTGTGTTTCATGTACTCACAACTTTTGCCCACCCCTGTATTGGGGTTAGTTGATTTGTCTCTTAATTCTCTTTTCTTCTATCAGTTCCCTGCCCCCCGCACCCCTACACCTGGAGGGGGCTTGCTAAGAGCTTCCTACGCCTGCAGACAGCTTCTGATTCATGGGTCTGCAGGAGACTTAGGGTCCTCCACGTCCCCAGGTGATCCGCTCCTGCTGGTCCCTAGGCAGGTGTTCCAGAACGTGCCACGGACTGGCCTTCGCTGGCCGCACCCCCCGCGGTGCCCTCTGTCCCCGTGCTTCCTGTGAACAACTGGTAGATGCTCTGGAGGCTCAGTCCGATTCAGGTTCATTGGGGGCAAGACAACTTCATGGGTGGTGTTTGTTCTTCCCTCAGGAGATGGACAATGTCTATTTGTCTCCTTTTTTTGTCAAATAAGTTTTAACCCTGAATCTGACTGCAAATTTGAACACAGTGAGACTCTACTTCCCGGCCTCAGGGGGCCCAGGGGCAGGGTTTGGGGAGCAAATAACTGGGCGTAATCACTTGCCCACACAGAGCATCTGTTGTCTTCAAAGAGCTTCACTCCGCCTGGCTCTTGTGATGCTCACAGCAGCCCTTTGGGGGTTGGGGGAGGGGAGGCTGGCGATACATCCCAGCTTTCCAGATGGAAAGACCACACACCAGCCAGCAGCGGCTGGTGGTCCCAGGCTTCCTGCCCTCTAGCCCTGCCTGGATGGGGGGTGGGGGGGGAGGGCTTCTCAGGGCTGTGGTGGTTGCCCTCGCTGGCAGCCAGGTCTTCCATACGCTCTGGCCTCGTCCTCCCTGAAGAGGAGGTGCTTAGGCCCTGAGAGCCAAAGATGGAACCACCGTCCTTGAGGGCACCCGGTCTCCCTGGGGGACTAGGACCAGCTGCTCTGGGCCCTGGAGAGGAGGTGCTTGCTCACAGGATCGAATCCCACACCCTCTGCAGTGCAGCCCCCGGGCTGGAGGGGAGACTGGAGTCAGGCCTGAGCGCATGGTCCTCCGTGAGGGCAGGCATGCAGCCCCGGCACCCCGGTCCTCTCCGTGCTGGGGCTGCCCCACTTCCTCGCCTCCTCTGACCGTCTCCAGTGTCGGGCTGGGGCGGAGCCTCCAGGAGCAATCAGGGCCAGGCCTTGCGCTGTTAGAAACATCACCACCTTCGCTGGAGTCTGGACCCCATTAGCGGTGCCCAATGCTCATTTTTGTGCCAATCAGAAGATACCCAGGTCTCACTGCACAGGTGTGTCAGAAACCCCAGGCCCCACGGAGGGTGGTAGGATGTCAGAGCTGGGAGGGGCCTCCGTGCTAATAACAATGAGGTGAGTTACCATAATCCTCACAACAGCCCTAGGAGGGGGCACTGTTACCCCCATTCTACAGATGAGGAGACTGAGGCTGAGAGCTTAGGGAACTCACCCAAGATCACACAGCTGGTAGGAGGTAGAGACGGGGTTGGTACCTTTGCAGCCTGTGCTTACTGCCTCTCATTAATAAATAAGTAAAATATGGACAATATTTAGTGGTGGTAAAGGCAATAGAGAAACGTCAAACGAGGGAGAGGGATAGAGAGGGAGGAAGGGGAAGCTGTGACTTTAAGTGGGCGGCTGGGAAGACCACACTGAGAAGGTGAAACCTGAAGAGGTGGGGGAGCAAGCCACGTGCACACCCGTGAAAGTGTCCCAGCACAGAGGGGGCAGCCATTGCCAAGGCCCCGAGGTGGACTGAGTGAGTGGCAGGGAGGGTGTAGGAGGCGAGGACAAGAGTAACTGGAGGCTAGTCCTGCGGGACCTGGTGAGGAATTTGGGTTTAACTCGGGGTGAGATGGGAACTTCAGAGCCCTTTGAGCAGAGAAGAGGTGGCACCCGGCGGCCACAGACTGAGGGCTCGCCAGCTGGTGGACTGAGCGCGGGCGGCCCGCCGCTGCCCCGCAGGCCAGGGCACCGTGGGACCCTGGGACTTGGATATTCTTTGAGGGTTTAGCAACCAGGCTTTGCTCCAGGATGGAATGTGCAGTAAGACAGAACGGCATCGAGGGTAAATAAGCAAAAGTGAGGGGTGCCGTCGGACACCCCTTCTGATTCTGAAGCCGAGGAGGCTTGGCGTGTGCACGCCGGCACGTGTCCCGCGTCCTGTGTCGCAGGGAACCCCTCGCAGTCCACGTCCCTGCACTACATGAGCCCCTACCAGCTGAACGCCTACGCGCTGGCGCTGACCGCGGTCGGGGAGATCATCCAGCACTACGACAGCGACAAGATGTTCCCCGCCCTCGGCTTCGGGGCCAAGCTGCCCCCCGACGGCAGGGTGTCCCACGAGTTCCCGCTGGTAGGAGGCCCAGAGAAAGGGCTGGGCTGACCCCTGGGGGTAGTGGTGACAAGCCCAGGGTGGGGGCACTTCCCCTCTTACCCGCCTAGGGCCTTCAGGGGCCGCCTTTGGGGGGAGCTGCCTGCTGTGTGCAGGGGGTCTTGTCGCTGGGCCTCCAGAAACCCCCCCCCCCACCTTGCTCACAAAGACTCCCATCACATCTGAGGCCACCCTCAGTGGCTCTGGCCTCCTTTTCCTGACAAGACCAGGAGGTGGAGGGTGCAGTGGCTGTACTTTCCCCCAAGGCCCCAGAAATGAGGAGGGGGTGTGGGTTGGGTACAGGCAGCTGCGGGGAATTCCAGGAGCTCCCTGGGCTGGTGCTGATGTGGGCCACCTCCTCCCCTCCCTGCCATGAGCTGAGGACGCCGAATCAGTCCCTGGGTCACTCACAGCAAATGCCCCTCACAGCCCGAGAAGTGCCAGCCCGGTGCTGGGCACAGGGCGAAGGAGCGGGGTCAGCCCTTGCAGAGCTGCTTGGACCCTGCAGCCACTTTCCAGCCGGGCTGGTGGGGGGCTTTTCTGAGCAGGTGCAGGGAGTGGCGTGAGGAACACGTGCTATCCTTCAGGGTGGGCCCCCACATGCCCTCCTCCCCTGTCCCCCCCACCAGGGAAGAGTGTAGGAGAGCCCAGGCCTGCTGGCCTCTGCCCGCTGCTCCTGTCGCCCTCCGCCTTCCCGCCCCTCCTTCCTCTCTGGGCTCAGCCTCCATCCTCTGCCCCCAGAACGGCAACCAGGACAACCCCTCGTGCTGCGGCATCGACGGCATCCTGGAGGCCTACCACCAGAGCCTGCGCACCGTGCAGCTCTACGGCCCCACCAACTTCGCCCCCGTCGTCACCCACGTGGCCAGGTGAGCCGGCCACTAGACCCCGTCCCAGCAGCTCACAGGCATGTCTCCACACCTGTCCCCTTGCCTTTCAGGGAGCCCTGACCCTAAGAGACCCCTCCAGCCAAAGAACTGTCCCCACCAAAGTGTTAAGGGACCCTGTGTGTGTGTGTGGGGGGGGGTGACATGCCCAGAGCCTCCCAGACAGACTGCGCCCCACCCCAGGAATGCGGCCGAGGTGCAGGACGGCTCCCAGTACTCCGTGCTGCTCATCATCACCGACGGGGTCATCTCGGACATGGCGCAGACCAAGGAGGCGATCGTCAACGTGAGCTGGGGGGCGGGAACCCGCGGGCGCACCTTCCCACTCCTTTAGGGAGACGCTTGGGCCTGGCTTCTCGGCTCCCCGCCCTGGGTGGGACCCTGCTGGCTTCTGGCTGCAGCATCTGGAGGGCCTGGCCCTGGGGTTGGGGCCATCGGTCCCAGTGGTCCCACCGGTGAGCTCCCCACCCACCTCTCAGCCACGCTGGGTGGTCCGCTCCCTCCGGCCACCTCTGGCTCCCTCATTAGCTGCCCTGGGAACTCAGCCTGGCCAGGTAGAGAACTGGGAGGTCCAGGCCACACAAAAGAGGCCCCAGTGATGGAGGCCCGGAGGCAGAGGAGGGGTGGGGGTCTGGCAGAAGCAGACCTGGGTCCCTGGGTCTGTAGCCCTGGCTGCCCTCTCCCTCTCCCCTGCTTTTCTGGGTTTCTCTGTGTCTCTATCCGTCTCCCTTCCTTTTCTTCCCTGTCTTCCTCCTGACTTCCTTCTTTGATCTATGCTCTGTCCCTAAACACGATCTCCTCCTCCTTTTAACTGGCCCCTCGGCTGCGTCCCAAACACCCCCACCTCCCGCTGTCTCACAGGCTGCCAAACTGCCCATGTCCATCATCATCATCGGTGTGGGCCAGGCGGAGTTCGATGGTGAGTTCACCACCCCCGCCCCCCCCCCATGCTCCCCGAGGCTCCAGGCCCCTGGGCGGGGCCCTGTTCCACAGAGCGAGGCTCACACCTGGCGTGTGTGACCAGCTGGGTCAGCTGGCAGCGCGCAGGTGTTTGTTTGCGCAGGGGCCTGTGTGTCAGGGCGTGTGCCCCACACCCACACCCCAAGGCTGTGGAGAGGAGGCCAATGACTCCTCCCTCCTCCCACCCTGGGAGCCTGGGAGCGGGGAGCTGGAAGTTGGGCTAGAACTTAGGACTCACTGGGTGGGCTTCCCCTGTCTCCTGGCCTCAGTTTCCCCATCTCTCACATGGGTCTCTGCCCTGGATGGGCCTGGGATTGGCCCCTGACTTGCCCCCACTCCGTGCCTGCCCCCTCCCCCTCCCCCACAGCCATGGTGGAGCTGGACGGCGACGAGGTGCGGATCTCCTCCCGGGGGAAGCTGGCTGAGCGGGACATTGTCCAGGTGAAGCCCTGCTGCCCCCCAGCCGGCTGGCCTCACACTCCCTGGGGGGCCTTTCTGGACAGGCTAGAGGGCGGCCTGGGAGCCCAGGTGGCCTGGCCTCCGCAGAAGGAACGGGAGTCGGTCCTCAGGCCTCAGCTCCCAGCCATGCATGAGACTCACCCCTAACATCGCCCACCCAGCCCTCCCTGCACCCCAGGCCTCCGTGCACCCCAGGCCTCCATGGGCTCCTACAGAGCACGGCGCCTGGTTATTGCACCTTCTGTGTTCTGCCAGGCGCCTCCCCACCCCCCGCAGCTGGCAGCCCCTTCAGGGAACCTGCCCGCTCGGCTCGGTGACAGTGTCCTAAGTCTCCATGCAGGATGCAGGTGTAATGAGCAGACAGGCCCTCACATGCACCTCAGCCGGCAGCCCCTCCCGGCGTCCCCTGCGGACAGTCCCACTGCTTAGGAGATTCGGAATGAAAAGCACATTCTCCATACCCTGGGGTGGGAGGGGTCGTTCCAGGTGTGGAGGCCAGATGGGGGGCTAGAAACCCGAGCAAGCCTGGGAGGTGGCACCGTGGATGCGAAGGCCTGGGGGACACCCCTGGGAGGAAGCAGAGGAGCCTGACTTAGGAAAGAGGGCTCTGCCGGGAGGGGGGCTACCTGAGGGCCCAACTCCCGGAAGCCAGGGGTCCATTCAGCACTTCCTCAGTGCCCGCTAAGTGCCCAGTGCCCAGACCTCGGACCCAGGAACCACGTTGAGCACCCTGGCGTGGGCTAGGTGCTCAGGAGGTGTTTGCGTGACGGAGAGAGTAGTGACATGATGACAGCTTCCCTGGAGAGCTCACCATGGGGGAGGGAAGAGAGAAGTGGGCAGAGGTTGGGAGGAGGGGGCAGGATCTCCGCCTGGGGGTGTGGGGGGCTGGGCCCAGCAGAGACCTTGCCTAACCCTGCCTCCCCCGCCGGCCAGTTCGTGCCCTTCAGGGACTACGTGGACCGCACGGGCAACCACGTGCTGAGCATGGCGCGCCTGGCCCGGGACGTGCTGGCCGAGATCCCCGACCAGCTGGTGTCCTACATGAAGGCCAAGGGCATCCGCCCGCGCCCCGC
>NW_005370687.1:17717-23997 GCF_000412655.1 Myotis brandtii
GGGGGAAGGGTGCCCCCGGTCCCTGGAGCCCCACAGTCCGCCTGGCCCAGCCTTTGGGACCCGTGTGGCGGAGGACGGGCCTCTGGAGACGCCCTCCCAGGTTCCTGGCCTCGCTTATGGCCCAAACCCAGGGAGTCAGGCTGATGGGGCCCTGCTCTTCTCCTCCTCCCCTGACACTCGGCTCTAGTCCAGCCAGGAAGGTGTTAGCAGTCAGGCTGATGGGGCCCCTCAGCACCCTGGACCGTCCCGTCTGCTCCTCTCGCTGCTGAAGCCGGGGCTGGGCCTCCCTCCTCCAGGCCCCCGCACCCTCCCCTCCTCCTGCGCTGTCCACTCTGCTACCTGGCCCTGACCCCCACCCCAGCACCTACCCCGTCCCTGTTCCCAGTGAGCCCCTGGAGGCTGACGGGTTAGCAGGAGGCCTGGACATGGGGCCCTCCCAGGGACACTTGCTTGCAGTGGGGACCCCGCAGCTCCACGAAGGGGCGGCTGTGATGTGGACCGTAGGCCCCCCTGATGGGCCAGCCACGGAGGCTTTTCAGGCACAAGGTCTTTTCCATGCCCCCCAGCCCAGCGCGACACTGGTTCTAGACACAGAGCCACACGCCTCTCTCTGGCCTGTGGGCCTGTGGGCACCACAGTTGACTCCGAGCTCCAGGCACCCCTACCTCCCTCCAGAGGCCGCCCAGGGTCCTTGGTGCCCACTCCTCCGCTGCCCACCTAGAGGCCTGGGCAAGGAGCAGCCCAGCCCCGCACTCCCACACGGCCCCTTCCCCCCACAGACAGGAGCCAGGGGTCCTGGGCTCAGGCCCTGCTGCAGCCCCTGCCTGCTACAGGAGCCTCGGTATCCACATCTATAAAGCAAGAGGGTTGACCAGATGGTCTCAGGGTGACCTTCCGCTCTGAGGCCCTGAGAGTCCATTCCTCCCATGCCCAGCCTCCCCATCCCGCCCCCACCAGTGCACCCTCCTACTCCAGGCCGTCTTGGCTCTAGGGTCACCCTGCTCCATCCTTGGGCTCTGCCACCTGGGCCCGAGCCCCTGCCCCGGCCGTGGGAAAGGTGAGGAAGGTGATCTCACCCCTGGGCGCACCCACTGCCCAGCCTCTCCCGCCTGGGAGCAGGTCATGCATGCCGGTCCCTCCTGCCGCATGGGGCTCCGCAGCCCGCTGAACGTCCTGTGCCTGGGCGTGACCAGGCCCCACCCTGTCTGTGCCCGGCACCGCTCCCTTCCTGTCATGCATGATGGTGGAGTTTCTACACTGTCTGGTCCTGTGCCTGTGTCTGAGAGTCTCTGTGTGGAATTTGCCTTAAACTGAAGTAAATTTGGTTCTTTTACTAAAGTTCCTTGTTTTCCTTTCTCCCGAGACAAATAGCACAGGGGTTGCTGTGTGAGAGAGTCCACGTTCTCGTCTCTCTTTCTCTCTTTCATTCTTTTGTTCAACAAGGATTTATTGAGCAACTGGTACGTGCCGGGGTCTGTGCTAAGCACTGGGATGCAGCAATGAACCAAGCACAGACCCCGTCTCCGCATGGAGCTTACAACAGACACAGATAGGACAGGAAATGTCGTGAGCACACAAACACATAGGCAGACAACGTAATTTCGGGTGGTGATAAGTGACAAACAAAATTTTGAGAGAATAAGAGGAGAGAGAGTAACAGGATGATCTTTTATTTTATTAATCCTCACCCAAGAAAATTTTTCCATTGATTATTAGACAGAGTGGAAGGGACGGGGAGAGACACAGAGAGAGAAGCATCACTGTGAGAGAGACACATCGACTGGTTGCCTCCTGCATGTGCCCTGACCAGGGCCAGGGATCGAATCTGCAAGCTAGGTACATGCCCTTGACCGAAATCGAACCCGCGACCCTTCAGTCCATAGGCTGAGGCTCTATCCACTGAGCCAAACCAGCCAGGGCCAGGGTGATATTTTAGATGAAGTCGTCAGTGAGGGCCTCTCTGAGGAGGTGCAGTTGAAGTGAGTCCTAAAGAAATGAGAGAGGGAGGCAAGGGCAACAGCAAGTGCAAAGGCCCTGAGGCGGGAGCCTGCTGGTGCGTTTGGAGGACAGCAAGGAGGCCAGTGTGGTTGGAGCTGCAGTAGGAGGGCTAGTGTAGGAGACCCGGTCAGGGAGCTGAAGAACAGGACGCATGGTAAGGCCTCGGCGTGACTCTCACTGGAGATGAAAGAGGTAACATGGCCAGATTGTTCTCTAAAACAAGTGGGAAAACAAACAAAAAACAACAAGGACTTTATTTAGACTTTAACATGTCCCCTTCCCCGAAATCGTAGCTCTATCTTAAAAATAAGTAAAACAAGTGAGTCACTTTATTGCACTTGATCATCCATTCACTCATCTTTCAACAAGTATTGACTGAGCGTTAGTGCGAGGCCCCACTCAGGGCGGAGACCCTGACTCACACAGTTGCACCCTCAGGGCGCTGCCCTTGCTCTGGAGCAGTGGGCAAGGGCCTCCTACTCCCTGGGGTCCTGAGGCCAAGCCAGTGGGCGGGGCCAGGGTCTGTGGGCACCGCGGACAACTCACAGGCCATGTGCCAGGGTGAGTTACTGCTCCTCCGTGCAATGGCACCATCACTCCTCCCTCCCAGGGTTAGGGTGTGGCCCGACGAGTGATATGTAGATATGCACACATGCAACGTGTGCAGGGCACAGGACCTGCTGCTCTGCAGGTACAAACAGACACCTTTTCCTCCTTGTCCCTCTCCACATATGAATCCCCGAGGCCATCGGGGACCAGTCTGCTCTCAGATTAGGCCTCCAGAGAGCCGTTCGCGATCTGCACATCACAAGAAGTTTGGTACGGACTCTACCAAAGTGCGGGACTTGTTTACTTCTTAGGATTCGTAGTAACGTAGCTCATCCTGGCTGTCCCTGTAATTAGCTGCTCCTCTGACTTGCATTCCTATATGCTCGGGTGGGAACCCGACAGGGTCACAGCTTGGGAAGAGGGGCGTTCCCATAACCAGAGGCCCATTTCACCTCTCCTTGGGCGCTTTGGAGGAGATGCCCACCTGGCAGGGCAACTGAGGCTCAGAGCCACGGCCTCAGGGTGCCGAGAGCATCTTTACTGTGCTCAACACTTAACTCCTCTCCTGGGCTCTTTCCCAGGGTGTGTCCCATGGGACACTGGTTCCCTAGCATGGATTTTAGGAGACTGCCAGCTCTGAGCATCTCTCAGAAAATCCAAGTGGCCTTTAGGGTATTCAAGGCTCTGATAAGTCCTGCAGCAAAGAGAGCAGTTTGACTTGGTTCAACCCAGTGTTTTTGACCGTGGAGTCAGTGTGTGTGTGGGAGCACCTGATTGAGGGACTCAGCCTGGGAGATGGGGTGCAGACCCAGAGTCAGCCCACGGCTGATGTCGCCGCCTGCCACACATGCGCGGGTGTGTGTGCTTAGCTGTAGCACTATTACCAAGCAGACCAAGTTGTCTGGGAATTTCAGTGGAGACAATATCCCCGGTTCCCAGGCCAACACACAAGCCTGAGGCTTGCTCTCAGGAGGCCAGAGAGAGTGCGTAGATACAGGGGAGGAGAGATGGAGGCCTCTATTTGTTCTGGAGAGAAGAAAGGGCCTCGAAAGGGGCCCCTACTCCAGCCACGCGGGGAAGAGAACCACAGAGAAGAAAGAAGGGTGTTCAGAATTCACAGGCCCAGGTTCATGGCTCCGTGGTTGACCGTATTTGTGTTCCCTTGTTGGGCTGAGAGGTTTGTGTCTGACAGCTGGGGGAGGGCAGGCAGAGGAGGGAGAGGCTGTTAGGGTGAGGGGCAGGCAGGGTCGGGTTGGGGTACCTGGGCCCTGGCCCACCACCAGCAGCAGGAGCCCATTGGCCAGCAACCCCCCGCCCCAGCAGGCTGAGGCCTAAGAGCCTGATAGTCACTCAGGTGTGGCTGTGAGCCGGGCAGTGACCGTGGCATTGGGCTCTATTCTGCTCCAGACACGTAAGGACGCATAGAAACCAGCCCGCGGGCCGCCTCCCTCTTTCCCCTGTTGAGCCCCAGTCTTTCCACAGACCCCTGCGTACAGGGGACGCCCTGGACATGCATTAGCCCTTTAGACCTCACAGCAACCTGGTGGGGCGGCTCCGCCAGTGCCCTAGGGTCCCAGCCCGACTCTGCTCCTCGGGAGTTGCAGGACCTTGGGAAGTTACCTCGTGTTTCTCTAAGAAGTGAGGAAATAAGGAAAATAAAACGATGTCAACAGTAACTGTCACTAAAGGGCGAGATTCAGGTAACTTTCATTTTTTTCTTTTTAATTTTTTATTTCTAAAATGTCTTCATTGAGTACAAATGGAATCTGATAAATATGGATAGAGATAGAGATAGAGATGGAGATGGAGATGGAGAGAGAGCTAGAGTTAGAGCTAGAGATGGAGAGATAGAGATAGAGATAGAGATAGAGATAGAGATAGAGATAGAGATAGATGGAGATGGAAAGATAGAGATAGAGATGGAGATGGAGACAGAGATGGAGATGGAGATGGAGATGGAGATGGAGAAGATGTATGCTTTCTTTTTTAAGCAAAAAGACCTTGACCTTGAAACAGGGATATTTTAACCTGAGGTTCAAGTATGAAAGTGGATGCCCAGGGCTTTGAGAAGGTGTTGAGTCCCGACCGCCGGTCCCCAAATTGCCTGCACGTTGGAGGCACTTGAGGCTTTGAAAATACTACTGCACGGATCCTACCCCCAGATACATGATTTACTGGTCTGGACTTTGGCGGCCACCTAGAGCCTCTGCGGTTGGGGTTGGGGGGTGCTGCATCCCAGCTGTTATCTCCCTCCTCACCCCACTCCACCCACATGCTGAGGGCGGGGGGCACCTGATTGAGGGACTCAGCCTGGGAGATGGGGTGTAGACCCAGAGTCAGCCCACGGCTGATGTCGCCGCCTGCTGCCTTGCAGGGCGGGATGGACGCCCTCCCACCTGCAGTGGGGAGAGGCTGGCCCGTAACTCATCAAATAAATATTTCCTAAGTGTCAACCCTGAGCCAGGTGCTGGGGATCTGGCAACAAACAAGACAGCGCAGTGAGGTCCTCATTCCAGTTCCCACCCCCTTTCTCCTACAGTGGGGACAGGCCTGGAGACCCTCTCCAGCTGGCTCAGAGCCAGGGCTGCGGGTCCCCGAGCCCACTGCAGAGCCTGCCTAAGAACCTGCTTGGTCCTACTCTCCTTTTCTTTCTTTTTTTTTTAATTAATTTTTATTGAGTTTTAGAGAGAGGGGAAGGGAGAAAGAGAGAGAGAAACATTGTGAGAAAGAAGCACTGATTGGTTGCCTTCCACATGCACCCCGACTGGGGATTGAACCCAAAACCTAGACATGTGCCTGACTGGGAATCGAACCAGCAACCCTTCGGTGAGTGGGACGATGCTCAGCCAACTGAGCCACACGGGCAGGGGCTCACCCTTCTTTTCTTAATCAGCCTCAAGCTAAGCTGTGACCTGAGCCCCCTTGGCTGACATGCGCTGAGAGCTCACCGCTTGTCTGAGAGTCCACTCTGCAGTCTACCTGGAGTCCCTCCTGCTGCTGTCCCCGCCTGTCTCGTGCTGCTCCAGGGCTGCTGGGCTCTGCTCGCTGACTTGGAACCTGTGACACCGGGAGGCCAGGCCTCCACTGTGTGCTCTGCACAGAGGCTGGGGGTTCCGGGCAGGAGTGCAGGCCCTTCCAGCACCGTCTCCAGGCAGCTGCCTGAGCCGGGGCAGAGCCGAGAGAGGAGGGGCAGGCCCGGGCCACTTGTGCACTGGGTCCCCCAAAGGACGGGGCTCTGTCTGCTCTCCTGGCCCCCCAGGAGTCACACCCTGCCTGCCTCCTTAGCTCACTGACCCTCAGGACAGATGTCGCTGCCTGCCAGCACCCTGGACCCCAGAGAAGGAGCCATTAGCCAGAGCGGGACTTGCCCACCCCTGTCCAGGGCCAGGCATCCCTCACTACAGCCCGGGTCTTGTGTGTCTTGCTCTGAGCACTACAGCCTAGACCAGTGATGGCGAACCTATGACACGCGTGTCAGGTGACACGCGAACTCATTTTTTTTGGTTGATTTTTCTTTGTTAAATGGCATTTAAATATATAAAATAAATATCAAAAATGTAAGTCTTTGTTTTACTATGGTTGCAAAGATCAAAAAATTTCTATATGTGACACGGCACCAGAGTTAAGTTAGGGTTTTCAAAATGCTGACACACCGAGCTCAAAAGGTTCGCCATCACTGGCCTAGAGACTGCTCAGAGCGGCAGGCCGGCGGGCTGACTCAGAGGACCCGGGG
>NW_005370687.1:24119-28321 GCF_000412655.1 Myotis brandtii
CCCGGGGGGGGGTGGACACTGTGGGTGGGAGAGGATCAGCGAGGGCCGGTGACAGAACAGGCTGGGCCACAGAATCAGCCTGCATAGAGGCTAGAGGTCGAAAGAGGTCCCTCGAGGGCATCTGGTCCAAGCTTGGCGGCTTCTGATGCCTGAATTTCTCCACCTCGCCTCTTGCCAAGTGTCACCTGGCTTCAGCTTCTGTGCCTCCAGTGGCTGACCTGAGGCCTCCCTTTCAGAATGGAGCAGCAGGACGGGGCAGGCGGGGACGGTGATTAAACAGCAGGAAGGCGCCGCCGCTTTCTCCTCTCTCTGTGCCGCTGTCTCTCGAAGTGTCTGTGCTTGTCTCTCTGCGAAACTGGGGTTTCCTCTAATTCAGCTGAGGAATTCACCCGACTGATCGCAAAGTACCAGCTCGGTGCCCTGCCTGCTGCCCGCAGCGCCGTGAGCATTGCTGTGGTTACCAGGCGGGGGAGACAGAACAGCGGCAGCAAGCAGATGGCAGGAGATATCCAACCCGGGCAAAGACCCTGCCAGGGGGCCAGTGGGGAGACTGTGGGAACTCCCACAGACGCTCTACCCAATCAAGCCAGTCTCCCCAGCTGCTCCCTGGCCCCCCTCACACCCCAGCTGTGCCTCCGGGGCATCCAGAGGTTGAGGCCTCAGGGCAGAAGGCTGCACCAGGGGGCACCTGGCCTTGGGGCAGGGGCAGGATCCCAAATGTGAGCCCTTAGGGGCAGATCTTGTGGAAAGGGCTGGGGCTCAGGGAAAAGGCGGGGGGCGGGGGGGCTATCAGGGACCATGAGGACATTGCTCTTCCCAGGAATCCATTCTCGGAGGAAACGCCAAGCCTGCAAACAGCTTCGTGAGCGCGACAAGGTCACGGCCTTGCCCGGCGCGGAACAGGGACCGGCTTTAACGAGCAGAGGACTTTGTCGTTAACGGGCCATGCCGGTTAGGAATCAGCACCACAGCAACACCCTTGAACAGTTTCTTACCCCCCTCAACATGCATTTTTATTTCTGACTATATAGGAACACCCAGTCACCGTACAAGATCCAAAACGACAAACACGTATAAAAGGAAGATACCGCCCCCACATTCACCCTATAATTTTACTGCCCAGAGATGGGTGGCTAATATTGTGGTGTATTTTCCTTAAGCTGTTTCTCTAGACCCGTGGAGGCAAACTGCGGCTCGCGAGCCACATGCGGCTCTTTGGCCCCTTGAGTGTGGCTCTTCCTAAGCCTTAGGAGTACCCTAATTAAGTTAATAACAATGTACCTACCTATATAGTTTAAGTTTAAAAAATTTGGCTCTCAAAAGAAATTTCAATCGTTGTACTGTTGATATTTGGCTCTGTTGACTAATGAGTTTGCCGACCACTGATCTAGACTTTTCCTTTCTTTAAAGAGTCCCCCACCCCAAGGTTATTTGCTCAGCAAAGTCCTTCTTCCGGGAGCGAAGGGCAGCGCTAGTGCAGCCCTGGCCCTGGGATCCGAACCCTGACCCGGGAGGATTCTCTGGATCTTCCGAGCTGGGCCTCCGGTGTTGCTGTCCAGGCAGGCGGGACAGGGAGCCCGAGGGGGGCCGCCCCCCCAGCCGGGCCAGCTGGTCAGGAGCAGCAGCCAGCTTTCTTCGGCGGCCTCTCCGGGGCCACCTCCACCAGTGAGCCCTTCAGGAGGTCTTCTTGCCTCTTGAGTGACCTGCACGACCACCCCCAGGCATCAGTCCTCTCTCTCAGCTCCCGGGGCAGCAGGAGGGGCCCGTGGGTGCAGCTGGGGGACCGGAGAGCTGGGCCCCTGAGCTGCCTCTCTCCTCCCGGCTCTGCCCCTGCCCTACATGCCACAGGCACCAGAAACACGGGGCACGGAGACGGTGGGTTCCGTCTCATTTCTGGCGTTCTTTCCAGCCTGCTACGTGCCGGGCTCTGTGCCAGGGACTCCGACTGTGACAGTGACGCCAGCGTGTCCTGGCCTTGGGTAGTGGGGGAGGTGGAGGAGACCGCTGGATCAGGACCCAGATAGCGAAGTGCCCAGAGGGACTTCACAGCAGGTCCCGGGGGAGTAGGGAGGAAGGAGGCAGTGTCCGGCTGAGACGCAGCAGTGGACAAAGGTTTGCCAGCAGAAAAGGGGGTAGAATCCGGGGAGAGGGCAAAGGCTCCGTGTTAAGAGAGAACTTGGGGGTTAAGAAAGCAAAAAATGCCCATTCATGTTCATTCACTCATTCATTCATTCATAATATGTTTACGGCCGATCAATGATTCTCTCTCATCATTGATGTTTCTGTCTCTCTCTCCCTCTCCCTTCCTCTCTGAAACCAATAAAAATATATTTTAAAAACTACAACGCAATATATATTTGCTATGTGCTGGGCCCTTTGCTAAATCCCAGAGCTGAGGACTGAATGGCCAGAGGAAGCCTCGGAGGCAGCCGGGCTCGGGTTCTGTGGGCCTGGACGCAACCGGCTGCCATCCTAGAGCAAAGGGAAGCCATGGCGCGGTTTCTGGCCGGAGGGCATCATGGCTGCCCGGGTTACAGATTAGCAAGTCGCTGTAGACACTTTGTCAGAGAAGGGGCTTGGAGATCACCTGGTCTGATACTCCTGCCGCTGACTCCTTTTTTCATTTATCGAGCACCCAGTATTTGCCAGGTCCCAGGTGTGGGGGGCGGGGCTAAACAAAATAGACAAAGCCATGCCCTCCAGGATCTATAGCCTGGGGCGGGAGGAGGCAGCGGGGCAAGAGAAAACAGACAAATGCAGTGTAATTCTAATTTGTCCCCAAGGGCTTTGAAGGACAGAGACCTGAGTCCAGCATAGTGGTGGGAGGGGGTGGTCAGGGAGGGCCCCCTGAGGGGCTGAAGCTTGTGTGTGTGTGTGTGTGTGTGTGTGTGTGTGTGTGCAGGGAGATGGCCCTGGAGACAATGCAGGATGCCGTGAGGCATGGCATTGTATTCTAAATCCAGTGGGAGTCACTAGAAGGTTGGGAACACTTTGCCAATGAGTAAACTGAGGCTCAGAGACCAGATGTGGCTCTGGGAGGTGACGCAGCGAGTGGGCTGGTAGAGCTGGCGGCTCTCCACACAGCGCTCTCTCCACACAGCGCTCTCTCCACACAGCGCTCTCTCCACACTGGGGAGCCCTGTGGTTTCCGAGGTGCTTCCCGCCCAAGCTGGCTGAGGGCTGCCCAGGGTTCAGGGTGGGAAGCGGGGCACTCACCTGGCCAGGTTCATCATGGGCTCCAGGATGTTGTGACCCAGGGCCGCGCTGCATTCTCCAAAGGAGAGCCCCAGCTCCTGCAGGCCAGACAGACGGGAGTGGGTGCCCTGGGGGAGACCACCGGAGTCCAGGAGGCAGCCCACCCCCAACAGCCTGGCCCCAAGCAGAGTCCCGCCCAGTCGGTCCCTAGGCCAACCACAGAGGGCAAGGCAGCCCCATCTCCTTGTCGCCCCAGGTCCCCAGCCTCGCCCCTCTGCCCGCTGCCCCTCCCGCCTGGCTGGGCAGGTGTCAGTGACACCCTGGAAACAGCCTACAGCCTGTGTCCTGACTTGGAGAAATGTCCGTGATGTTTTTAAACCATTAGTTATGTTGTTTATTTCAATAATATTTAATTGGGGGAAATATTAGAAAAGACAGCACAAAAAAGTACAAAATATAAACCACTCCTGTTGGCATATACACTGAGTGGCCAGATTATTATGACCACCTGACGTTTGTAGGCAAATTAGCTATAATTTCGCACTGAAGTTGCTAGAGGGCCAGCCATTATAAATGCCTGAATAGCACAACATACCTAAGTATCGTTGCTGATCAAGTTCATCCTATCATGTTGATGGCGTATCCCAATGGAGATGGCTTCTTCCAGCAAGACAATGCGCCATGCCACGGTGCTCGTATTGTGCAGGAGTGGTTTCAAGAACATGAGGGAGACTTTACCTTGCTTAGGTGGCCCCCACAATCACCAGATCTCAATCCAATTGAGCATTTGTGGGACGAAGTTAAAAGAGCCATCAGGCAGCTGGTTCCACAACCATCAAATCTCACAGAACTGGACAGTGCTATTCATCAGACATGGTGTCAGATTCCTCACATCACCTTTCAACATCTCGTGGAGTCAATGCCAAGAAGAATCGCCACAGTATTGAAGGCAAAAGGTGGCCCAACGAAGTACTGATGGGGTGGTCATAATAATCTGGCCACTCAGT
>NW_005370687.1:28497-34601 GCF_000412655.1 Myotis brandtii
GGGCAGGGCTCCTAACGGCAAATGCTAGCCTCTCACAGGAACTACACAGCTTAACTACCGGCTGCTGCCCGGTGCTTTTCCTTATAAATACCACTGTGAAGACCATCCTCCTATAAACATGTCTGATTACACATTGTACATGGGGGGCCATCTCATTCTTCTCTAGGGGCTGTTATTTCTGCTTCTTTTAGGGTAAATTGCTAGAGGAGGAATTACTGTGTCAGAGAGATGAGCTACTGCTTTTAGTTAAGAGAAAAACATTCCCACCCCGCAGGCGCCTCAGCGATGAGCTCACGAGCAGGAGGGACGAGACCAGAGGAGAGACGGGAGGGAGACGCAGTGTGAGAATGCCGGCAGGGGTGGGGCAGAGGTGGGGCAAGGAGTGGCTTCTTTTTATTTTTTTTTATGTTTTCGTTATTATTCTCCAGATTTTTTGGAATCTAGTCAACTTCTATTCATAAATAAATAGTAACCACTGTCTGGTGGTGGGGCTTTTGATGTTAATCTTCCTGGGGAAGAATTTGAGTCTTAAAATAGAATAAATTAGAAGGAACGTTATGTTAATTAGAGGCCAGAGATAAAATTAAGATTCGATCAGGAATTTTAAGTGAAGCTTTTAAAACCTTTTTACTCTGAAGCTATTTTTTACGTAAGTCAGGACATTGGGTGTGGATCTGCTAATTCAGCAGTGAGGTTCAATGCCGTGCCCACCATTACTCATGTTTGGGTCTAAGGTTGGGCTGGGTGGGAGGCAGAGGTGGCCAGGCTGCTGTCCACTCTGACCTGGCCTTTGGAATGATCAATGGGTCCTTCTCTCAAAAAAAAATATTTTTTATTGATTTCAGAGAGGAAGGAACTGGCCTTTGGCCGGGCAGGGGCAGAAATGATCAATGGATCCTTCTCTCTAAAAAAAATATTTTTTTTATTGATTTCAGAGAGGAAGGGAGAGAGAGAGAGAGAGAGAGAGAGAGAGAGAGAAACATCAATGATGAGAGAGAATCATTGACTGGCTGCCTCCTGCACGCTCCACACTGGGGATCAAGCCTGCAACCCCAGCATGTGCCTTGACCGGGAATCAAACCGTGACCTCCTGGTTCATAGGTCGATGATCAACCACTGAGCCACGCCGGCCGGGCAATGGGGCCTTCTTGGATGCCCAGGCCAGGGTGACCTACTCACTGTCCTCCAGGGAGGGGTGAGCCCGGTCCAGGCTGGGGAGAGACCACACCCAGGTGCTCACCTGGGCCAGTTGCTGCCCAGCCTCGGTGGACACCTGCCGCTCCTCGTCACAGTCCATCTTGTTTCCCAGGAGAAGAACGACCACTCCAACACACCCCGCGTCCTGCACACGGAGCACATTCCCTCAGACACACATGTTGAGCGCCTGCTGTGTGCCAGGCCCTGGGTGGACGTGGCCCTGACCTCCGGGAAGATGGCAGCGTGCCTCCTCCCGGCACAGACACCCATCTTTCCCTGTCACCCTCACTCCACAACCTTCCCACCTGGGCAATTCCCCTCCATCTGCAGTGAGGCTGCCCCTCCTATCTGCCTGCAAACATGTCACCCATTTTCCAGGGCCAACCTCAAAGCTCCCTCCCCCAGGCAGCCTTCTTGGATTGATCCTACCCATGCCCCTCTCTTCCTGCCTGTGCTCAACAGCCCAGTGCTCGCTGACACAGGGTGTCTTGGTTCTTTTCCTAATTGTTTCATGGATAATAATAATAACAGCTTTTATTTACGGAGTGCTTACTATCTGCCAGGTGCTGTGCTGAACGCGATGATGTCAGTTAACCCTCACAAGTCTACGAGAGAAGCCGGGAAAGTGAAGTTCGGAGAGGCTGTCGCTGAGTTGGGGTGGGATAGTTGGGTCTGGTCTGACCCCAGAGCCCAGCTGCCTTTGTCTCTGACCTTATCTTACTTCTTTTGCATCTCTTCAACTAGAAACTCCTAGAAAGAAGGCTACATGTCTTACTTCATATCCCTCTGTTGTGCTGGCACATACTGCATAATTTCAGCATATATGTATGAATTAAGTACATGGGGAGAGAACTAGAGATGTGTGGACAGAGGAAGTACCACCTAAAGTGGTACGAGAATTGCATCATCCCCAGGGGTTAAGGAGACCTCGCAGAGCTGCTGTATGTAAGAAAGAAATGTTCGTAGGACAGAGGAAGAAGTTTGTTTTGGAAGCTGTACTGTGTGGTTGTGGCTCCCTGATACGACTCCCAGGCCACCCAGTCACATGCCCTCCGTGAGCTGCATCACCTGCATGTCTATTGTAGCATCTGTAATCCCGGGAGAAAGGGAGCGTGGGCAGGATACACGTTCCCTCTTGACTCCAGAAACTGGGGCCAGCCTCCGCCACCACCTGCTCACCTGGAGACAGTCCAGCCAGTAGCGCACGTGGGCAAAGCTCTCCTGGGATGTGACGTCATACATGAGCACCACACCGTCAGCCTTTCGGAGCAGCTGCCGCGTCATGCTGTGGTACCTGCCCGGGGAGACTGCGTGAGGCCAGGCCTGCTGGGCTGACCCCGGCCCCGGCCTCAGCCACTCCATCGGCAACGAGGGAGAATTAACGTTCCTGCTTCTCATTGCTTCCCACGAGAGTGATCACATGCTGGCCTTCTTACACTGTAGTTATTGTGCATAGTTAACAGTTCTCATGGCTCAAATTCAAAAGGTACCAAAGGGCACCCCGTGAAAGGTCTCCCACCCCCACTCTGCAGCCACCCGGTCCCCCTCTCCAGAGGCAGCCAGGGTCACCAGCTTCTTAAATATTTTCCCAGAGGCACTTTATGCATATTCATAAATGTACATGCATACACATACCTGTGCACACGCACACGCACCTGCCCTTTGCCCTTGTTAACACGGTACAGTGTGAAACACTCACATACTCACTCATATTCGGAACCCTGCCCTTTGCCCTTGTTAACATGGTACAGTGTGAAACACTCACATACTCACTCATATTCAGAACCCTGCCTGGTTTTTCTAGTCAAGAGAAGGCTTGGAGGTGTTTCCCTTTTGGCCACAGTGAGGGCCCTGAGTCTTTCTGTGGCTTCACAATATTCTATCGTGTGGATAGACCCCAGCCTGTCTTGCTGGCCACCACCCATGGCATTTGGGTTGTGTCCAGTGCTTTGCAATATAAACGCTGCTGCGATCAGGCTCGGTCCCTTTGATACCATCATGTGAGTTACCGGAAGCATGAGTTTCCAGACGTGAAACCGCTGGGCAGAGAGAAGTGCTTTAAAGTCTGATCACTGTGGCCCAACCGGCAAGTGGACGGCCAGTGTTTGCAGGATAGTGGTCAGGCGCTGGCCCTGAGGGCCGAGCTGGGGGGATCCTCACAGAAGCCTGGCCAGGCCCAGGGGCCGCTGGGCCACCCCGTCTTCTCCACTGGGCCTTTGCTCTCCTCCCCGACCTCCTGACTCCCCCAGGGGTGATGTCTCTTTTGCACTGGGCGGCCTCTTGCCCACCTTGGCCTCCTCTGGGCGGGGCTGCC
The DNA here is from genome assembly GCF_000412655.1 of Myotis brandtii. NCBI lineage: Eukaryota > Metazoa > Chordata > Mammalia > Chiroptera > Vespertilionidae > Myotis > Myotis brandtii. Next base: position 32,009 of record NW_005370687.1, read on the forward strand.
TCCACCCGGCACCCAGGCTCCGCGCAGGTCTCCGTGGAGACAGGGCCCTACCTCTCCTGGCCAGCCGTGTCCCAGAGCTGCAGCGCATAGTACTTGTTGTCCACCAGCAGGTTTTTGACCCGAAAATCCACTCCTAGGGCACAGAGAGGGTTAGGCCTACTCTCCAGTCACCACCCAGCACGTCTAGCCAAGGCCGGCCCAAGTGCCCAACCCCGGCCCCAGGGGACGGGAACCTGCGGCTGCTGGGCTTCCCTCTGCTCCCCAGATCCCATCCACACTCAAGGGCCCAGGTCTCCCAAGAAGCCTTCCCCGACCCCCAGCCACGGGCTCACTGCCCCCGTAGGGAACCTTGCGTTGTTTTGACCTCTGTGAACACAGCGATGTGTGTTCCTTAGTCCACTCAGGAAAACCTGTTTCATTGTTTTATTTTATAATTCTCGTTTCATATCCCAGTTACGGCCTGCATCCTCCCTTCGACCAGACAGCCAGGGGCGCGGAAGGAGCGCTGACTTCAGAGGTGACTGATGGGCTGTGAGCTGTCCGCCCTCTGCCGCTGTACCTGCTGTGTGACCTGAAGCAAGTCACTCCGCCTCTCTGAGCCTCCCTCCTCATCACACCGCACAGGGCGGCCGGGAGGAGTCAATGACTATGTCCAAGGTTTAGCCCAGTTTCTGGGAGGGGGAGGTGCCTGAGAGGTGGTCATTGTTATCATTATTCATTCTCATCTCTCTGAACCCCAGCCCGTTGGATTTTACAGCCTCACCCCTGCCTGAGGTCATGGCCCCAGACCCTTTCTGGAAATATGGAGGTAAGTGAAATCTCAGGGAAGTTTGGAGTCTTTGGGGTACAACTTCCTGCCAACCCCTACTTCCCAAAGGAAAGCAGGTGGGGGGGAAGGGATGATAGAGAGGGCTTCTTTTTATTTATTTATTTTTTTTTTGGTTAATCCTCACCTGATGATATTTTTTCCATTGATTTTTAGAGAAAGTGGAAGGGAAGGGGAGAGACAGAGAGAGAGAGAGAGAGAGAGAGAAACATCAATGTGAGAGAGACACATCGAAATACTGCCTCCCGCATGCACCCCGACCAGGGTCGGGGATCAAGGCTGCAACCGAGGTACGTGCCCTTGACCAGAATCGAACAGGACCCTTCAGTCCATGGGCTGACGCTCTATCCCTGAGTCAAACCGGCTAAGGCATCAATCTGTGTTTTTCTTGATGGAATTTTCTGGAAGCCTCTTAGTACATGATAATGAGGGAGAATCGGTTATTACGGGGGAGGCGGCTATTGTAAGATGCCTGGTGCATTGAAGGTGCCATTGGCTTAGGAGGTTACTAAGGGTGGCCCTTCAGGCCTGCAACCCTGCTCAACCTCAGGCCGGACCTGCCATGGGTCCCCATTCCCCAGGACGCTGCATCGTTAACTGGCTCCCAGGTGAGGATCCTTAAGCAGAGAAAAGCCTGGGGCCTTGTCCTGGGAACTCTCTTGGATGTGGGCTGTCATTATCCACACGGTCCCAGCCACGTGCACCCTGACAGACAAAGATCGGCTCACTCCCTCTTCGTCCCGAGTGGTCATAACGCTGGCCTTCCGTGGGCCGACACAACACCCAGTGCCACACATCCCGGTCCTAGGGCAGTGGTTCTCAACCTTCTGGCCCTTTAAATACAGTTCCTCATGTTGTGACCCAGCCATAAAATTATTTTCGTTGCTACTTCATAACTGTCATGTTGCTACTGTTATGAATCGTAATGTAAATATCTGATATGCAGGATGGTCTTAGGCGACCCCTGTGAAAGGGTCGTTCGACCGCCAAAGGGGTCGCGACCCACAGGTTGAGAACCGCTGTTCTAAGGAAAGGAAGCTTTGTGCTTCGGGACATTTCATTGGCAGGAGCCACTGAATGAGACATCATCAAATACTTACAGTAATAACAATAAAAATAATATTGATTAGCACTATGTGCCAGGTCTTATTCTAACAGCTTGATGCGTACTAATGAGCTAATCCTTACAACCACTCTAGCAAGCCAGCACTCCTGTTGTCCCCATTGTGAAGATGAGGGTTTGGGGCCTCAAGGGGCTTAAATCATTTGTCCAAGTTCATATGGCTAGTAAGTGGCAGGACGAGATATGAACTCAGGCACCCTAGCGTATCACACCCCACAAACACACTCTATATAAAACATTCAACTTGCCCAAGGCAACTTCCCCCCAGAGCTGGGCTGGCTGGCAGGGGCTAGTCCCGACCACATCCAACCTGTGCGACCCTGCCGAGCCCTGCCTTCCCCCGCAGCCATGTGGGTGGGACTCGCTTGTTTTCACCATCACTCAGCACTGGCACCTAAATTGCAGGGTGCTTTGTTGATGTGGCACATTATAAGCTAATCAGATCAATGCAGGAAAAGCAAATTACCTGTAATTAGAGATGATTAGTAAAATAGTAAGAGCATCCCATAAAGTCTGTCTAGAGCAGGGCCTGGGGCAGGACAGACTGCAGCTTCCCCAGGGGTGCTCGCTCCAGCCTGCTCGGGCTTGCTGGCCAGGGCCCTGGGCCTCCCCCCCCCCCCCCCCCCGGGGGGGGCCGCCCCCCC
>NW_005370687.1:35093-48110 GCF_000412655.1 Myotis brandtii
CCAGGATGGGCGCTTACCCACAGTGGCTGTCAGCCCAGAGGCGAAGGTGTCCTGGTGCAGCAGGTGCAAGAAGGATGTTTTACCCACGTTCGAGTCTCCCAGGAAGATGATGTGGTAGATGTAATCAGGGTCGGCTGGAGGCTCGCTGCCCGTGGGGCCCCCTGGGGAGGGGGTCAGCCCAGCCTCCCCGGAGCCTGTTCCTGGGTCTTCAGGCCTGTTCTCTGCCCGAGGCTCACGGGGTGGTGGGGGGCCTTGTTCTCCCTCCGCTTGAGCGGCTGTGGGTGGCAGCGTGGGTTGGGCTTCCAGCGCAGCCTCCATGCTGGGCAGGGTGTTCGTGGGCGGCTGGGGCCCTGCCCCACCCCCAGGCTGAGCCCCCCGAGGGGGAGAGTCCCTTGGAGGGGACGGTCTTCCAGGAGCAGGGCCTTCTGCCTCAGCCTGAGCCTGCGCTGTGTCAGGTGGGAGAGGGGCAGGCAGGGAACTTCGCTGGGGGCGTTCTGAGGGCCCGGTCCTCAGGCCCCGAGCCTCAGAGGGCAGCTCTGAACTGAGGCCTGGCCTGCCCTGGCCCCCCTGTTTCCCCTCCTCCTCCCTGGGTTCCTCCTCCAGACTCTGCTGTGGGAGGGCAGGCAGCCCACTAAGCTGGACCTGGCCAGGAGCTTCCCTTAGCCCCCCGGGACGGCCCTCCAGCACATCTGGGCCCAGCTCACCCTGCTGCGCCACTGCCTTCGTGGGAGCCTGAGCCACACACTCCAGACCCTCTGGGGGCTCAGCCAGGGGAGCCTCAGCCACACCCTCCAGACCCTCTGAGGGCTCAGCCAGGGGAGCCTCAGCCTGACCTACACCCTCCAGACCCTCTGGGGGCTCAGCCAGGAGAGCCTGACCCACACCCTCCAGACCCTCGGGGGGCTCAGCCAGGGGAGCCTCAGCCACACCCTCCAGACCCTCTGAGGGCTCAGCCAGGGGAGCCTCAGCCTGACCTACACCCTCCAGACCCTCTGGGGGCTCAGCCAGGAGAGCCTGACCCACACCCTCCAGACCCTCGGGGGGCTCAGCCAGGGGAGCCTCAGCCACACCCTCCAGACCCTCTGAGGGCTCAGCCAGGGGAGCCTCAGCCTGACCTACACCCTCCAGACCCTCTGGGGGCTCAGCCAGGAGAGCCTGACCCACACCCTCCAGACCCTCGGGGGGCTCAGCCAGGGGAGCCTCAGCCACACCCTCCAGACCCTCTGAGGGCTCAGCCAGGGGAGCCTCAGCCTGACCTACACCCTCCAGACCCTCTGGGGGCTCAGCCAGGAGAGCCTGACCCACACCCTCCAGACCCTCGGGGGGCTCAGCCAGGGGAGCCTCAGCCACACCCTCCAGACCCTCTGAGGGCTCAGCCAGGGGAGCCTCAGCCTGACCTACACCCTCCAGACCCTCTGGGGGCTCAGCCAGGAGAGCCTGACCCACACCCTCCAGACCCTCGGGGGGCTCAGCCAGGGGAGCCTCAGCCACACCCTCCAGACCCTCTGAGGGCTCAGCCAGGGGAGCCTCAGCCTGACCTACACCCTCCAGACCCTCTGGGGGCTCAGCCAGGAGAGCCTGACCCACACCCTCCAGACCCTCGGGGGGCTCAGCCAGGGGAGCCTCAGCCACACCCTCCAGACCCTCTGAGGGCTCAGCCAGGGGAGCCTCAGCCTGACCTACACCCTCCAGACCCTCTGGGGGCTCAGCCAGGAGAGCCTGACCCACACCCTCCAGACCCTCGGGGGGCTCAGCCAGGGGAGCCTCAGCCACACCCTCCAGACCCTCTGAGGGCTCAGCCAGGGGAGCCTCAGCCTGACCTACACCCTCCAGACCCTCTGGGGGCTCAGCCAGGAGAGCCTGACCCACACCCTCCAGACCCTCGGGGGGCTCAGCCAGGGGAGCCTCAGCCACACCCTCCAGACCCTCTGAGGGCTCAGCCAGGGGAGCCTCAGCCTGACCTACACCCTCCAGACCCTCTGGGGGCTCAGCCAGGAGAGCCTGACCCACACCCTCCAGACCCTCGGGGGGCTCAGCCAGGGGAGCCTCAGCCACACCCTCCAGACCCTCTGAGGGCTCAGCCAGGGGAGCCTCAGCCTGACCTACACCCTCCAGACCCTCTGGGGGCTCAGCCAGGAGAGCCTGACCCACACCCTCCAGACCCTCGGGGGGCTCAGCCAGGGGAGCCTCAGCCACACCCTCCAGACCCTCTGAGGGCTCAGCCAGGGGAGCCTCAGCCTGACCTACACCCTCCAGACCCTCTGGGGGCTCAGCCAGGAGAGCCTGACCCACACCCTCCAGACCCTCGGGGGGCTCAGCCAGGGGAGCCTCAGCCACACCCTCCAGACCCTCTGAGGGCTCAGCCAGGGGAGCCTCAGCCTGACCTACACCCTCCAGACCCTCTGGGGGCTCAGCCAGGGGAGCCTCAGCCACACCCTCCAGACCCTCTGAGAGCTCAGCCAGCCCTGCCGGGAGGACTCGGGCTCCTCTGGGCTCCAGTCGGGGTGCGGAGCCCGCAGTATGAGGGCCCTGGTGGAGGGCCTCCCTCTGCCTGGGTGGCTTGGCTGGGACAGGCCCCGCCCAGGAGTCCCTATCATCTGGGTCTGAGGTCTGGAAGTGTGTGCTGGGCCCCGCTGGGGACTGGGCCGGGGGAGAAGTCCCCTGGGGAGGGGGGCCAGCCCCCAGAGGAACAAGCACTTCGAGTGCAGCTGCCACCAGGCCCCCTGACTCCCCAGCTGGAGCCGCGGGGAGAAATGACTCCCCAAAGAAGTGGGTCTCAGGGCCAGGCCCGGGCCCTTCCTGAGGGTGCGCGCCGCGACGCTCCACGGGCCGCGTTGCACTGAGGTCCTGCCCACCTGGGTCCACTGCTCTCCCTTCCTCGGGCCTGGTTGTCACCCCAGGGGGGCTCCTTGGGGCCCCATTGGAATCTGAAGATGGCTCCCGACCAAATAGCAGATCGTGCTGCTCTGAGATGGAGATCTGCCTGACCACTCGGGGTGTCTGGGGGGCTGAGGGGGATGTGGGGGTCGCGGGCGGGCTCCACAGGAGCTGTGGGGTTCTGTGCCAGGGGCTGTTGAAGCTGTTCAGGAGCCGGTCCCAGTCATCATTGTCCTCGAACAGTCCCGGCAGGGGCGCCTCCTCAGAGGAGACCGCCTGAGGGTCGGGAGCCTCGTCCTCACCTGCTCTGGGGACACTGGAAAGGGGTGGGAGCTCAGGTCAGGGAGGCAGGCGGACGCACACCAGTCCCGCCTGCAGCCCTCACACAGCTGACACCTCAGTTGCACACGAGACCTGTGAGTGAGTGTGAATGTGCATGTGTGTGTGAGTGTGTGTGTATGAGTGTGTGTGAATGTATTCAGGTGTGTGTGTGTGTGAGTGTGTGAGTACGTGAGTGGGTGTGTGTGAATGTGTATAAGTGTGTGTGTGAGTGTTGAGTGTGTGTGTGAGTGCGTGAGTGCATATGTGTGTGCATGAGTGTGTGAGTGCGTGTGTTAGTGTGTGTGTGTGTGAGTGTGAGTGTGTGTGTGAGTGTGAGTGTGTGAGTGTGTATGAGTGTGTGTGAGTGCATGAGTATGTGTATGAGTGAGTGTGAGTGTGCATGTGAGTGTGTATGTGAGTAAGTGTAAGTGTGTGTGTGAGTGAGTGTGTGTGAGTGTGTGTGTGTGTGAGTGCGCGTGTGAGTGTGTGTATGTGAGTGAGTGTGAGTGTGTGTGTGAGTGTGTGTGTCCAAATCCCAGGTGTGGCCTTGGGCACATGACTGTCGCTCTGCCCTTCAGTTTCCTTGTCTGGGGAATGGGCCTGACAGTGTCGTGGGGTCTATGAGGGGCCGTGTGTGCTGTGCTGACAGCCGGAGCACAGCCCCTCCCTCCTCCAGGAAGCTCCTGGTCCCCACCCCAGCCTGGGCGGCAGCCACCTGCCTCGGCTCCTTCTCCACCTGCCAGGACACGCGGCTCCTGGCGAAGTTCAGGTGCCCCTGGGTCATCTGCAGCTGCTCCTGCACCTGCTCCAGCCGCCCAGCCAGGTCCCGCTGGGCCTCCCGAAGCTGCAGCTTCTCGGAGCCGGCCTCCCGGTGTGCGCTGCTGAGGCGCTGGAGCTCGGCCTCCAGCTGCAGGAAGGGACAGGAGGGGGGGTGAGGGGACAGAAGCCAGCTGCCCTCCAGGACAACCGACAGCCCCCCAGGCCATTGTGGGGCACAGGTCCAGGTCCCCAAGGCCCAGCTTAAAGCAGGACTGGAGGGGTGACCCTCCTTCCTAACTGACTTCATGACCTCCCAGCGGGAGGGAGGTTTGAGTTGCTGGGTGGAGAGGGCACAGGGAACTGCAGAAACACAAACTGCCATGGCCAGGAGGCCGGCCTGTGGGGCCACGCCCTCCATCTGTCTGCAGGGAGCTCCTGGTCCAGCAGCCAGTCCCACGACTGGGAGACGGAGAGCTGCTGCCCACGCCGCGGGAGGCAAAGCCCTCCAATGGCCCAGGGCCCTGCACAGCCCCCCCCACCCCGTTACTTCTCTGACCTCCTCTCCCACTGCCACTCTCCCCTCTGTTCCAGCCACAGGTCTCCTTGCTGATCCTTGAACACTCGCAGCGCATGGGCCTTTGCACTGACGGTTCCCTCCTGCCTGCTCTTCCCTGCTCATCGCATGGCCCGCCCCTCACCTTCTTCAGGTCTTTACTCCAATGTCTTCATCTATCAAAACCCTCTGTCCCCGGCCCGGCTTCACTCTATTCTCCTCCGCACTTTGTTATCTGATATGTTATAGGTTTTCTTTGCTTGTTTTACCCTCCGTCTCCCTGACCAGACAATAACTCTGTGGGCAGAGGCTGTGTGTCATGTTCCTCAGAACCTGGGACTGCCCGGCACATAGTAGGTGCATCGTAACTAGCTGTTGGGTGAAGGGATGAAGGGCCTGGGACAGAGCTTCAGGGGGGACAGGACACTATGGCCCCACGTGGAAGTCCGACCTTCTCCCTCGGCAGGAGGGGCCTGGTGCCTCGGGGGCACCTGGGGCACCAGCCAAGGCAGCGCTGGGAGAGCAGCCGAAGGGATGCTGGTGTCCGACAGCCCAGATGTGAGTTACTGCGGTCGGTGGTTTAGAAGTTGAAGCGCGAGACCGTGGGGCAGGGTCTCAGGCCAAAGGCTCAGCCACAAGGAGACCAGGAAGTGACCATCAGCTACCGGACCCAGTGTCAGGGCAGCAGATCCTCTGCCCGGGGCCAGGTCAGATTCAGAGACAGGAACAGCCATGATGGGTAAAGCACCGGGCACCTCACCGGGTTTTCTAAGGCAAGAGTTCTGAACCCCCCTTCTCGGGGAGGAAGTTAGAAACCTGCCAAGGCCGCTCAGCTGCCCACGGAGACGAGAGTGGACACCACCTCCGGCCCAGCCTCCCCAGCAGCGAGGCCTGGGGTTTGCCCTGCGCTTTCCTGCTCCAAGCGCTTTCCACTTATCGCCTCGTGTTACACACCAGCCGGGAGGTGCAATAGATGTGGCCAGTCCCGTTGCGCAGGCGGAGAAACTAAAGCCGGGCAAGCCAAGGTATTTCCTCAGGTTTGCACTGGAACCACAGGGATTTGCACCCACCCCTTCTGGCTCCTGTCCCCCTGCTCCCGCTGCCCTACCTGGCTCACCTCAGAAAGGGCCACCACGCCTTTCCCAGGGGCCACCCTCATGCATCCTCAGGCGGGGGGCCAGCGTCTGAGTCCTCAGGGACCGGGCTCCGGCCGCCCGCACTCACCTCCCTCTGGCCCTCGGCCAGCTGCTGCACCTCGCGCTCCTTGGCCTCCAGGACCTCCTGCATCTGCGAGCTGAGGGCCAGGTCCCGGGAGTCACTCTGAGGAGAGAGAGGCCTCAGGCCCTGGGCGGCAGCATCTAAAACCCAGCCAGGCTTCACCTCCCCCTGGGCCTGGGGCGCAGGGTCCCAGCGGAAGGGGTCTCAGGACAACTTCCCTGGCTCAGGCCTGGATTGTGGCAACAAGGACACCGAGGCCCAGCGAGGGGGACCAGCCCCAGGGGACAGAGCGAGACCCCCAGAGAGGGGACGGGGCTCGGCACTCCTCACCCCATCTCCTGGTCAGGGGTGTGAGAGGACCCAGCCACCTCCTGCCACCCCACACTGGCTGGGCACCGGCCCCACGTCTGGGCCAGCAGAGGGGTCCAGGGCAGGGGAGGGCAGGCTGCCGGGAGCCCACCTTGGCCTGCAGCTGCTGCTTCTGCCGGCCGATCTGCTGCTCCATCTCCTCGTACAGCTGCTGGACCTCGCGTTGGTGGTCAGAGTCCCGCCTGGAAGGGGTGGGAGGTGGGCCGGGCAGCGCTTCAGCGACCCCGGGCCCTGCTGCCGCCAGAGGCAGCCCGGACCTGGTTTGGAGTCCATCTACTGCTCAGCTCGCTTGGTCAGGGATCCCCGACCCTCGTTACCCTGGAAACGGTTATCCCAATGGCAGCCCCTGACCCACGCAACCCTGACATTGGTCACGCGGATCCCATCACCTGACTCCTGTAGCCATCGCCAAGATATTGGTCCCCTGGCCCTGTCACATGGTCCCCACCACTTCACACCCTGTCCCCACATCCCTCTGTCACCATCCCCCTGCCTCCATAGCTCAGCCCCCCTGCCTCCCAGAGTGGAAGGGAGGGCCATCCCCAGGGCTGCCACATGCATTGCCATCTACATGAGTGGCGCTCCTGGAGTTGGCTGCCACAGTGGCCCTGCACCAACACACACTTGGCATCCCACTCTGGACAAAGGCCAAACTCTGTCCTCCCCACACCCCCAAAGCCAGCCCTTCCTCCAGCTTCGCTCCGCCCATCCCAGCCTCCAGGCCCTGCGTGGCCTTGGCCTCCATCCTTCTGCAGCCGAGGGAATCCCATTAAGATTCAGCCGCTACATGCAGAGCTCCCACTACATGCAGACACCCAGTGGGCGCGAACCCCCACCCACTCACTTCCTCAGGGTCAGCTCCAGAGCCTCCTTGTCAGCCCGTGCCTCCTGCAGGCGGCTGGTCATCTGCGCCAGGAAGCCCTCCAGGTTGCCCGCCAGCTGGGGCTCCTCCTGCCTCAGCTTCCCCCACAGCTGCCAGATCTCCTGCCTGGGGAGGGGGGAGCCAGAGATTAGACCTGAGGGGGCCCAGGAAGCAGAGGGGGCCCCGTTCTCCATGTGAATGGCAACACTCCGAGAGACTGGAGCACCTGGGCTACAAAAACCTATTGACCTCTGTAGGTGCAGCCAAATGCCATGCCCCCCAGGAGTCTCTCCCAGGTGTGCCCAGGGAGAGGCCCTTCTTTTTTTGAATCCTCCCCCAGGGATATTTTTCCATTGATTTTTAGACAGAGTGGAAGGGAGGGAAAAGGAGAGGGAGAGACAGCGAGAGAAACATCAGTGTGAGAGAGACACATTGATGGGTTGCCTCCCACACACACCCCAACCTGGGGCTAGGATCAAGCCTGCCACTGAGGTACGTGCCCTTGACCGGAATCGAACCCGGGACCCTTCAGTCTGGGGGTTGACGCTGTAGCCACTGAGCCAAGCTGGTTAGGGCTGCCCTCTCCCTTCTTGAACCCCACAGTACCCTGGTTCTCTGTGGTTTGGTGATTGATTGTGGGGAGGGGGACTGGGAGCCCGATGGCCCAGGGCCTCCGCTGCCTTCTCTCTTCCCCACGCCCTAGCTGTGTGATCTTTGGCAAGTACCATGCCCTCTCTGGGCTTGTTTGTAAAACAGGGAGGCTGATACCTGCCCAGCAAGTTCTCCAGAGAGTGAGACACGCCCAGTGAAAGCACCCGCTTGGGCCTGGCACATGGTTGGCACTTGCTGTATGTGAACACAGATGCCAGAGAGCTGAGAGCAGGCCAAGCTGCCAAGGAGGTGAACGGCTCCCACCACGCCTGGCCCTGCAGCCTGTACCCTGCGTCCCACCCTGCCTGCCCCACAACCCGGGCCTGCCCTCTGAGAGCCGTTCCCACAGCCCTGGGGGCAGGCGACCCCCTCGCTGGCTCTGACCCCCTGTGGCAGATGGGGGTGTGGGAGGGGCATTTTTAGGCAGGGCCCCCCTTTCTTTGAGCGAGTAAACCCCAAGAGCCCCAAACCAGAGCCAGTTAGGAGGGAACACCCTGTCTCGAAATCTCCCAACCCAGGGCATCACCGTCCTCACACCGCTCAAGTGGGGACCCTCTTTTTGGGTTAAGAAAGGCACCCTCAGAATGTGAGGACCCGTGGGAGGCTGCCCCAGCTCGGTAACCCTCCGGAGGAGAGATTCTAGGGCGGGACAGGGCAGGGGCGGGGCCAGGGCTTATCTTCTCCCCAAAGCTCTGCCTCACTCCGCAGCCAGGGAAAGCAGGTCAGAGGTTACGCCACTTGCCCCACGTCACACAGCTAACAAGTGGCCAAACCAGAATTTGCACCCAGCTCTACCTGGTCCCACTTTCACACTGTGTCCAGGCGAGGCCTCGCCTACGCGGACTGGCAGTGCCCGTCCTGCCCCCGCCCCCCTCCCCACACACACACACACACTGTGCTGGCCTTACTCAGGAAGTGAGTGGTCACCCCCCAGCTGCTCCATGAAGGCGAGAAACGCCTCCTTCTCCTCCGCGTCCGCCTCCTCCAGCACGGGGAAGCTGGTGGCCGCGGACCCGCGCTTGGACGACAGTGGCCTCCTTCCGCGGACCCTCTGGCTGCTCGGGCTGGAGCCAAAGATACTCTCTGTGGACAGAGGGGGACAGAAAAGAGGGGAGTGGGGTTGGGCTCAGCCCCTGGCCCCTCACCTTGCTCGTGTCAGCATTTTGAAAAACCCTAACTTTTGTCTGTCCTGAGTCTCCTCCCTTAAGCCCCCCCAGCCGAGAATGGCCTGCTCCAGCCCTTGGGGGAATAATTATATCCGTTCTGGTCACATTTCTACAGGGCCATGTTCATCATTCCTCATGTCAGCCAGGGAGGCTACTGACGGCAGCACTGTGCCCATTTTACACATGAACATGCGAGGCCCAGAGAGGCCTAAAGAGCTGCTGGAAGTCACACAGCGGCTCCATGGAGGCCAACACATTCTTCCTTCACCCAGAATATTTATTGAGCACAGAATAGTTATGTGCTGGGGACAAAAATGGCCCAAATCCTTGTCCTAGTAGAACTGACATTGTAGTGAGTGCCTAAAAGGACACTTTTTAAAAAGTAAATTTGCTAAGTGAGCTAAAGGAATAAACAGGACCATTTCCGTTGCTACTGGGGGCTACTTTAGAGCGAGTAGTTAGGTGTGCCCTGAAGACTTTGAACCGAGATGAGAGTAGCAAGAAGAAGCAAGTCATGTGCCTTCCTGGGGAAGCGTACTCCAGGCAGAGAGAACAGCACGTGCAAAGGCCCTGCGGTAGGAAACAGACTGGCACACCGGAGGAGGCGAGTGGCACTGAGTGAGCCGAGAGGCTGGCAGAGTCTGGCTGGTGCTGCCCTGTGGGCCCAGGAACAGGTGTAAATTGTGTTGCACAGGCAGGGGCAGCCCTGGGGTGCTGGGCAGGACTGGATACTGATAGGAAGATGGACCTTGGGGGTGCATGGACAACAATGTTCCCTCTGCCCCCATCCTTGATTCCAGACCCCAATTCCCCCTCCCTACTCCCGGCTTCCCAATCACCAGAACCAGAGCACCCACCTCCTGGGCAGCCCCAACCTATAAATGCAGATTCCTGGCCTCCTTCTCTGTTGCCCGCCAAACTTTTGGAGACCAGCAAACCAAGAACCCTAGATGGCTCTGCATTAACGTAAGGCCAGCTGGGCTCTGCAGGGTCTCGAAGGACACCACACCTCCCACTCCCTGGGCCAGTCTCACCCCCGGAGAAGGGGGAGTATCGTTCCCTCTGGTCTTGGTCTCTCTAGTCTCACCCCCGCAGAAGGGGGAGTATCAGAAGGGGGAGTATCGTTCCCTCTGGTCTTGGTCTCTCTAGGTCCTTTGGGGCCTGTCTGGAGAAGCGGAGTGGAGGTAGCCCTGCTCAGTGAGGACTAAAGGCCTGGGAAGCCCCACCCCCTAAATATCACCCTTTGCTGCTCCCTGGGACCTAAATTCCCTTCACCAAAGCCGGGCTGTGAACTTCCTCAGAGGGAAACAAGGCTGGGGTCTCAAGAAGGGGGGGGGGGGTTGGTTGCTTAACTTCTTGCTCAAGGGAAGCCTTTTGTTGGGGAGAAGACAGGGAGGCATCAGAAAGCAAACCTGGCAGCCTCTCTAGAGAAGGGGGGTGCTGAGGGGACCCCCAGGCCAAGAACGGCTCTGGCCGGTGGGAGAGGAAGCGATCCCATCTCCTGGGCTAGAGTCTTAAGGCTCAAACCACCTGCCTTCCCACCAGGCTGAGTGTCCTCGTCTCCACAGTCACCAGGATTGTCTTCCACACCCTGAGCTCCCTTGGGGGTGCTGTGAGGGTCCCCTGGTTGCTAAGGTCTCACTGTTGCCTGTCCGTCAGCCCAGCCTGGCCCCGTGCTGGGCTCACTGCAGCGATGCCTGCCCGTGCGGCCAGCCCCCACAGCGCCTCCTCCCGGGACGGCCAGCCCCCACAGCGCCTCCTCCCGGGACGGACATACTCAGCCCAGAGCTGAACTCTTCCAGGGAGAGGTGTCCCTTCCGCTCCACATCCACCCAGTCAAAGATCATCTCCGGCTCCTCCTCGCTGCCCAGGAAGCTGAACTTGGCCACCTGCAAGGAGGGGGTAGATTGGGTGCTGTTCCCACTGGGCCACCCTCAAAAAATAGAGGCGTCTGTCATCAGCCGCCCCCACCTTCCCTCTCCCCAGTTTTGGCGTCCCACGCCTGCTGAGCCTGAGCCAGAGCCTGCCCTGCGGCTCCCGGACCCGGACCCTGTCCGAGGCAGCCTCAGCAGAGCCTTGAACTTCTCCACACCTTCCCTATCCTCCCTCCTACGTCAACATTTGCCTGTCCTGAGTCTCCTCCCTTAAGGACCCTGATCAAGGACAGTGGGGAATCCACCCCAGATTGTGTTTATCGGAGTCCAAAAATTAATCTGGAACTTGAAAATAAGTCCCCGGGGTGGACAGCATGTTCCTCAGGGGCAAAAGCCCCCGAGCATCTTCTAGAGGAAGGCGCAGAATTCATCTCGTGGAGCTGCTGAAAGGGCCCAGACTAGAGAAAGTCACGGGTTAACTTGTAGGTTTTGTCCGAGAGAGATGTAAGTCGTTTCTGTCCAATGGAACAGATGACCCCAAAGATTTACGGCCTATTGGACATTAACCAGCTTTTAAAACTCCAACTCAGCATTTCTAACATTTCCTTGTTAAATTTCCTAGTTTTTAAAATGCTCTTTCAACCATTCATAACCTCTCTCAATTATTGAGTTAAATAAACCTTTGATGATTCATCTTAGTTTTTGCCTAAGGGGCATGAGTGTACCTTCCTGGAAGTTACATTTGGACAGTTTTGGAGGTTCCATGGAGATGCCCAATGGACTCAGCTGTCGGAACCAAGGAAGCTGCTTTGCTGGGGAAGTGAGCCGGCACTTGGGGCGCGTGGAGGGAGTCCTGAGTGTGATAGAGCTTTAAGTCCGCTGACTCTGTGTCTCTAGTTTTCTTTTGCGGAATTTGCGTTTTTTATTTTGGTGGCAGCAGTGGTGGGGAAGACAACAGAAAGTCGGATTTGCTCATCTTCTGTGGGTGGTGGCAGTGTTTGCTTTTCTACGTGTGACTGCCCATTAGTTAGGAGTTGTGTTCCCACTGGGAGGGAGAGCCGCTTTTTGAGACCTGGACTGGTGAGTTTTTCTGTCTCCGTGCTGACTTTTGACCTGTGGCTGGAGTCGTAAAAATAAAGTCAGAGTCACTCTATGTTTGTGTGTCTACATCATCCGTAATCAGAGAGGCCTTATCTCTTACTGTGGGTGTGAAATAACTTCCTACTTCTGGAGGTATTAATAGCTTAGAGTCCAGGGGTTCTGTATTGATTGGTTTGTAGAGACAGCTAAGTGTCTACATAAATCTAATGTTTCCCGAAGTCAGAGGAAATAAAGAAACCAAATTTCTATGCTTTAGATGTGCTCAGCTTTTTTGTTTTAAGTCCCCCATACAAGAAGTTGTTAGCTCAGAAAACTTTTAAGGAGCCAGGTTCAATAATTAAGGTGAATCTTTGGACAAATGAGATTAGTTTTAAAATCTGGGTTACAAGACACAGATAATAGTTATATCTGTGTTTTCTCTGCTTTATATTAAATACTAGAGGCCCAGTGCACGAAATTCGTGCACGGAGGGGGGGTTCCCTCAGCCCAGTCTGCACCCATTCCAATCAGGACCCCTTGGGGGGGGTATCCGACCGCTGGTGGGATCAGGCCTAAACTGGCGGTCAGACACCACTCTCATAATCTGGGACCACTGGCTCCTAACAATTCACCTGCCTGCCTGCCTGATCTCCCCTAACCCCTCTGCCTGCCTGCCTGATCATGCCTGATCACCCCTAACTGCCTCTGCCTGCCTGCCTGATCACCCCTAACTGCCTCTGCCTGCCTGCCTGATCACCCCTAACTGCCCTCCCCTGCCAGCCAATTTGGTTCTGATTGGTCAGTTTCTATGCCAGTCAGCATCAAAATCTCCACCGCCTAGGCAGCTTTTGGCTCCTTACATTCACTCAGATTTTGTTCTGATTGGTCAGTTTCTATGCCAGTCAGCGTCTCTGGGCCTATCAATGGGGCCTGATCAGAATAGCTGGGCTGACCAGCAGCCCTGGTGGAGGCCTGGAGAGAAATGGAGGCAGGGCTGCTGGCCAGGCCGGGAGAGAAAGAGAGGCAAGTTCTGATCAACAGCTGCCACAGAGACTACAGATCAGACCCTGCCTCTCTCTCTGCAGGCCTCTCTCTGGGCCTGATCCGCAGCCCCCTAGGCAGTCAGTGCTGAGTCTGGGTGCCTGCAGCGGCCACAGTCAGTGCTGGGTTGTGACCCAGCACTGACTTCCCGTCTGGTCAAAGTCCCAGTGATTGTTATGACCCTGGCTCTTTATTATATAGACTAGAGGCCCGGTGCACAAAAATTTGTGCACTGGGGGGGGGGGG
>NW_005370687.1:49351-60521 GCF_000412655.1 Myotis brandtii
GGGAACGTTGGCTTCCTCCGTCACTGAAGCAAGCAAGCCTCCTGTTCGCTTCAAGCTGCTTGGCTGCCGGCCGCCATCTTGGTTGGCAGTTAATTTGCATATCGCCCTGATTAGCCAATGGGAAGGGTAGCGGAGGTACGGCTAATTACCATGTTTCTCTATTATTAGATAGGATGATACAAGTATACATTTTATTTTTTTAAGGCTTGGATTTGTTTTTTTGTGAAGAAACTAGTTCATCTGAATGTCCTGCACTTCTTATTTTGTCTTACTGATCAAATAAGCTAACATTATCTGTACATAATGTTTAGGGTTATAAAAATATTAGAATTATACACCTGAAACCTATATAATTTTATTAACCAATGTCACCCAATAAATTCAATAAAAATAAACAAGTACATGCCCTGGCCAGTGTGGCTTGGTTGGTTGACCATAGTCACGTGCACCAAAAGGTCACTGGTTTGATTCCCGGTCAGGCCACATGCCCAGGTTATACATTTGGTCCCTGATGGGGGTGCATGCAGGAGGCAACTGATCAATGTTTCTCTCTCACTCTCCTTTCCTCTCTCTTTAAAATCAATAAAAATACATTTAAAAATTAAACAAATAAACAAGTACATAAAAAAGAAAATCTGTTAAAGAGAGAAAAGTTAAACCCAATTGTGCACATCTGAAGAAAAAGATTATAACAATTTAAATTTGTGTTCAACTAAATTGATTAATTATTCTAAACAAATTTTATATCAACAGTACTTATATTTTGTAGTATGTCATTTTAAACATACTTTCCAAGATTTTTAGTAACATGAAAAACTTGAATGAATAAAAATTAATTAAGAAAATGTAATACTGATAGTTTAATTGCTAAGCATAATTGTAAGCTTGTGTCTTTTACTTCTTACTTTTATGTGCTGGAGAGCAGCTATATCTTTGGGTCATGTTAATGAGTGAATTCATTTTTGACACTTTAGATAGTTGTGCAAGAGAAAGTAGGGACTCAAGTAGATATTTGTACATCTATATTCAGAGCAACAGTATTCACAAAGCTTAAAGATGGAAGCAACTCAAATGTCTACCAAGGGGCAAGCGGATAGATGAAATGTGGTAGATACGTACAATGGAATATTATTCAGCCTTAAAAGGGAAGAAAATTCTGCAATATACTACAACATGAATGAACCTTGAGGACAAACACTGTATGAGTCCACTTATATGAGGGACCTATAGTAGTCAAATCACAGAGATAGAAAGTAGAATTGGGGAGATGGGAGAATGGGAGCTAGTGTTTAATGGTCCCAGAGTTTCAAGAAGAAGAGTTTCTGGAGATGGGTGGTCATGATTGCACAACAATGTGAATTACTTAATATCACTGAAATGGTAAGTTTTACGTTAGGTGTATTTTATCACAATTTTTTTTTAAGTTGTGCAAGGGACATGTGTGACTGCAGAAAGTCGTGTTAAGTGTCCTTGTGAGCTCTGCTAGTCTGCTGAAATGCTTGTATAATCTCAATTACTTACCCCCAATTCATTCCGAGGTTAATTACTTTGGTTAAAAGTTGTAGTCACTACGGGTGTTTGAAACTATACTAGAAACGTTAGGGACAGAGAAATCCACTGTGTCTGCAAGGAAAATGGGGTGTGTTTTTGTCTTGAAGGGATAAAGGAAGTGGTTTTTTGTCTTAACGTGTCCGGTTGTTCCAGAACATGAAAAAATATAAAGGCCACAACCTGAATGGATAGAGAATCGTAGAAAGTTACTGAACGGGAGTCTTTCTGCCTTGATTTATAATACCTGAGTCTGAAAATTAGCTATGAAATATGTTAACATTTTGCCAAATTTGCCTCAGTTTTGATGGGTTTAAAAATAAATTAAGTCCTAGCTGGTTTGGCTCAGTGGATAGAGCATCGGCCTGCAGACTGAAGGGTCCCGGGTTCGATTCGGTCAAGGGCGCATGCTCTTGTGGGCTCCATCCCCAGTAGGGAGCACACAGGAAGCAATCGATCAATGATTCTCTCTCATCATTGCTGTTTCTATCTCTCTCCCTCTTCTTTCCTCTCAGAAATCAATAAAAATATATTATAAATAAATAACAAAACTTGTGAAACTCCCTTGTGTTACATCAATGCAAAACTAGAATTGGGCTCCATCTCTATTAAAATTATAAATTGAGCCCCTAGCAAGGGTTAGAAAGAGGTTACTATTTATCTTCTGTGTAAGTTGCCCAGATAACTGATTCCACTTCTCAGCAGAAAAATCCCTTCTGCTATGTTTGGCTTTATCATATTCTATTTTTTAAAAAACAAGAACCTAAGGTACCTCTCTTACGAAAGAGCTCAACACCCTTGCAATTGTGTCACCTTCTTCTATGTTTATTCCGAAAGATGGCATTTTCTTGTCACTTTGATTAAATAGGTAACCGAGTAGTACTATTTCTCAGGCTCCCATGAGCCTGCCTTAAACTAGTGGCCACATTTCTCTGATAGCTCTTTTGATTTTGCCTTCCAATATCAGATCCTAAATTTAGAAAAAAAGAAACTTCAGGATATCTTTCCATATATTTATTAAATACTTCACCACTATTCTAAGAGCATGATGGGCAAGAAATAACAAGTGTTGGTGAGGCCTTGGGGAAAAGGAAACCCTTGTGCAGTCATGGTGGGAACATAAATTGGTGCAGCCACTATGGAAAACAATATAGAGGTCCCTCAAAAAACTGAAAATAGAGCTCGGCCAGGTGGCTCAGTTAGTTGGAGCGTCGCCCCATATATCAAAAGAGTGCAGGTTCGATTCCGGGTCAGGGCACATACCTAGGTTTTTGTTCGATGCCCAGTCAGGGTGCATGTGGCAGGCAACCCATTGCTGTTTCTCTCTCACATCAATGTTTCTCTCTCTCTCCTCTCTCTCTCTCTCTCATCAATAAACATATCCTCAAGTGAGGATTAAAAACAAAAATCTATTCAAAATTTTTAAAAATAGAACTACCATATGACCCAGCAATTCCACTTCTGGGTATTTATCTGGAGAAAATGAAAACACTAATTCGAAAAGAGAAATGCTCCCTGTGTTCACCGCAGCATTGTTTACAGCAGCCAAGACATGGTACAACCCGAGCGCCCCTCATGGGCGAATGGATGGAGAAGACGTGATGTACTGTGTGTGTGTGTGTGTGTGTGTGTATATATATGTATATATATGTGTGTGTGTATATATTTGAGCGTACTAAATACTTCTATTTTAAAAGTAGAAAAAGTACACTACAAAATGATTAAAAGTATAGCATAGTAAATATGTAAACCAGTAACATAGTCATTTATTATCATCATCAAGTATTATGTACTGTGTGTGTGTGTGTGTGTATGTATATATATGTATATATATGTGTGTGTGTGTGTGTATATATATATATATATATATATATATTTAAATTTTTAAGTTCATTAAGATTAATTAATACAATTGTGTTTAACACCTGCTTCTAAAAGATAAGCTGATCATGATCAATAAAAAATATTGTAATCTTTGTTGCCTGTAGAAGAACATGAAAACTGAGGCTTTAGCCTGTAATAAAATCTGCTATTAAACGTGGCTTGGGAGCAAAACAGAAGAGCATTGTAGGAAGAACATCAACTCAGAAGAGATGGTGGCCTCTCCTGGGATGTTTATGGAGGTAAATGCCACTAACACAACTATTTCAGAAGTTGCATGCTGTACCGGAAGGCCACGGAGATTGTTCAACGCCGTCACTACCTCAGGGGAAACGCTGGTCAGCCCTTGTGCATAGCTCTGTCCCCAGTAGAGAGCTTGGCTCTCGTCCACTCTAATGTTATTAGTTCCTGTGACAGATAACCACAGCCGCTCAAGCTCCCTAAGTAAGCGTGTGCTTTGCCCGAGGCTCAGTGAACAGCTGCAGCCACAGTCTGACCAGTAGAGAGCTTGGCTCTCGTCCACTCTCTACAGTAGTTCCTGTAACAGGTAACCACAGCCGCTCAGTCTGCCTCCTAAGTAAGCTTGTGCCTTGCCCGAGGCTCAGTGAACAGCTGCAGCCACAGTCTGTGCTCCGGCAGGACAGACCGAAGCTGAAGCTGGGGGAGGGACTGCGCCCGCTTCTCCGCGCTGCGGGCGCTCCCCTGGGGAGGGACACCGAGCCAACCCCCTTCAGCCTGAGCCCAGCAGCTGCCGGCTCTCCAAGGTCCCCCAGAACAAGAACTAGTTCCACGGAACCGAGTGAAGGGTCCAGGGAAATCTGGTCGTGGTATTTGTTGGGAACATCGTTGGTATTATTTTTATGGACCTATGAGAAAGTCCTGTCTTCCGGAGCTATCTCTAACCTTCAGTTTAGTAGGTGATGGCTTTTGTAAACTGAAATTAAACATATTAAATGGTATCTGAATCTCACAGGTCCCTCCTGATTTAGAAACCAGTACTTTTACTTTCCACGCAACATCGTCCTTCACACAGGTGCAGTAAGAATCTGTCCTCCTTTTGTGGAGCTAGATTAGATAAATCAGTTGCGTAACTGTAGTGTCATATTGCAGGGTGATTGGCATCCAATCAGGTGTGACAAATCCACTGTGAGGAAGACGGAGCCAACCCCTGCCAAGCCCTCCTAGGAGCCAGGTGATAAGGAAGGCCATTCTGGGCAGGAGGGGGACCCTAGAAAAGTTGGGGACCCCAAGAAGAAAGCCCCTCACATTTATAGAGCCTGCAGACAAAAGCTGGTGGAAAGAAAGAGAGTCTTGGGTTGGTTTCTTGGCCTTAGGAGAGACATTGGGTGGCCAGCTTCAGTCTGGAAAGGGCCACATCCCTGGTACCCGCCAGCCCTGGGCAAACTGGGGCAGATGGTCACGCTAGACAGCAGAGCCACGAGCAGAGGTTGTAAAAGCCTGAAACTTGGGAATAAGGTAGACAGCGCATTGTACAGACCAGAGGAATGCACTTAGTTCATCTCATTGTTTACCTTTAATTCAAAGTCCCAGACTTCTGGTTACTTGTTAACTTGTAGGTTTTTGTCCAGGAGAGATGGAAGTCATTCTGCCTAGCAGAACAGATGTCCCCCAAGATTGATGGCTGTTGGACATGAGTCATTTTTAAAACTGAACTCAGCAATTTCATCATAACGCTCCTCTGTCAAATTGCCTATAAATATCGCAAAAATCAAAAGAGCTCCTCAAATGCTCTTTGAACCCACCAGGGACATCTTACTGGCTCCCTTCTTAATTAGTAACAATAATTAATTAGGTAAGACCTTTGATAAGTGCTGATTTTTATATTTACTTCAAAGTCTTTTTTGTTATCCTTTTGAAAATTATATTTGAACATCGGCCATTCAGACCTTGCTGTGGGGCTGAGGCTGGGGGATAGGAAGGGCAGTTTTGCTGGGGGAAGGACAAAGTCCGGAGCAGGGAGCAGCATCGGGAGGAGGAGCAGGCCCAGCCAGACCTGAGCAGCCCACAGAGGCCCCTTTGCAGGGAGCGAGGAAAATCCAAAGAAAAATCTGTCCTTGCCCTAACCGGTTTGGCTCAGTGGATAGAGCGTCGGCCTGAGGACTGAAGGGTCCCAGGTTCGATTCCGGTCAAGGGCATGTACCTTGGTTGCGGGCACATCCCCAGTAGTGGGTGTGCAGGAGGCAGCTGTTCGATGTTTCTCTCTCATTGATGTTTCTAACTCTCTATCCCTCTCCCTTCCTCTCTGTAAAAAATCAATAAAATATATATTTTTTAAAAAATCTGTCCATCTGGTCAAGGCCACAGCCCAAGACTCCTCACCGGAACACACGACCATGGCTGACCTTATGTTTCCTTCAAGTTTCCGATCATCGACAAGGTTTGATTTCCAGGCCTCTAAGCTAGACTTCCCTGCTCAGTGGGCCTAAAAGTTACATCATTTGCAAGTTAGTTCTTTGGCTTAAAGTCCTTCCCTTTGTCAAAATGTAAATGTTTCTGAAAGAGGGTAACACACAGAGCCTTATCAGTCATTTGCACATTAGTATAAACAAATTCCTAGCCTTTTCTGAGGTCAAAGTTTAGATGAGAGAAAGGGAAAGAGCAGGCGAGCCCTGCGGTCCTGGGTGGCGGGAGCCTTGGAAAGGGATCAGGGTGGGACGGGGCCTCTGACTCACCGCCAGGTCCTCGCGGGTGACAAAGCCCCTCTCCGCGGCACCACAGGCCTGGAAGAAGCCCTGCAGCTCCTCCGCTGCCTGGGAGGGCCAGGACTCTGGAGCCACAGGGCCATCCTGGCCAGCAGCGGGCTCCCGTGTCTGCCGCCGCCGGCTGGAGCCCAGTTTCCGGCCTTTTCGGGCGGCTCTGTGCCCAGCCTCCATGCTGCTCTGGCCTGGGGACAGAGAATGGTGAGGGATCATTGCCTGCTGCACGGTCACAGCCGGCTGCAATCCCTCCCTGGCTCCCCGTTAGCCCTGGAGAGAACCCACCATGGGTGATGCCGCCCTGCCTGAGGCCTCCTGGCCTCCAGCACAGCCTGCCCAGGCCCTGCCCCTCCCGCTCCCTCGGCCTGGAATGCTCTTCCCCGCACCCTCGTCTTCAGATCTCTGCTCAACTGCCCAGGGTCTTCCCCGGCTGTTGAATAAGGAGGCCCTGTTCGGGACAGGTTCTGGTTTAGGCCTTGGGGTGGCTACACAGGCTCGTCCCGAGTCCCACGTCTGAAGGGCCAGCAGCACCTGGTGAGCCGTCCCTCCCGCTGCTCCTGCAGCTCACTTCCTCCCCCCTCCCCGAGGGGAGGGACCCCCCACAGCTGCCTCCTCCCTCTCAGTCACCTGCCTCCAGCCTTGCTTTCTCCCCAACACCATTTCTCTGCTCTTTCCACACGCCCACCCAGGAATCAGAATGTGACCCCCTTCACTCCCCACCCTCACCCCGCGCAGTCCACAGCACCCCTCCGAACACTCCCCACTCCCAGGAGGCCAGGTTCCCTCCCACCCTTGGTCCCTGTGCCCCAACCTCCAGACTCTCGTACCCCCTCACCTAGCTGACACCTCTTCCTCCCTCTGCTTCCTCCAAGAAGCCTTCCCTGCAGCCACCCCCAACTTCAAGTAGGGTTCAGTATGCCCCTGTCTGTGGCCCCACGATGCCCTGGGCTCCCCTATGGATGTCACTGTGCACCTTGTTCCACATTATCCTCAGCTCCTTAGCACATAGTAGGTGCTCAAGTAAGTGTCGTCCAATTCATTCATTAGGGTCCTTTCTTCTGTCATTGAAGGTCTTAGGTCAGTCAGTCAATTAATAAGGATTTTGATGGATAAGGCTTTGTCCACGTGAGGCCCCAGGGCAGGAGAAGGGGAGGCTGGGGTGTGGAAGGGGTAGTCGGGGGCCCGCCCTGGAGGGAATAAGTCCTGGTACATAAATGTATGGGGTGAGAGGGATTGATGTGCAATGGCCAGGCAGCTTCCTGTGGGCCTTGGCCAGGCTCTGAGGAGGTGGGTGGGGTTTAGGAGCAGTGAGCAGCAAGTGCAGAGAAACTGAGGCAGCAGGAGCCACCCCTCCGGGCTTTGTCTGTTGGGGCCAAAGGTCACAGACAGGCTGAGTGAGGGTCAGGGAGCCTGCCTCAGGGAAGATGGAAGGAGCCACTGGCCCAGCGCCCGTGGGCGGATTTCCTCACACGGGGTGCACAGGACGTGGATGAAGCAATCCTCACCCCCGGAGGCCCCCAAGCTTTGGTGAAGTCGTCTCCTTCTCTTCCTGTCTGTGTGTCTCCACCTGTGTCGCTCCTCTCCCCGTCTCTCTGCCTGCCACTCTCGGGCCTGCAAAGTCTGTTTCCGGTCATAGATGTCAAGCTGCAGTGGTGCTGGGCCGGGCTCGGCGCCGTGAGCCCATCGGGGCACCTCTGCCTGACCTCGGGCTGGGAAGCGGCCACCGTGGGAGCATCGGCTCCATGCGGACTGGCCAATGGGACCAATCCCCTGAGCAGTGACCAGCACCTCTTCTGAGACCCCCCTGCCCAGCCCCTGCCCCAGAGCCAGCACGCACTGCACTGGGGTGACCAGACCCGGCAGGTGGCGAGCAGGTGGTGAGCGAGGAGCAGTGCACCCCTCTGACCCCTGGGTGTGGAGAAGGGGCCCGGCAGGAGGCGAGGAGGCCGCTGCTCTGGAGTCAGGCTCCGCGCTTCGTCCTGCCGCTGGCCAGCGTGACCCGGGCAAGCCACGTGGCGTCCTGTACCTCGGTTTCCCCACGGGAACGTGAGAGGAGCCATGTTCACCACGGGGCTGCGGTGAGGACTGGGTGAGATCCTTAGAGGTGAGTCGCCACCCCTTCTGGCTTCACTTTCTCTGAGCGCTTGTCACCTTCCCAGATAGTCTTTTATCCGATTTTGTGTCATTTCCATCTCCTCTCAGGAAACACAAGCCTCCTGTGAGTCGGAAGTTTACCCTTTTGTTCTCTGCTCTATCCCCACCGCCTGGAGCCGAGCCTCACCTCGGTCGGCACCCGGCGACATTGTCCCATCTGTGACCCAGGAGAAGGCCTCGCCGCCGCCCAGCCCACAGTGACGGCTGGTGACGCGGCAACGGCGATGGTGCTGACAACGTGGAGAGGGTGACATTCCATTTGAGCCTCACAGAAGCCGGGTACTGTACAGACGCGATTTATACCCACTTGACAGATGAGGAAACTGAGGAGGGAGGGAGGGAGGGAGCACGACCACTTCCCGACAGATGCCTCTGGGTGGCAGGGGGCCCATCGGTGAGTCACAGACGCCCGGGAGCAGCCGTGGGCGTGACAGCCCCATGGGCGGGCAGAGGGGTGGCTTTACTCGCGGTTGTGGGATTTGGAAACTCGAGTTTCACACCCACTTCCTTTGAAGGAGATACAGGCAGATGATAACATTCCCACTGCGGAAGCTTCTAGAACCGCAGTGCTGGGGGAAGTCTCTGTGATGTGGGGCCACAGCGCGGAGCCTGTCAGCTCCATACGTCAGGGAAGGTAGGATCCTGAAGTCCATTCCCTGAGGCCACTTTCCAGGACACCAGACGCTCTTAACGTCCTTTGGGGGCAGCTCGCCGCTGCACCGCCCCGGCCACTCCCAGCTCCCAGCTCCCAGCTCCCAGCTCCCAGCGGGCGTTTGGTGTGAAAGCAGCACCCAGCCCTCTCAGCCGCCTCAGCACCAGCCCTGGGAGCCGGTCCGCCCTCCCTCCCAGGAGCCACGCCGCCTCCTTGTCCGTCAGGAGCCTGGGCAGAGGGACAGCAGGTGCCCTGCAGCCAGCACTGCCCAGAGCACCGGTGGCACCGTCAGAGCAGTGTCCCCCCAGGAGCCTCCGGCCCCCGCCAGGAGCAGTCTGTGCCCCTCAGGGCCAGGCACGGCCATCAGAGGCAGGGGGACACCCTCGGTCACCTCATCCGCACACGCTCACACTCCCTCAGCAGCTCCCACCAGCCAGCCTGGTGCTCACCACAGCCCCTCAGCCCTCGCAGCCCCGGGCGAAGGTCCCTGCCCTTCCGTCACTCAGAAACACAGGCCTTGGAGTCAGCAGCAGGGGCACCCCTGAGCACCCCCTCCCCTTCCTGGATCATCGCAACCTCGCTCCCTCACTCCCTCACCAGCCAGAAGCCCCCTCGTGACCAGGAACACATCGCACACCCTGCAGCCCGGCCCTCTCCCCACACTCCTCGCCCAAGAAATCAGGCAAATCAGAGTCACAAGTCAGTGTCTGCAGGTGCCCGGGGCGTCCCCCACCCCCATCACTCTCTCACCAAAGGGGTGAGGGGCTGGGTCCGCGCTCACCCCCTCACCCCAATAACTACAAATGACAGCAGTCACAGACCCTAACTGTCCAGGCGAGGGGTCTGAGAGCCCCCCTCGCGCCTTGTTCTGGTCCAGTCACCCCTCTTCCCTCCAACTTGATAGAGAAACCGAGGCTCTGAGGAGCCAGGTGAGCTGCCCAGGGTCACATGGCATTTAAAGGCAGGCAATGTACCCCATCTCCTGCCCAGGTGCCCTCCGTTAGACCAGAGAGAGCCCCACATTCACAAGAAAAGAGGACTCAGCCCTTTGCATCCTTGTCATCGAGCTGGCTGGGGGCCCTGCTGCCTCCCCCATCCTCATCCCTCCAAGAAAAGCATCGCCACGGGGGCGGCTCCCACCTGCAGACTCCGCAGCACCAGCTGGGCCTCCTGCGCCTCCTGGGCCTCCTGGGCCTCCTGGGCCTCCTGGGCCTGCTGGGCCTGCTCGAGGAGCCCTCGCGCGCAGGACTCTTAACTGTCTTGCCTCTTGCTTCATCTCTCTTCCGCTCCCGCGAGCTGATCTCCTGTACTGATCTCTGAGACTTCCTGTAGAAGTGGCCACTGTTACCCTTTCATAATGTGGCCGGGTTCTCCCGAGGCCCCTTGCTCTAGAATCCTCGGACTTGGAGCAGGCAGAGCGGAGGGAAGTCCATCTAAGTCAGCGGTTCTCAACCTTCCTAATGCCGCGACCCTTTAGTACAGTTCCTCATGTTGTGGTGCCCCCCAATTCCATTGTTACAAATTGAACATAATTAAAGCATAGTGATTAATCACAAAAACAATATGTAATTATATATGTGTTTTCCGATGGTCTTAGGCGACCCCTGTGAAAGGGTCATTCGACCCCCAAAGGGGTCGCGACACACAGGTTGAGAACCCCTGATCTAAATGGAGGCTCAGGACAGCGAGGTGGGCTGTCTGCGGTCACCCAGCCCTCGATGGCCAAGCCAGAGATTGGACGCTGCCTCTGGTTGCCACGGTGATGCCATGCCATATGCCAGCCAGGGTGTTAATGGGCACAGTGCAGGCCAGTGCTGGCTGTGAAGCCGCACGCCGTGCCCTACCTCAGGGCCTCACTCTCGGGCAGGGTCATGGAATACCAGGGAGGCTTACAGCTAAATCACCTTTCAGAGCAGGGTGGGCAGCGTCCGGCCCGAGGGCCATATAAGGCCTGCGAAATCACTGGCTCTGGCCCTGCCAAGGCATGAGGAGTGAGTTAATTAAATGTTTGACCAAATATAGCAGGTTATTTATTTATTTATTTTTATTCTTTAAAGGGAGAGGGAGAGGGAGAGGGAGAGGGAGAGAAGGAGATAAGCATCAATGATGAGAGAGAATCATTGATCAACTGCCTCCTGCACTCCCCACACTGGGGATCAAGCCCGCAACCTGGGCATGTGCCCTGACTGGGAATCGAACCGTGACCTCCTGGTTCATA
>NW_005370687.1:61186-64876 GCF_000412655.1 Myotis brandtii
ATATATATAAAAAATAGACTAATTTTATATGGGTCAAAAATTTAAGCATTAAAAAATCATATAATTCTGTTATTTGGGATTTATTTCAAAATAATGAAGGGATGGGGGAATGGTGGGGCACAGATGAAATAACCCTGGCCCTGGCCCTGGCCCTGGCCCTGGCCCTGGCCTGCTCTGATTACCGTTGAAGCTGGTGAGAACCACAGGCTCATTCTGTGCTTCTCTCTGCCTTTGAACAAATGCCATAAGGAATCCTGGGGTGATTTTTAAATAACCTTGGAGCAGGCAAAGCCTTTCCAGGCACAGCACAAAGCTTTAGAAGCCATAAAAGAAAAGATTGAGACATCCAACTACATAGAAATTTTAAAATAAAACAACTAAGACCATACTTTCAGGGACCACTTTGATAGCTCGTCACTGCAGAAGTTTCTCTGAATGTGCACAGCACCTGAAACCAGGAGGAGGAGGTGCAGTGTTCTCTCCTGAAGAAATGAAATATTTTTAAAATAAAAAATAAAATGACTGAATAGCAAAAAGAAGTCACCGTTGATAACTCAAAAGGCAAACAAACTGTAAAATAAAAACTCACATCACAGAAAATAAACTAATTTCCTCCTTATGAGTGCCTGCAGGTCAGTGAAAAACCAGTAATGCGTTAGAGAAATTGGCACCAGGGATGAAGAGACCATTCATGGGGGGAAAATATCAGCTGGCTTTTAAACACATGAAAAAATGTTTATCTTGACTCGGAATAAAAGAAAAAAATAAAACTACAGCCCTGGCTGGTGTGGCTCAGTTGGTTGGAGGGTTGTCCCACACACCAAAAGGTTGCTGGTTCAAGTCCCAGTCAGGGCACATACCTAGGTTTCGGGTTTGATCCCCGGTTAGGGCACGTATAGGAGGCAACCCATCAAAGTTCCTCTCTCTCTCTCTCTCTCTCTCTCTCTCTCTCTCTCATCAGTAAAAATAAAACAAATTTTAAATGTTTTAAAAAGTAAATAAAATGAGATATTTTAAGTTATCCAATTGGTAAACTTAAAAAAAAAAATAACATGCTGCGTAAAGAGAAACACTTTCCCATCCTTGGTAAGAACATAAACCCTGGCTGGATGGCTCAGTTGGAGCGGCGTCTCATACACCAAAAGGTTGCAGGTTCAATTCCCAGTCAGGGCACATGTGGAAGGCAACCGTGCGATGTTTCTCTCTCCCTTCCTCTCTCTAAAATCAATAAAAACCTATCCGTGGCTCAGTTGGAGCGGCGTCTCATACACCAAAAGGCTGCAGGTTCCATTCCCAGTCAGGGCACGTGTGGAAGGCAACCGTGCGATGCTTCTCTCTCCCTTCCTCTCTCTAAAATCAATAAAAACCTATCCTCAGGGGAGTATTTTAAACATTCAAAAAGAAAAGAACATAAACTAGTGTGTCTTTCATGAAAAGGAATGTGGTGAACTCTGCCAACATTTAAAATGCAGAAAACTTTTTACTCAGCAATTTCCCTTCTAGTCACTGGTCCTACAGGTGCCGTCCACAGGACGACATGAACGGGTGGTCATTACAACAGGGCCTGTAGCAGCAGGCGGGTGGGAACAGCCTGCGTGTTCATCACCGGGGAACTGGGAGCCGGTTAAACAAGCTGGGATACGCCCAGACAATGGTCCGCTGTGAGGCTGTGAGGAAAATGAGAGAGAGCCAGGTAGACCCATATGGAATGACCTTCAAAATATATTGTCGAGTGAAAATAGTAAGGTGCGAAACAGTGAGTATGGTATGCTTTGCATGAAAAAAGTGCATGTGTGGGGATAAAATTTATGCTATGTAAATGGACATGCATTCATATATGTTTGTAAATGCATCAAATCTGTCTAACAGATACATAGGCAGCAGTTTGGTGATTATCAGGGGGCGAGGGGCAGGGAGGGGTAGGCGAGGGAAAAGGGGAGATAAACGGTGATGGTAAGAGACTTGACTTGGGGTGGTGAACACATAATGCAATATACAGCTGATGTATTGCAGAATTGTGCACCTGAAACATATAATTTTATTAATCAATGTCACCCTAAAAATTCAATTTAAAAAAAAGAATATTTCTGACAGAATATACTGGTAGCAGTTGGGCTGAAGAGAAGTGTTAGAATGAAGGAGGGAGATTTATGTTTCATTGTTTACTTTGAATCATCTTTGTACATTACACATTCAAAAACATATTTAAGAATAATTTTATAGATATACAGAGAGAGAGTGATGAAGGGATGGTGGTAAAATGTTAATACTGAAGATCTGTTGGTGAAGAGTATATTTTTGTTTTACTATTTTGAAGCTTTTCTGTATGTCTGAGATGATTTTTTTTAAAAGGCTTTTTATTGATATAAATTTAACTTCTAAATAAATATATATTCTCACAACCATCCTTTTATCCCTTTTTTTTTTACCATTGAGGACATTGATACCCAGAGTTTCTGTGGCTTTATTAGAGTAAATAAGGAATTTTTTTTAAATAAGTAAATATTTTTGAGTACCTAATACATACCAGACCCAGTGCTAGACACCGAGGATACAAAAGTGAAACGAAAACAGGAAAAAAAAAAATACCCATGTGTAATACACGGTCTGGTGGCAATAAGTGCACGAGGAAAAGCAACGCAGAGTAGAGGAAGGAACGGTGGGTGGTGAGCTTTAGAGGGGGTGCCCGGGGGCCTGTCTGGGGAGGTGGCCCTGGAATCGAGTGTGTGAGGAAGAAGACCTGGAAGCAGAGTGTCAGGGAGAGGGAACAGTGCGTGCAAAGGCCCTGAGGCAGGAGCTTGCCTTGTGAGGATGAGGAACAGTGAGGACACCAGTGTGGCTGGAGCAGGTCACGGAGGGAAGAGTGGAGATGAGGTCAGAGGGAGCAGACAGTAGGACCTGTATGTAGGTCATGCAAGGACTTGGTTTTACTTTAAATGAGACGGAAGCCATCGAAGGATGACATGGTCCCTCTGGCATGAAAGAATCCCTCTGGCTGCTTTTGTTGTGGAGAACAGACTGCACCAGGCAAAGACGGAAGCAGGGGGACCAGCGAGGAGGCTGCTCAAATAACCCAGCCAAGAAGTGACGCTGGGACCGGGCGGGCAGCAGTGGGGTGATGAGAGGTGGCTGAACGCGGGGCGTGTCCTGAAAGTAGGCCAACAGAGTTTGCCACTGGGTTTAGACAAATCCCGGAACTTTTTCTCTCCAGTGAGGGACTCTTGGCTTCTCTCTGAACAGAGTGAGGTTAGATTGTTGAGACCCAGCCCCCAGTGTACTTGCTCACACCCCTGCCCGCACGGGGAAGGTGGGGGCCCAGCGTTCTTTGATGTCACAGCCCAGCGTGCTCAGCCCGGCCTCACCCGCTCCACCAGCCCCAGGGGAACACCCGCCCCTCAGCCAACTGGCAGGTGGACCTAACGAGGTACTAAGAAAATGTCAGATCCAGGCCTTTTTGGAAATTGTGGAGCTAATTTTAAAATACGGTGTCCCTTGCCCTGGCCGGTTTGGCTCAGTGGATAGAGCATCGGCCTGCGGACTGAAGGGTCCCAGGTTCGATTCCGGTCAGGGGCGTGTGCCTTGGTTGCGGGCACATCCCCAGTGGGTGGTGTGCGGGAGGCGGCTGATCGATGTTTCTCTCTCATCGATGTTTCTAGCTCTCTATCCCTCTCCCTTCCTCTCTGTAAAAAA
>NW_005370687.1:64981-73145 GCF_000412655.1 Myotis brandtii
CCTTCCTCTCTGTAAAAAATCAATAAAATATATATTAAAAAAATAATAAAATAATAAAATAAAATACAGTGTCCCTGGACCGAAAACTCTGAGCTGAGAAGGTGCATTTTACAAAAACTGAATTAACGAATAATGAGGCCGTTTTATAAATGAATAAGTTTTCGCACTCACGAATTTTCAAGTCCCTAAAGATGCTTGAACTACTTCACACTCTAGTGAAGCCTGAAGCAAGATACTCCCTGTTCTGGGGTTTGGTGGCAAAAGCTGGGTGCAAACCTGGAGACCTGGGCCCCCTGCCTCCAGCTGCTGGCTCTGAGCCACAGCAGGAGGTCGGGGGGGCTGGCCACGCAGCGGAACCCGGGCCAGGGAGTCCATTTTGAAGTTGCGTTTATAGAGCACGCTTTACATAAGACTGAGAAAACCTGAGTTACATCCCAAACCACGGCAGCCGCAGGAGGAGACAGGTCCCCGAGAGCCTCCTCTTAGAATCGTCACGGCGGTGCGGCCCTGGGCGAGGCACTGCCCTTTCTGGGCGATGGAGCAGGTGGCGTGACCCGGGCCATCAGGGGGGGTGTCCTGGCTCCCACCACCCCCTAGGTCTGTGACCTCAGACGAGTGACTGACGTTTCTCATCTGTAGATCGAGACGATAGCAGTGCCCTCCTAGTGGGCATATTGTAAGGACTCCATGCTATAAACCAGGGGTCCTCAAACTTTTTAAACGGGGGGCCAGTTCACTGTCCCTCAGACCATTGAAGGGCTGGACTATAGTTAAAAAAACAAAAAACTATGAACAAATTCCTATGCACACTGCACATACCTTATTTTGAAGTAAAAAAAAAAAACGAGAACGAATACAATATTTGTATTTGCATGTGGCCCGCGGGCCGTAGTTTGAGGACCCCTGCTATAAACCATATGAAACATTTGCAGCCATGTGAGGCAGATGATGATCACTGTTGGCTGTTGCTGTTTTGTGACCCTGCCATTGCAGACGGCCTTGTTCATGTGCCAGCCTGATTGCCCAGGGATGAGGAGCAGTGCCCCGTGCATTCCACACCCTGTACCACAGCAACTTTGCAGAGTGCCCCCTTGCGCTCCGGGACCCCTCGGGGGATGTCGGAGAGCCGGTTTCGGCCCGATCCCTGCAAGCCAGGCTGAGGGACCCCACCTGCTGGAGGGACCCCACTCACTCCGCAGACGCTGGTGAGGGACTGCGGGAGGTTGGCTCTAGGCCAGTGATGGTGAACCTTTCGAGCTCGGCGTGTCAGCATTTTGAAAAACCCTAACTTAACTCTGGTGCCGTGTCACATATAGAAAGTTTTTGATATTTGCAACCATAGTAAAACAAAGACTTATATTTTCGATATTTATTTTATTTATTTCAATGTCATTTAACAAAGAAAAATCAACCAAAAAAATGAGTTCGCGTGTCACCTCTGACACGCGTGTCACCTCTGACACGCGTGTCATAGGTTCGCCATCACTGCTCTAGGGCGTGTCCAGCCCATCTTGCCCAGTCCCACCCCACGGGCCACCTTCTAATTAATATCCTTTCAATGTGCACGAATCCGGGTCACTAGTATATAGATAATCAGAGCACACATGTAAAAATACTTTGTGTTTTTTTTAATGTTGTATAGTATTCCACTATAGAAAGATACACAATTGACGTAGCTACTCTCCTGTTATGAGCATTTAGGTTGTTTCCAGTTGGGGTCTGTTAAGAATGATGTTGCCATGGCCATATCTTTTGGTGGAAATCTGTACTCATTTCTCTTGAGAACAAACACAGGATTAGAATTCCTGGGTCATGAGGTAAGGCAGGAGGGGAGGAATCTGTAGAAGATATTGCTAGTTTTCCAAAGTAGTTGAAATATATTTCCACCAGCGAGGAATACGAGTTCCAGTTACCCTTGTCAACACATTGTACTTTTTAAAAAAGAAATGTTTTTATTGGTTTCAGAGAGGAAGAGGGTGAGAGAGAGACATAAATAATGAGAATCATTGATCAGCTGCCTCCTGCATTCCTCCTACTGGGGGTCAAGCCCACAACCCAGGCATGTATGTACCCTGACTGGTAATCAAACCTCCTGCTTCATGGGTCAGCCTCACCCACGGAGCCACACTGGCCAGGCCCCTTGTTAACACTTTGCATTGTCAGCCTTTTTCATCGTAGTCATTCCGGTAGGTGCCTAGTGGTATCTTATTGTGGTTTTATTTGCATTTCCCCAATGAGTAATGGTGTTAAGCTACAATATGTCCTTTACTAAAGAAGACCACACAGCAAACCAAAATATTGACAGTGGTGATCTTTGCAGAGGTGTGATGATTTACTTTTTAAATTTTGTTCTTGTTTGTCTCTTTTCTGCCTGATAATCCTTCTTTTGCTAAGCTTTTTGCATTTTTTTAATTTAAATGCTTCATTTTTTAAATGATAAAAACAACCACAAAAAAAAAGCCCACACCACCTCCGCCTACTTATTCTTAAAAATAACAAGGTATATTTACAAGTAAAGTTTCCAAGAAATATTTATTGAGCACCTGCTGTATATCCAGCACTGGGGGATGGGGAGGGGGGGGCTGTGAGGGACACAGAGCCATACAGGATGTGGCCCCTGCCCTGTAGAGGTGTACAGTCTAGTAAAGACAGGAGAATACAGTCCAGGACAGGATGTTACATGGGGTGCGAGGGGTTGGGGCAGACCCACTAAGTGCTTGGGTGCCTCTGGGGGCTCAGCGTGCAGCACCAGGAGAGATAACACAACTCGCAGGCCCGCTGTCAGCCCGCTTGTGAGCCGATCCACAGCCTCACTCCCACCGTTTAAAACACCTGACTCCTTGCTCAGCTGCTTTTCAAAGTGCAATGAATGGGAGAGGGTGGAGCAGAGGGGGAGACCCTGGGATGAGTTCCAGGGGCAGGTGTCACTCCCTCCTAGAAACATCTGCTTCCCCCACCCACACATCCCTCTCAGAGAGATGGCCACTCCCGGAGGCCTGCGGACCACCCAGACCCTGCCCCCAGGGCGGAGAGAAGGGGCACCCACTGCTCCAGCTGCCTGAGGTAGACCCTGCCCTTCAGTCCATTGAGTTGGGGGCACAGGCACCCCAGAGCAGCTGCCCAGGGCTGGGAGAGGATAGAGGGGGAGGGGAGAAGCAGAGAGGGACTTGGGCTGGAAAATCGGGGCGCCTGGGCAGGAAAGGGTGTGAGGGAGGCTGGTGCTTTGCTGCGGGATCCTGCCTCCTCTGGCCCTCACAGGGCAGAGTGGGTAGCAGGGGCCGGGAGGGTGCCAGTCCCCACCCCTGTTCCAGCGTGGCCACTTCAAGGTGACCCTGCCCACCCTTAGAGGAGGCGAGGGGACTCCAATGTTTGGATGACACCCCCCCCCCATGCTGCTGGGCCCCTTCAAAGTGCTATCTCTTTACTTCTCTCGGGGTAAGGAACTGGGTCTGAGAGTGAAGGAAAGGAGCAGAATTTCATACGGTCCTTGAAGTAGGGAACAGAGGGAACCAGGCCCCTCCCGAGCACCACCCAGCAGATGAGGGTCAGGCCGGCCCCACCTTACCTCCGGGAGAGAAGAAATAGTGAGTGTAGGATGAGGAGGTTTTAAATAATATGTAGTTTGCATAATAAAAATGCCTGGCAATCCAATAGGCCTATCATTCCGCTGTCTGTTTTCTTTAAATAATTCTAATGCCAGCAGCGGGCGGGGTGGGAAGGTGGTGGCGATCAGGCTATGTACATGAGGAGGAGTTTAAATTAAAACAGACACAATAATTAAGACACACAAACGGAAGGACTGAGGCGCAAGGTGTAGAGCGGGCCTGCGGGAGGCTGTGTTTCCAGGAGCGGGAGGCTTCCCGTGGGCGGTTAGGGCCTCCTCTTGGAGAAGATCAGCCGGCGTTTGGAGTGATAAAAATCTAAGGGGAGAGAGCAGAGGTCAGCCAGGCCAGGAGAGAGAGAGAGGCCACCGAGAGCCACCCAACCAGGCCAACGGCAGAGGGGCCACGACCCCGCCCACGCTGCCAAGTACTGTACAGGGAAGAACTCCGGCACCTCCCCCCCACCTCCCAGGGCGTTCACCCAGCGGCCCCCTTCACAGACGTGAGTGACAATGGGGCCGGATCCCTGGGCCTGCTCTAACCCAAGCTGCCCCAAACCGTGGCCACCAGGCCTATGTGGTTATTTAAATGAACTAAAACCAAATGAAATGGAAAGTTCCCTTCCTCAGTCACACTAGCCACGTGTCAGGAGCTCAGCAGCGCTGGTGGCTGGCGCACTGCATGTGCCTCCGAGCGCTGGGACACCCTGCTCTACGCACACCTTCAGGTCACCCGGGAAGGGCTCTGCACAGCGCCTGGGCCGTGTAACACTAGCTGCTGTCATTATCCTTCCTGTTAGTTCCGACCCAGCTGCAGGTCTGCGGTGGGACTCCTGGCTGCATCTCACGGAGCCTCAGTGTCCGCGCCTGTAAACGCGGGCAACGCCGCTATGCTGCTCTGAGGATGAAAGGGAACGCTCTCTGTACGGCTTTGGTCCAGGCCCGGCCTACTAGGTGCTTAACGGCAACATGGCTCATTCATTATTTATCAAGCGCCTACTGTGTGGCAGACACCATTCTAGGTGCTAGGGATTCAGCCATGAACAAGAGAGACACAGATCCGTTTCTCGTGGAGATAATATCCTAGTTGGGGAGACAGACAATATCAAAATAAAGAAATGGCTATTGACAGTAAAAATTACCAAGAGAACAAAATAGGCGGGGCAGAGGGACCGGAAGTGTGTGTGTGTGTGTGTGTGTGTGACAGGGGGAAGGGGAGTTTAGTTTGGACAGAGCAGCCAGGAAATTACTATCATTCGTTTCCTCTTCATGGCAAATTCACTGTGGGTCTTTAGGAAAACCTACATCTCTGAACCTTTGCCCTGCCTGTAAAAGGGTGGCAAGAATGTCACATGGATTGCTACAAGGTCTAAGTGAAATCCACCCTAGAAATTCAGTGAAGGGCTAGCATTCAATCAATGTTCCGAATAAGGGAGAGCTAGCTGGTCCTGGCTGTGTGACCTCAGGCAAGTTACTTCCCCTCTCTGAGCCTGTTTCCCCCTCCTAATGAGCAAGCTGGACCAGACCGGTCAGCCCTTGCACCACAAATCCTGAGTCGTGGTCCCCTGCAGTGTCATTCCCTGCATCTGTCCTCACCTGTCATGCTGGTCTGCCGCCGTTTGCGGCCCTGAGACGTGCTCGGCCCACCTGGGGACCCCTCAGGCTGCTCAGGGGAGCGAGGCACCAGGGTGCAGGACAGTGACAGGTCCACGTGGTCCTCCTGAGCTGTCCCCTGCAGCAGGGCAGGTGAGCTGCCGGACCGCTTGCTTCTTCCCAGGCTGTCCTGGGCCCTCCTCGGCGCTGAGGGCAGGTAGGGCTTGGGCAGGTCCAGGCTCCACACCCGCTCCCAGGCGAAGTCACCCTCCAGCGGTGTCTCGGTGACAAAGTCGAAGTTCCATCGATCACAGGCCTCCTGCACGCAGCTGGCCATCAGAGCGTCGCAGTCTCGCTGCAGCTGCTCACTGTCCACGGGGCCGAACAGGCGACGGCAGGCCCTGCTGCCGCGGGGGATCGGGCGGGCATCCCGGGATGGCTCGGACATGGTGCCTGCAGCTGAGAGACAGAAACACCCTGGTCACTAGGGAAACGGGCCGGGCTTTGCTCGGGGGAGGTCTTCCTACGAGAACAGGAGGTGGGAGGGTGACTGTGACTCCTTCCAGCTGCTTTTCCACCACCTCCTTCCCACAGGGCCCCAACCTCCTACCAACAGACACTGGGTGGGGGCAGAGCTCAGCCAGCATGGAACCCCAGGGTGACTGGGAGAGCGGGCAGCTGAAGGGCAAGCTTATGTCAACAAAGTTTATTGCAATGTCAGGGATCAAGGGCCTGTTTACCACCCGGTATTATCAGCTAAAATCAATTTACTTTCCCCCCTGAGGTGTCCCTCATGGGTGTGAATGCCCCAAGTACGTGTGAATTTTGAGTCCAGTTCCCCAGCCTTGGCCAGGAGGTCGGTTCCCCAATGAATGGACAGGCTGACCCAGCTCCTCCAGCCTCCTCAGTCCCTTCCCGGATGCCCATGTGGGATAACCCCGCTCTAACACTTCAAAGGACCCTGGACTTTTGGAGGAAAACACCTGGGATCTAGGCCTACCTTTGCTGCTTACTATCTGAGCTTTAAATAAGTCACTTAATGGTTCTGGGCCTCCGTTTCCTCAACTGTAAAACCGGCTCTATGGAAGTTTAAAGAGGGTGGCCGTTGAAGCATGATAAAGCAAATGGCCAGAGAGTCTTTCTAGGCAGGACGGATGGCAGAGAGCTGGCAGGCTGTATCTCATGGTTAAGAGCGAGGGCTATGGAGCAGGACTGCCTGGGTGGGAATCCAGGCTCTGCTGGTTGACCCTGGACAAATGGCTTAACTTCTCTGGGCTCTATTTTCCTCATCTGTAAAATGGAGACAATAATAGTAAACATCTCAGAGGACAGGTGTGAGGATTAACTGAGTAGAGAATGTGCTTAGAGCAGCACCTGGTATACAGAAGTGCTTGGAAAACAGAAGTATTATTGTTTCTCTCTGCCTTCAGCTCTGGCTGAGCCTCCACCCAGACAGCAGCTGACAGGTGCTGTCGGCTGGGCCTTTCACGGAGCTGTCATCGGCGAGTGGCCTGGGGCTGAGGAGGAGCTGGGCTGGGCAGGGGAGAGCCGTGATTTCTCCCAGGCTGAGCCACATCCTGCCAGGCCCATGGTGACTGGAGTCTAGACGGCCCTGAAGCCCCTGCCCCATGTTGTCTGCACCCAAGGAACCCGTTCTGCAGGCAAAGAAAATTAAAGGCGGCCGGTCTCCCCGGTTCCTCTCCTCCCACTTCAGGGAGCACCGGCACTCCCTGCCCTGCTCTGGCCTGACTCCAGGGCTGAGCGGCTGCACGAAATTGGCAGGGACTGGCTTTTCCTGGGGACAAGTCCTGATTTGCAGGCTCTGAAGGCAAAAGCTTTGCTGAGGGATCTCCTGGGGCAGGAAGCCTGGACCCATGACACACCTACTGCTCCCCATTCCACCTTCTGCCATGAGTGCAGCCCACATCTCAGCTGAGAGGGGAGGGGCGGCACTTGGCGACCTCAGACCAAGTTTAAAGGGCAGAAGAGACAGGAGATTTGCCCCCAAACCATACAACTAAAAACGCTCAAAGGCCACTGCCCCAAAGAGGAGTTACACAGTGCAGAGCCTTCAAATAACTTTGCCCACTGTCTTCAGGGCAAGGATTGAAATTTATTTGTATATCCTTACATGCCAGGGCTGTTGTAAGAAGTTTCCAAATACTAATTTTCCTAAAATGTGGGTACATTCGTTCTTTTTTACAGAAGAGGTAACCAAGGCTCAGAGAAGTTAAGTAACTTTCCCAAGGTCACACAGATCACAGGTAGCACAGCCAGGATTCAAACCCATGCCTATTTACCCTGAGTTCTGTGCTCTGGTGTTGAACTCTGCTCCCTCACTCATTTCAAGGTTTCCTACCCAGAAAGGCTTGTTGGAATGACTTGGAGAGCTTTATCAAAATGTAGACCCATAGGCCCCTCCCTCCCCAGACCAACCTAATTCAAATTGAAGGGGATTTAAGTAAGTCTTTGCCAGTTCCCCAGAGGGGCACACAGAGGGGACACACAGGGACCCTGACATGGACATCCTAGGCCTCGTGCCTCGGGGCACGTGGAGCGGCTCTATCAGGAAACTGGATATTCCTTGGCTTCCAGGAGTGAGGACGGGACCCTCATCCAGGCAGCGACCCTCTCTCCTTCTACCACCCCTGCCCTTATGGCTCAGCTAGGGCCCCATCGAAATCTGCTCTCGCCCCCATTATCATAACTCCCAGCTCAGGGGAAACTCACACACACAAGCCCTGGTTTTACACAATTCTTTTTTACACTAGACAGCCTTCTTCGTTGGCCTTCGTGCTTTAGACGTCAACCAATTTCAATTCCCGAGTAAACAGGAAGCACTCAGTAAGCTCTGCTGAGCCAAGGGGGTGCTCTCTTTAGGGGCCGCTGCAGGGCAGGGAGGGGGGCCGCCTGTGATGAGCCCGGAGGGGCCGCGGGAGGAAAGGCGGGCGAAGCCGCACTCCGCGGGAC
>NW_005370687.1:73306-73933 GCF_000412655.1 Myotis brandtii
CGCCAGCCTCCAGGAAATCACGCGCGGGGCTGGGGTGCGGGGGCCGAGCCTGGGACTTGGACGGCGGAGGGAGTTGTGATGAGTCAGTTTCCTGCAAAGCGCTCCCTGCCCGCCAAAACTCCGCTTCCACTCCGGCTGCGTCACTCCCAGCTGAGGATATGGGGGGGGGGGGGGGGGGGGGGGGGGGGGGGGGGGGGTGCGGGGGGCGGCGAACACGTCACGCTGACCCAGCCGGGCTTCCCAAACCACCGGCGGTGGGGAAACCGCGCGCTCTGGCGCCATCTGTCACTCACACGCACACAGCGCGGTCACACACATACACACACACTCACACGCACACACACATGCACTCACATACACACTCACACACACACACGCACATTCACACACACGCACATTCACACACACACATACACGCACACGCACTCGCGCGCGCGCACAGGCGCGCAGGACCTGGTCCCTCCACCTTATCTCCACGCCCAAAGCCCGGCTGAGTCAGACCCCTGGAAAATAAAAATAGACGGGAGCCAAGAAAACAAAACAGCCCGAAAGTCCTCCCCGAAACGCGACTGGAGGGCGGGAGGCGGGCGCTGCCTGGATGCCCTGACGTGCCAAACCCGGTTCCAA
>NW_005370687.1:74896-76152 GCF_000412655.1 Myotis brandtii
CTCAGCCCTCAGCTGCCGCCGCCCGGCGCTCAGCCGGTTTATAAACTGTCAGGGGCGGGACCGGCTGCTCGGGCCACAGCGCCGGCACCGCCCTCCCCGGGGACACCGCCCCTCCCTTGCACCCGGCGGAGCACTACGTCCCTCCCTGTGTCCTGGTCCCTCCAACTGCCTGAGCTCGCCCATTTCCCCCCATGAACTGAGCCACAAATGTGGGTTTTTTTGGTTGGGAAGTGAGTTGGCGCTCCCCAGGAGGGATGGCACTGGTAAGATAAGCCCCCTTTCTGACCCTGATAATAAATAAAAATCCATAACTAATAATAATGCACCTCACTTTGCAATTCCCAGAAAAGCCCCACATGGTTCCACCACTATTCTCACCATCCCTCACCACAGCGCCTCTCCCCAAGCACCAGGGGGACCCAGACACCCCAACAAAGCCCCTTGATTCCACAGATGAGGCCCACAGAACTAAAGGGGTGCAGAGGGGTGCTTG
Organism: Myotis brandtii; assembly: GCF_000412655.1. Classification (NCBI taxonomy): domain Eukaryota; kingdom Metazoa; phylum Chordata; class Mammalia; order Chiroptera; family Vespertilionidae; genus Myotis; species Myotis brandtii. Next base: position 75,390 of record NW_005370687.1, read on the forward strand.
GCAATGCCGCAGAACAGGAGGGAACTGGGGAGCTTCTCAGAAAGGGCATCCTGGTCTCCCGGGCAAGTCCTGCATTGCACGGCCTCCCTGAACCCGACCCTCGCTCCCCACACCCTCCTCTCTCCCTCAACAGAAGAAACCTCTGTGACTGCCCCAGGCTTGACGCCAGGAAGGGCAGAAGGCCGTTCCACACACAGCCCACACACTGCTGGGGAAACTGAGGCAGAGAAGTTCCTGACCTGACATCACGCAGCAAATAACTGGCCACAGTTGGATCACAGGCGTTTTGCCTCCCGTCAGAGTTCTCTGCTCGTTGCCCTCTCTATTCCAGAGGCTCTAGAATGAGGGAAGCACCCAGGGCCCCCCATTTGCAGACAGCTTACGGAGGTGACACTGATGAAGGGCAATTCTGCAAGTGTCCCTTATGCTTCTGACAGATGCAGAGCAAGTGAGGTGCCCCTATGTTCCCACCAACCTCCACACCCTACCCCTCCTTGGGCCCCCATCTTTGCCCCTTCCTCCACCTAAGGCATTTGCAGTTTCTGATTTTTTAAAAAAACTTGCATGGAACAGTGTAAATCTGTACAGAAATCCCACTGGAAAGTTAAATCCAGGCTTAGAGCAGCTACAATTATTGACATGGAGGGCTGTTCAGTGTCTGGAAATCTCTGCCCAGACATGCCCAGTCTTCTTCCTCTAGCACAGCTGACCTCAGGGAGAACAACACTCCTTCTTCTCGCTCCCCTCCCCCCTCCACACACAC
>NW_005370687.1:76187-77008 GCF_000412655.1 Myotis brandtii
ACACGCATGCCGCCCCCCGAAGGCCGGCTGTCAGAAGTCCAGCAGAAGGCGGCACATCCTCCTGCTGCCTTTAATCCCCTGAGCTTCCAGGCATTGCAAATAGACTGGACATTGTCTGGCTGTTTACTTTGGGGGAAAACATTTTAATGAAGCTTGTACTGAACGACTTACAGTGTTGTGGCATGGAGCTTCACAATGAAATAGTTCTTTTTGTTGTTGTTGGGAAATGAGGTTTTTGTTGTTGTGGTGGTGGGGTGTGTGTGTGTGTGTGTGTGTGTGTTTACTTCTAGCTCACTACCACCAGCACCACAATAGAATTCAACAAATATTTATAAAGCCCCTACTGTTTCCAACCATACACGTGAATGCGTACCCAGGCATGTTCTTAAAGGAGGACCTCTTCCCTGGAGAGGGCAAAGGAGCACGTTGTTAGAAGTCACACGGGCAATCTGACTCCCAAAACACACACACACACACACACACACACACACACACACACACCAGATCTCAGGCCAACCCCAAGGAATATGCTGAAAACTGCATATTCTGTTCAGAAAAGCTCAGACCAAGGTCTCCCTGGGGTCTGGGGTTCTCCTGTCTCCTATTACCCCCCCTTTCCACCCAAAGCAGGCAGCCCCCTGGACAAAACAGCCATCAGCCTCTTCTATGCCAGGTCTCAGCGTGCTGGGGCATGTTCCTGAGGGCCAGGGGGCAGGCGGGGCGGGGGCCAGGCTCTCAGAAAGCCGCGGCTTAGTGATGGGGCAAGGCTCAACCTGGGGGAGAAAAGGCCCAGATCACACACTGCCCAGCCCCCCCCCACC
>NW_005370687.1:77074-77397 GCF_000412655.1 Myotis brandtii
CCCCGACCCCCACCCCCGGGCAGGGAGGTGAGGATGAAAAGGAAAAGTGGAAAGCCCAAGCCTGAAAAAGGAGGATGTGAGGAGGACTCAGTGGTGGTGCAGGAACTTCCCAAGAAGGGAGAGGAAGTGCTGGGAACAATGTCACCATTTCTCAGAAAAGGCCCGGGGCGCCCCAAATTGGGCAGCCTGTTTTCAGAAGAATTTACCTCCACACTGGCTCCCAAGAAGTGAGACCCAGAGAAGAGACAGAACAGAGATATTACATTACTAAGCAGAAGCCCTGCTTTGTTGTTGTTGATAAGGAAGAACGAAATTGAGACACG
>NW_005370687.1:77418-90050 GCF_000412655.1 Myotis brandtii
CCCTGCTCCTGACCCACTGGGGACTTACCCAGACAGTATACAGATCAGGACTGACCATGCAGTGAGGCAGAGAATTTTGTGACAGAATTTGTGCTACACAAATACTTCCAGCTGGCATCACTAAGCTGGAAATTTCACCTTGCTAAGCCTGAAATTTCACCATGAGAAATTCATTCCTTTGTCAAGAATCCCGTTTATCCTATATAATAAATAGGTAATATGCAAATTAACCCTCACACCCTCACAAGATGGCTGCCTACAATCAGGCCGGTAGGGGGGTTAGTGAGGAACGACTGAATGACTGAACAGCAGGCTGCATGGGGCTACCAGGCCGGCAGGGGGGCCGTGAGGAGCAACCAGGCCAGCAGGGGAAGTGCAGTTGGGGGCAACCAGGCCAGCAGGGGGGGGCAGTAAGAGGTAACCAGGCCGGCGGGGGGAGGGGGCAGTTAGGGGCAACCAGGCCAGCAGGGGAGGTGCAGTTGGGGGCAATCAGGCCAGCAGAGGGGGGCAGTTGGGAGTGACCAGGCAGGCAGGCAGGTGAGTGATTAGGAGCCAGCAGTCCAGGATTGTAAGAAGGATGTCCGACTGCCGGTTTAGGCCTGATTGGGCCTAAACCGGCAGTTGGACATCCCCTGAGGGGTCCTGGATTGGAGAGGGTGCAGGCTGGGCTGTGAGGACCCCCCCCCCCCATGCACAAATTTCATGCACCGGACCTTTAGTTATTAAATAAGATCATATAGGCAAAGTGCTTAGCATATTAGTTATTATTATTGCTATACAAACACCTCCAAGGAAGGCATCCATTGAAACTGAGTAATCATTTGCACTTTAGTGGTATCTTTGGTAGGTTTCCCAGAATACACACTCTGAAGTGGAGATTTGCTTGAAGGATATTTCTTGGGGAGTACACGCGCAATCAACACCTGTGTAAAGAAAACAGGACTGAGCTGAGAGAAAGGAGTTGGGTTGTGATGGAGGCTGGAGGTTGATCCCATAGGGAGCTCTGGAGCTAGGCTGGTCCTGCAGAGCTTCCTGAAGCAAGGGGCAGGGCCTTCTACCCCTGCTTCCTCCTGTCATTTGAATGTGGCTACCCCTGGAGTAGGGGGGCACATGACCCTTATCTATGTCCGATTCCTAAGAAAGGACTCAACTGTAAGCATTAGCAGCCAACACTCCCCGTGGAGAGATGAGTTGGGGTCCTGTGGAGGGTTCTGGTTGGCACAGCACAGTGTGAATGAGTTGATCAGATCATTGAGGGACTAGAAGGTAGTGAGGGAATACGGTGGATATGGCCACCTGAGGAGTGAAGGGCCCGCACATATGGTTCCCTCTTCCTGGAATGACTGTTCCTGACCAACCTACACGACTTTCACTCCTTTCTCCACTGACTGAACTCCTATTGATCCTTCATGGCCCACCTTACATGACCCTTTGGCGGGAGGCCTTCTCAGGGTGCCCCGTGGCTCCTAGAGCTCCTGGCGAGCAATCCACTCCACTCTGCTTTGCCACCTGCTTGGTATACGTGCCCCCTGCATCACCTGAGCTGGGAACCTGCAGGGGATGAGCCCATATTTTATTCATCTTTGTACTTTGGAGGCCTGGCAGCCTCAGCTGAATATTTACAGAAGTGCCATTTTTAGCCTGCACTCTGAGATTAGACTTCGGTATCTTTAAAAATCACTGACACCCTCCCGTGAATTTCTCTCCTGACCCCTTCCTTCCCGACCTCAAAGTAAACACTCCCTTGAATCTTATGTTGAACTTCCCTTTGTTTTCAATAGTTTTGTCACATGTGGCCAACATAGTAATCCTCACCCATTTGTCATCTTCTACATTTCCCAGCACTCCCTGGCAGGTTAGGCAGGGTCATGTGACCCGTTCTAGCCAATGAAATGTGAGCATAAGTGACATTGTCTCTTTGGGGCTGAGACCCGTGAAGTTCCCCAGTCCTGTCCTCCATGGCTATGGCAAAAGTGAGGTCTCATCTCAACATGGCGGTGCCTCCACCAGCCTGGGGTCCTGAGGGTCGGTGTGGAGCAGAGCACCCCACCAGCCCGTGTGGGATATGTGTGTGAGAAGGAAGTAACCCTTTGTTGTGTGAAAGTCACTGAAATGTGGAGGTTGTTTGTTACTGGGGCATAACCTATCTAAGATTTAGCCATGTGGCTGTGGTGGTTGTGGTTTGTGGAAGTCTGTGGCACCCAATGCAGTGTATCTCTGGGTATTCACACTCTTTTGTAGTTGTGTCCCCCTCTTCCCCCCCCCCACCCCCACTGAATATGCCTGGCTTGTATCTATTTTAGCCAACAGAATTGGACAAAAGTAACCCGGTGGCCATCCCAGGCTTAAGCCTTGAGAAGGTCTAGCAACTTCTGCTTCTGCATTCCTGAGCTACCTGTGAGAAGTGTGACTGCTCTGAGCCCACCATGCCGTGAGAAGGCATATGGAGAGGCCACATGCAAGACACCTGCGGGCCTCCCCCGGAAAAGGCCCAGCTCATCTCCTAGCCGGCAGCCGGCATCGACATGCCAGCTGGCGAGTGGGACCATCTTGAGAGTTGATCTTTCAGCCCCAGTTGAAGTCACATGAAGTGGGGACAAACCGTCCCCAGTGAGGCCCTGCCTAATTGTAGGATTGTGAGCAAGTAAATGGTGTGCCTGCCACTATATTTTGGTTTGTTATGCAGCCATATGTTATGAAAACAAGGATCAATCATTTTCACTGTTATTTAACATCCAGCGATCCCTTCTCCTGTCAATGGGCACTTGGGTTATTTCCAATTTTGCGTTATTATACAAAGGGCTGCTGTGATTATTCTTACCCATGTGTCTCGGGAACATGTGCAAGAGCTTCTCTTGGATGTACACCTAGGAGTAGAATTGCCCCCACAATCTTTCTGTTAGGAGAAAAGTGATTGGAGAAGCCTAACACCTAGTGCAGTGGTTCTCAACCTTCTGGCCCTTTAAATACAGTTCCTCATGTTGTGACCCAACCATAAAATTATTTTCATTGCTACTTCATAACTGTAATGTTGCTACTGTTATGAATCGTAATGTAAATATCTGATATGCAGGATGGTCTTAGGCGACCCCTGTGAAAGGGTCGTTCGACCGCCAAAGGGGTCGCGACCCACAGGTTGAGAACCGCTGACCTAGTGCTTGGGTCTCACTGTCTATCTGTCTCTTTCAGGATTGTTGGAATAAGTCTAGAGCATGAACACATGTTAGGGATTATCATTGCTTGCATTTTTGTGGAGGGACAAAAAGGAATCCAAAGGAATGAAGCACTAATGGTGGAATTTCAGATACTGTGACACCTGGGAGCAGACATTTGGTGGCAAAGGCAACTGCCCACAGACACTGCCCAGTCTTCTGAGCTGGCCTTCAAAGCCCCCAAGACACCTGTCTCCCCAGGTGAGGAGCTCAGAACAGCCTTCTGGATGATCCCCACAGAGTAGGAATTATGCATTCTTCCTGTTTGTTTTCTTCCCTAACTAATGATTTTTAAGCCCCTCCTAAGAAAAAGTCCCACATACATCAAAGTTCTGAGGCCCCTGGGTTTGGATCTTCTGATTGCATGGCAGTGTGGAGTCTTACAAAGCACTTTCAGGATTTCGGATCCATGATCTCACTCCTCACCTCTCACCCTCTCTGCCCCCATCCAGGACAGGTGTTTTAGACTCACACTACAGGGGGGAATGGAGGCCCCATGGTGACACAGGCAGAGTCAGGGCAGACCCAGGGCTCCGGTCGTGGCCTCCCCCTCTCTGCTCCCCCGCCCCCCATCAGCTGCTTGCCCTTGTCTTTGCTTCCCTAGGATAGCTCTGAGTGACACACGTGCTCATAATGCCACCAGAGCCACTGTGAAATGCAACAGCTGCAACCCCAGGCCCCAAATGCTGGTGGCCCCACTGGAGCAGAGCCAGGGAAGAGATGATATTCCCTCCCCCACCCCACCCCACCCCACCCCGCAGTGGTTTCTAACAACCTTGCCCCCTGCTGGGAGGAATAATTGCCTAACTCTCCTCTTGGGTAAATGCCCGCAGCTCAGGGCCAGACTTAGGAAGAAAAGCAGGGCTATGTGTTAACTATTGGGGTAACATTGTAAACTCCCACATTTCAGCGATAACCCAAGAGGCGTTTATTTCTTACTCACATCTGAAGACAGTTGAGGTGCTCTGGTGGCCGAGGGGCTGACCTCCCATGGCTGAGGGGACTTTCCATCCTGTGGCTCCACGTCCTGAGGGCCCCGGGACCTCTGCCTCCAGCCGGAGGGAGGGGGTGGGGGGAGGAGGAGTGCAGGAGGCGTGGTTTCCTCACACCTGCCGCAGAAGCCGCTGGGCCAACTCCCACCCACCTTCCCTCCAGGAACTTGTCATGTGGCCCCACCTAGACGCAAGGGTCCACACAGCCCCTGGGTGGGGGCGTGGGCTTGTGATGGGCACAGGTTTGCTGGCCATCTCTGCCTCAGCGCGGGAGTGAGGCAGAGGAAAACCCTTCCTCTCCTCCTCCTTCTACGTGAGTCGTTTCCCGCCGAGTGTCTGGACATGGCCCCCACAGGATCAGTGCCACCATAAGCGGGGTGTTCTTGGATGGCAATATCTTTTTTCCTGTACAATCTGGTATGTATTAGTACTTTGATCAGAGAAATCCAAAGGCCACCATTCTGGGGGGTCCTGGAATTTCAGGCTGTTTCTAGCGGTAGGCTGAATGGCCTCCGCTTATCAACTGGATGAGGTTTGCCCAAGCGACAGACCTAAAGCTGCATCGCCAAGATGCTAAGATAGAGCCCTGTTCCCGCTGCGGCCTGCGGGTGATCGATACCGATAGACAGTGGGAAGCAGAGCCGGATAGTTCGTCCTCATCAGGAAAACAGCCCCATTCTATGCTCTATGCCATGGGCAGCCACGTTCAGAGCCGGAACTGGGACCCCGCGTCTCCAACTGAGGAGCTTGCGCTGTGGGACTGTCAGTGATGAGAGTCCCAGGCCCACCTGGCAGGGCCTGAGGGCTGAGGGCAGCCACGTTCAGAGCCAGAACTGGGGCCCCACCTCTCCAACTGAGGAGCTTGCGCTGTGGGACTCTCAGTGATGAGAGAGTCCCAGGCCCACCTGGCAGGGCCTGAGGGCTGAGGTGGAAGGGAGCTATAGGAATCTGAAACTACAGGGGGAAAAGAATAAGGACTGGTTGGCACTGGGGGCAAGGGGCTCGTTCTTGGCTGGAGGAATCTGACGTGGTTGCCTTCAAGGCAGCTGCTGCTGCTGCTTCCTCAATTTGGCTCGTGGGTTCCTGAACCACGTTTTGATTGTTAAGTCCAGTGGCTTGAGTTTCACAGCGACTTCCTTCTGGAGAGTTTTATCTGGAGACATGGTGTAGCTACATAGATCCCCCAGCGGGCCGTGCTGAGTATGCATGAAGGAGGTGTGTCTTGTGTGTGTGTGGACGTGTGTTTTTAATGTATAGTTTTATTGATTTCAGAGAGGAAGGGAGAGGGAGAGAGGGAGAAACATCAATGATGAGAGAGAATCATTGATTGGCTGCCTCCTGTACGCGCCACACTGAGGATCGAGCCGGCAACCCAGGCATGTGCCCTGACAGGGAATCAAACCAGGAATCGAACCGTGACCACCTGTTTCATAGGTCGATGCTCAACCACTGAGCCATTCCGGCCAGGCGAATGAGGTGCATCTTTGGTGCTTCTTCCGTGTTGTGGGACCAGCTGGGTTCTGTCCATGCTGGAATCACCCACGTGGTTAAAAGGGGATTCTCTGGGCCATTGTGTTCATCAGAGGTACTGACCGCTGGGATGAAACGCCGTGATCAACTTTGTCTTGTAACAAGTCGATGCTGTAACCACTCATGTTGACAAAAGAGGAGGTGCAGGGAGTCCCGGGGCACCGGAGGGCTGCCTCGGCAGGACTGTCCTGGGTCCCGTGGGCGCCCACTCTTAAGCCTGCTGGATGTGTCTCTCTGAAAATGCAGCTTCTTTGGTGCCCCGACCTCAGTATCTTTTCCATAAAATGGGCGCTTTCATATCCGTGACCTTCCAACTGCCCTGAGAGGTTGGAGAGAATGAGGTGGATGTGACGCTCCCCCAGCTCCAAGGGAGGAAACCAGGACACAGAGAGACGGGGTGACTTCTAACGCCACACAGCAGGGCCGTTCCTCCCTCTGGGACAAGGTTTGCTCTGTTTTCACAAGTCAACACGAAAGCCCGTGAGAAGTCACTGCGCTGAGTGCAGGAAACCCCTTCCTCACACGCCCATCAGCACAGCTGCTGGGGTCCAGGAGGACTAGAAGGGAAGGCCTTTCCTTGCCCCAAATGCAGGTACACAGACCCTGACCGGTTCTTGATGGGGGGGAGAGGGGGACCCAGCCTAGACCTGTGGGGGGTGGGAGGGGGAGACCGCAGGGAAGGCCAGGCCTTCAGGGCACCTTGCAGATGCCTGAACCCCCTCCACTGGGCCCTCCTCCCCTAGCGCGGTGATTCTCACCCTACAGGGGGTGGGGAGGACCTTGTGCAAAGTGCTCTGGCCCTACGTGTACCTGGCCTCCCTGGAAGGGGGCACCTCAAACAGTGGGGGGCTGCTCCCCAAGAGAGGAGCAGGTCCACGGGGAGCCACCGGCAGGGACCGCCAGCACCGCTGCGTCACTGTGGATAGCGCCCCCTCGAGTCGTGCTGGGCAAAACCCCCGTCTCGGGGTACAAGGTAGGCTTATTTCTCATAATATACATTTTTTAAATAGTTAACATCATTTTAAATAATAATTAACACAATTTTAAAAACATACCCCAAGTTCTGGTTCTATCTGAACCTACTGAAGTAAAACTGGGCGAGGGCCAGCTGCACAAGGGCATGGGTACGATTTTGAAAAATCTCCCCTCCCCCTCTCAGCTTTGGGAACCCTGATTTCGTCCATCTGTGCTGGGGCCCTTCTCACCTTCAGAAGCTCTCAGCAGACCCTGGGGAATAGGTGGGGTGGGAGCTCAAGGCCGAGTGAGCAGGAGGCCGGCTTTGCCCCCCCTCCTGAAGCCCTGAGCAGCCCCCCCCTCCCCGCTCCCTCCCCACAAGCCCTGCATCAGCATCTCCGGCCACAGCTCTGCCGCCCAGCTCAGCGGCCTTGCCCGGGCTTGCCTTTGGTTGCATCAGCCTCTGGCCGTGCTGGGTGTCAGAGGAGCAAGCCTCCCACTCACGCTGGAGAGAACCAGCTAATTATATCGCCCGGGCAGCCAGCTGACCCAGCCTGTCCCTACTTGTCTGGCGTGACTGTTCTTGACTTTTCAAAATACCAACCAGGAAAAAGTCACGGGGCCGTGGGGCAGTGGCTGCAGCAGGAGCAGGAGCAGGGCCCGTCCACCTGCGGCTCCGGGGGACCTGCTCCCACTCGGAGCTGAGAAAACAAAAGCGAGTCTCCTGCCTCCCAAGTCAGGGCTCAGTAGGTGGAGCGGCCCCAGGACAGGATGCGCCAGAGTCAGCAGAATCCCAAAGACAAATATTGTTTTCACAGCATCAATAACAGCAGCACAGTGACTTCTTTTTCCAAAAGTCTTTAAAATTTGACTTGTAGTTCAGTCAAAAGTGCAGAGTTCTGCTTTTCCTTTATTTCCTGTATTTATTTTTTGAAGAGATAATACATTCACATGGATCACGGTCAAAAGATGCAAAATGAGACCTGGCAGCTTTCAGACAGCAGTAAGGTGCATGTAACACCCCAGGCGGCTCTGTGTAGGGGGACCCATCGTCCGGGGTTGAGCACTGTTAGTCCCTCATCCAAGGACCTCCTCAGCCCCAGGCACACAGCACACTGGTCACCCTCGGTCTGGGTGCGAGGTGTTCACACTAACGGGGATACATAAAAACTGGAAATGGCTGCACAGCCTTTCAGCTCCAGTTCTGCTATCAAGTAAATTTGCCAAAGAGAAACCTTATGGCTTTCGGAGTTTTCGGCCTTGGGAATGGTGGGCGAGGGGTCGTGGACCTGTGAGCAAAGGTGCACCTATTCTTTCCACCTGCCCAAGGGGGAACACGGCGTCAGGCACCGGGCTTTTCCGCTCGCATTCTGTCGATGCCATTCCACACCAGCCCGGAGAAAGCCCCGTGCCTCCCACGGCTGCACAGCCCTCCGTCGTGTGCATATGCGTCTAGGCTGTCTCCAGTCCTTCGCTATTACCAACGCAGCTAACTCCACGGAGGGGTGGTCACGGAGGAGGGATAGGTGCGCATTGCTAAAGCTTATTTGTGACTGAATGTTGCCGTCCCAGCCTGCTCAGAAGTTGTGGGGAGAGACAAGAAGGCCTGCTGAGGTCTCCTGGGTCGCCTACGCCTGTCCAACCACTTAACATCGTGAAAAGTCATTCACACTAAGAAAATATTTTCCAAGCAAGAAAACAATTTACAGCCCTAACCGGTTTGGCTTCTAAAAATACACCAAGACTTAGCTGGTTTGGCTCAGTGGATAGAGCGTCGGCCTGTGGACTGAAGGGTCCCAGGTTCGATTCCGGTCAAAGGCATGTACCTTGGTTGCAGACACATCCCCAGTGGGGAGTGTGCAGGAGGCAGCTGATCGATGTTTCTCGCTCATCGATGTTTCTAACTCTCTATCCCTCTACCTTCCTCTCTGTAAAAAATCAATAAAATATATTTTTTTAAAAAACAATTTACATTCAGACCTACTGTATTAGGGTTCTCCAGAGAAACAGTATATATACATACATATATATTATGTATTAACCTAGTATAGTATATTACTAATAGTAATCCCAGTGGGAGTGCAGGAGGCGGCTGATCGATGTTTCTCTCTCATCGATGTTTCTAGCTCTCTATCTCTCTCCCTTCCTCTCTGTAAAAAAAAATCAATAAAATATAAAAAAAAAACAAAAAAACAATTTACATTCAGACCTACTGTATTAGGGTTCTCCAGAGAAACAGTATATATACATACATATATATTATGTATTAACCTAGTATAGTATATTACTAATAGTAATAACCTTCTATATTTATAAAAAGCCAGGGACCAGAATGCCATTAAGGACCAGAACGACCAGTCGCCACGACGCCTACTGTGGCCAGCAAACCAGGCCAATGGGGGGAGTGGGGGCCTTCCGGCCAAACTCCCACGGTCCCTCCCCGCACCTGGCCCCACCCCAGATCTGCCCCCACCACTCCGATCAGAGACAGGGCTGGCGGGCCAACCTCCCATGGCCTCTCCCCCAGCCGCTGACCCCCAATCAGCCCCCTCACCTCAATCAGGGGCAGGGCCCACTGGCCAATCGCCCTCCCTCCTTCCGCCAGCTGGCCCGACCCTGATCGGCCAACCTCCCGCCATCTCCTCCTCCCAGCAGGCCTGGCCCCGATCCGCCCTGATTGGGGCCAGGCTGGCCAGACCCCACCCGTGCACGAGTTCGTGCACTGGGCCTCTAGTTAATAATAATTAGTGTTATAGCAGCTCTCACTTATTGAGCACTTTTATGTGCCAGGCATTCTTCTAAGTAACATACTTTATCTCAGTTAATTTTTATAACAACTCTATGAATGAAGCACCATTACTTTCATCCCCATTTTATTTATTTATTGATTGATTTGAGAGACAGGGAGAGGGGGGGGGGCATCAATTTGTTGTTCTACTTATTTATGCATTCGTTGCCTGCCTCTTGTATGTGCCCTAACCCCTGGCATATCAGGAGGACACTCTAACCAGCTGAGCTACCCAGCCAGGGCCTCATCCCCATTTTAAAGATTAAGAGACTGAGGTAGAGACTGAGGTAGATGAAATCCCTTGCCTAAGCCAGACTGAGGCAGAACCTGGATTTGAAGTGAGACAGGGTGACTCCAGAGGCAAAGCTCTTAACCACTAATAAGTAACAGCTAACACTGTGGCCGTGATTATCCAGTGCCAGGTGCTCTTCTACGTGTTCATGTGTATGAGCTCGACTGATCCTTACAGATCCTATCCTTCTTCTTCCCATTTTACAGATGAGGCAACCAAAACACAGAAACGTCAAGGCACTTGCCCAGGTCGCACAGCCAGGAAGCTGCCGATCAGGGACCGGACCCAGGCAGAGGCCACATTCTGTGCCCAGAACGGTACCCCGGGGCCAGGACTGGGCTCCAGGGCAATCTGAGAGCAGTGGCCACGGCTTCCATTTCTCTGCACCTTGTGTGGTGCCCAAACTGTAGAATTTAAGAAGGAAGCACTCAATAGATTTTCTTCTACGTAGTCAATTAATTTTCTGCTAAAATAATGCTTTCTGATATGTACAAAAATCATACTCCAAGTTCATTACAGAAAATCTGGAACACACAGGCAGACTCCAAGAAGAAATGCAAGTCACCCTCACGGCGGCAGGGGTAACAACAGCGGGCGGCTGGTGTCTTTCCAGCCAGTGTTACAACATAGGGATCCCACTCTGTCCTGTTTTGTAACCTTTTTCTCACTTATCGTCACATCGGAAACGTTTTCCCATGTTCTTACATTTTCTTCGGCAACTTTCACAGAGGAATAACCTGTGATTGCTCGTGTCCTGCCCAGGGTGCTGCCAGCCATGCACCAGAGTGTCCCCCAGAAACAGCCCCCTCCCACTGGGCTCTCCACCCCCCATATATGCCCACCCTATAACTGGGACCCTCTGCTCCCTGGCATCTCTGGAAAGTTCATGGCATTCCCTCGGCCTTCCTCCTTAGAGACAAGGGTCTCCTCCAGTCTTGCCAATGGCGTGTCCCCATCCTTCCACCATCCTGTCCTCCCCCGTCCGAATCACCCTGCACCCTTCTCACACCCTCGCTCAGTCACACCCCCCTCCTGTTCCCCATTCTCACGGGACTTGCCACCGTGCAATTCCTTCAGGAGGGGCATTGGGCAATGCCTGTTGCAATGGGCAGAGAAACAGAGGAGGCGATGCCAGCTAGGGCACTGGAGGCTTCAGTGTGGGAGTCCCTCCCGGGGATACAGGTGAACTGTGAGCAGGGGCCTCCGAGGCACAGAGCCTTTAGCAGAAAGGGTCTGTCTCTCCGGGTGTGATTTCCAGCCACCAGACAGGACCTGTGAGAGCTGTTTTGGTAGAGGGAACTCTTTTGATGTACTTTAAACCCTAACAGGGAGGTGGAGGCCTAATCCACCCGAGGGTGGGGCAGCCCGGGCGCCTTGCCCCATTAGGGTGGAATGAAAGGCTTTTGAAGGTGGTGGCTCAAGACAGGTGGCTTCTTGATTCTAGCCAAGGCGTCTCAGCCAGGGTGGGGCTGGAGGGGTCTGTGCAGACAGCCGGCAGGAGGGGGGAGCCTGGGTGGGGTGAAGAGAGAGCGGGTTTCCCCCAGACTCCTCTGCCCGCGACCTGTGCTGAGTGGCGGTAGGCAGGTGCCGGTGCTGCTCTGGCATCGGTGTCATACCAGCACCTCGCACCGACCTCGCAGGTTTCCTAAGGATCAGATGAGGTCGTTCAGTAAAAGTGCTTTGCAAGGGCGAGTCCCCATGTCAGGTGTGGGTAGGCCACGCTGCCTCTTCTCTTTTTTTGGAAGGTGCTGCCAGCAACTTCATTTTACAAACATTTCCTCCCTACCTGCGTTTGCCCCTACACACGAGATGGGAGTTGGGGAGGGGACGTGGTGCTCCTGGGCTCCCAGGTTCTGGCCCCTTCTCCTGCCCCCAGACCTGCTCAGACTTCGTTACTGGAATGAATAGGGGTCCGGGCCAGGCTCATTTGAATAACGTGTGGGGTGACGACTGTCCTGGTTGCCTGGGACTGAGGGGCTTCCCAGGACCAGGACTGTCAGTGCTAAACCCAGGCTGTCCTGGGCGCGGGAGGCGGCTGGTCGCCTAGGTGACCAAGGGTGTGGGTGGGGGGGTGGTTTTGTCTGCTGCGGTGTCTGTGTGCGGGGTGAGTATTGTGTGCTTCATACCTGCGAGCAGTGGTGTGTGGACACGCAGGGACATAGCTTTGAGTGTTGGGTGTATGTCGCTGAGTGTGTGAAGATGTGACGTTTGCATGTGTTTGTCAGCTGCGTCCACGTGCGTGGGGCTTGTGTGGTGTGTCCTCCTTGATGTGGAAATGTGTGCACGACGTGTGTGCAAAGTGAACGTGTTTGCTTCGGCGGGGAGGTCCGTGTATATCCTGTGTCTGGTGTGGGGTGGAATGTACACACGCCAATCATGTCAGGAAGGGACAGTGTGTTGTGGTGCTTGTGTGACGTCTAATCCACGTGTGACGTCTAATCCACGTGTGACGTCCAACTCTGCGTGTGACGTCCAACTCCGCGTGTGACGTCTAATCCGTATGTGACGTCCAACTCCGCGTGTGACGTCTAACTACCCGTGTGGGTGACTCATGGTCTCTTGGCAAAATCCAAGGCGTTTGCGGTGCATGTGTAAGCGGTGCGCTGTGTGTGCTGTTTGGTGTGTGTGGGATGCGCTCATGTCCTCGGCGAGCAGCGCGAAGGCCGTGTGTGTGCGCGCGTGCGCGTGTGCGTGTGTGTTCCGCGTGGCGCCGAAATGTGCCGTGTGGATGCACGCGCCGTGCCTTGCGCATGCTCCGTGTGCGGGAGCGTGGGCTTTGCTCGGCGGGGAAATGGCTGTCGTCTGGGGCCGAAAGCTCGCTGTGCTGTCGCGTGAGCTGCGGTACCTGCGCCGGGTGTGCGGTG